>NW_006262339.1:9278121-9392646 GCF_000493195.1 Citrus x clementina | reverse complement strand
CATCCTTTTTGTGAAATATCCATAGTTAACCCTTTTGAGCCTTTAAAAAAAAATCTTTTCTTTGTCAAACTTATCATCTTGACCCACTCCGATTTGGAGTATTACCTGATATCTTACAAGTTTCATCACCTATTTATGTTTGAGAAAAATGTAAATAATTATTTTGTTTAGTGAAGTTATGCCAAATAAAAGCAAAAAAAAATTATTTAAAAAAAACAATAATAGGTGAAATCCACCTTACAACTTGCAAAAAAAAAAATCTCTATATTTTACTCAAACATACACTTTGTTTTCCTTATTTCTCCTCCTTTGTTACCTATGTCCCTAACCTACATTATGTCCTAATAAAAGTTCTTCTTAATTTTAGAGAACTATAGTCTGAAGTAGAAGCTAGTTATATGGGCTAAAAAGATATAGTGGTGCATTAAAAAAAATAAATAAATAAATTAGATTGACTAGCATTTTTATTTAACTTGAGATCATATTATTTCTAAGCTGAGGGCATATTTCTTTTATCTTGGTGAGAGCATGTGATATCATGCTGATTGCTATCATTAGTCTGATTGAATAAACAAGATTGAACAGAAAAAAAAATATTTTGGGTTTGAATTTTGTTTTCGCTTTATTTGCTAGGAACTAACAATAAGCTAGTTGGAGGGTGTGTTGAGTGTTATAAAATGTATATTTATAAAGGAGAAAATCGTCATTTTACACTTCAAGTTCCACTATAACATTCATACTTTTATGTATTTAAGTTGCTTGCCATTTAATTATGTGTGTTGTATTATAATTAAGTATTTTATGTATTTTAGGGGTATCATAGTCATTTCACAATGAATGAGAGATCAGACGGCAAAACGGATATCACTTTTGAACTCAGGACGGTCGAAAATCTTAGGAGGAGTATAAAAGGAAAAATGGCATCGTTCACATGTACGGTACTGTCTACGTTACTGTTCACGACACTGTTTACATAGACGGATCGATGACGTGGCATTGACCGATGATGTGGCATTGACTGATGAGGTGTCACGATCCTATTGGATAAAATTTATATACACTGTTGATCGGTGACGTGACAGCATGTTAGTGGACCAAAAATTACGCGTACGGTACATGCATATACACAAGATTATTTTCAACTAAATCACGCCACTGTTCAAGCCGATTGACTGTTCAAACCGCATGGTTAAACCGTGTCACTGTTCAAACTGCGTGGTCAAACCGCGTACTGTTGACTGATGACGTGGCGCAGTCCTGAGCGTCTAAACTGTTTTTAATCTGATGGCCATGATTTACTCAATGTATATATAAAAAAGGGGCCTCCCCCCCAATTTGATATCTCTAAATCTATTTTTGAGCTCTATTTTCTGTAATTCCTTCTTTATCTTGTATTTTCTACGTATTTTAATAAATTTCTATTTTGCCCCTAATTCAATTATGAGTAGCTAATTTTCTTTCAAGCTTGGGTTGAAGGTGAAGTCTCAACATGTGTCATGGGCTTTATTTGGTAAATTTATTTTCTCTTGCCCTCTAATTTTTGTGGATGTTTTGATTTCTCGTCGACAAATAATAATAATTTTGTCTAGATACCGCTCTGGTTTCACTGGCTCCCTAGTACAAGGTTATTATTATTTGGCACAATAAGCCCTTAACACCATATTAATTAGAGTATGGTTTATGAGGTGTGGAATCCCCCCTTATGATTTAATTGGCATTAATAAGAAATATTTAGCCCATGGTGCATGTTGATGCGGATCCAGATACCCAAATGCTTCCATTATAATAGTTTCCACTTTAATTTAATTCCGTCATTCCAATTTAAATTTTAAGATATTCCAAATCATTTTCACCACAAATCCATCCACCCATTTAGAAAATTAATTTTACACACAATTAAAATCCACCTCCTCGTAGGATCGACACTCGTCACCATTAATGTATTCTACAATAGATTCGTGCACTTGCGAGTTCAATAAAAATTGCACAACATGTACCAAAGTTAAATTAACCTTAAAACAAATCAAATTAAGAATCATATCTTTCTTGGCACACCATGCTTGATAATTGGTACAATGTTTCTTCTTATACTCTTTAGCTCCACAAAAGAAATAACTAGTACCTTTATCATCTGATTTCTTTTGCTGTTTCTTTTGAGGTATTGTATCTACAACTTCCTTATCCTTGTTCCTTTTTTTGCCTTTGTCCATGCCTTAGAGGTTGAGGCCAACTAAGCACTTTCTGTCTTATCTTTCTTCAGCCCATCTTCTTCCTGAACACAGTGTGATATGAGCTCATTCAGAGACCATGTCTCTTTGTAATAGTTATAGCTCACCTTAAACTGGTTAAACTGTGTTGGTAAGGATATTAAAACCAGATGCACTAATAAGTCCTCAGAGAGTTCAATCTTAAGTGCTTTCTAGTTTAGAAGCAAGATGAGACATCTCTATGATATATTCCCTCATATTTCCTTGACCCGTAAACCTCATTGAAATTATGCTTATCAAGAGCGTACTAAATGTTAGCCTATATGGCTATAAATATTGATTTTGATGATAACAAACCACATGTATTTATTAAGTAAAGATTTATGAATTGTGCTTTTATAATAAGAAAATGATGTTATGGAATTAAAGCATTTTGGACTAAAATGAAAGTAATTTTAAAATCTTTGATAGTATTTTAAATTTCGGATTTGGACCTATTTAAAATTATTTAAATGTTTTTGGGCCATTCTATAATTTCATAAAGTTTGGGCGAAGTCATAATTTCAGAAAGTTGTGGGTTTGAGAAAGTATTATTTAAAATTCTGAAATTGGACCTATTTGCAAACTTTTATAACGTTTTGGGCCATACTACAGTTTTATAAAGTTTTGGGGTTAAACTGTAAATTTCGGGAAATATTTTACTGTAGCAGTTACTGTAGCAAGCGGCTTACCGGATATTGATAAACGGCAGGCCGAATTCGAGGCAGAAAGCACCAGAACGAAAACGGCTTACCGGATTCCTGAAACCGGCAAGCCGGTTAGGCAAAATTTTGAATTTTGTCTTAACGGTAACATAAATCCGGCTTACCGGATTCCATTAAACGGCAAACTGGTTAGCCCAGAATGTGAGCAACGGCTAGTTTTCGAGCTCAAGCTATAAGAACTCAAATCCAACTCATTTTGAAGCTCTCCAACAAGCAAGAACAAAA
The DNA here is from genome assembly GCF_000493195.1 of Citrus x clementina. Lineage (NCBI taxonomy): Eukaryota > Viridiplantae > Streptophyta > Magnoliopsida > Sapindales > Rutaceae > Citrus > Citrus x clementina. The sequence continues at coordinate 9,389,450 of NW_006262339.1, read as the reverse complement.
AGCACACGTGATATCTTGAGCCTTCAACTTGTCAAACACAAAACATTGAATCATTCATTGTTCTTCATCATTGTATATCTACTCATTGAGTGAGATTTATTGTAATCTTCATTTCTTCATTTCATTTGTAAGAATTTGAGTGAGTGAAACACTTGAGTGGAGAGATTGGGAGATAATCTCTTCATTGTAAAGGTTTATTGACACCTCGAAGTCAATTGTATTCGGTTGAAGCCTCGGAAAGGCTTGGTTAGTGAAATCCTCGAGCTTGGATCGCTTGGAGGCGTGGACGTAGGCGGGGATTGCCGAACCACGTAAAAATTCGTGTGTTTGTTTTTCTTCTTCCTTACTCTTTAATTATTACGCTATTATTGAACTTATTATTTTCAATTATTGTTAAGACATTAGATTGCTTGTTGTGTGGATTTGTTAAGATAAATTTTTAAAATTCCAATTCACCCCCCCTCTTGGGTTGCACACTTGTATTTCACTAAATTCAGTCTTTTTGTTCATAACAAACCTTTGTTCAATTTCTGAAAGAAACTCCTTGGTTGTAAATACCTTTTTAGACATCGATCCTTTTGAATGTTTCTGGAATGGTCTTCTTTATAATGATGATACACATGTGATTTGATCTCTCCCACCTTTTTTATTTCATTTTTATCATCAAGGGTATTCTCTTATGTAAAAGGTGGGGGAGAATTAACCATTAACGTAAGGTCATGATCCATGATTGTGAGAACTATTAAGAGGTTCTCTTGCCATGATTTGAAGTTGGAGCCGTTTAGCATAGTAATAGAATTGATGTTGGCAGTAATATTAGCAGCAAACATAACTGAATAAAGAACAACAAACAAAACAAGCCCATATTAAGCTTAGAATAAAGATAAATTCAAATAAAAGTAAACATCATCTCAAGATATCAGACATTCCATTAATATCTCATATTTGGACAAAAATATTAAGAACATGTCAAAAAATAAATCAGCCAAAAGAAATATTTATTTTTCACATGTAAAACCGAATAATTATTACATGTTTATTACCACAGGTGTACATGCAATTCTATCAAATATAAACTTTATTTTTAGGCTATCGATATTCATAGAAATTACATACACACAACTGTTTTATATTCCAAAACAAATTAATTTCCACAAGAGAAGTCATTTTGGAGACATGTTGCTTCAATTAATTTATCTCAAAATATATGTAAACATATCAATATTTGAATTTAAAATTGCACAAAATATTACCAAAAAATAAAAAAATTATGTTAAAACCTAGTTAATAGTCAACGGTCAACAGTTGATCGGTCAAACCATTAACTAATTCAGGGCTAAACCGATGCGAGTTGACTTGAACTAGATCCTAAACCATCCTTTAAAAACCCCAATATCTTCCTTTTTTTTTTTCTTTCTTCATGGGTGCTGTTTCTTCCTTCCTCATGTTTACTTCTCACCGGGCTATAGCTTCCTGCTGGCACGACTGTTCCTCAATCTTTTTTTTCAATTTCTTTATGGCTGCTGTTTTAACTCGATAGCTTACTTGTTCAGCCACCCCTTTCCTGAACACTGACGGTGACTATTACTGCCTCTTACTGTAATTCTTAAAATAATAAAGAACGAATTCTCCAAATTTATTTTCTTAATTCTGAATTTTTTAAATATTTATTTTGCTTACTACCAGAAGGGAACCACAATTTTGTTCTCAAATTCTATAATATTGAATTCGAGAAACCAAAACTTAATTTATTGATCAAAAATCAATTTGATTCTTAATGATTCAACATGAAGAGTCTCTGATACCACTTGTTAAAACATCACTTATAATCCAAAAATATTTATGTTGTATCATGAAGAATCAATAACAAAATATGCGGAAGCGTATCTGAATCCATAGTGCTTAATTGCTCTTTGGAGTAGTGTGGTTGACCTTCCAGATCACACGTTCTCTTGAAGAATCCTTTAATTTTCTTTGTGTTTTCTCTCTGATTATAAGATGTCAGAAGGAATAGAATGATACATGTGACCTAGGGCCCATGACCACTTATATAGACAATTTTTCTTATTGCCTTTACGTATTCCTATTTCATCCCATAATATTAAAAAAAATTACTTTAAGTATCTACACATTAAAGGCTCACACTCTATCAGATCCATTACAATCATATTATCAAAAACCTTAATAAATTACTTTTAATTGGGTTTAACCCTATATAATAGTTCGCAATAGATAATTATCCACATATAAATCCAACGTTAGATTAAAGATTCAACAATGCTAGATTAAAAATCCAACACATGGAAATGGAAAAATCATCTAATAAGGAAATAGGTTTTTGGATGCTTACTTTTGTTGTGAGGTCCATCATAAAAGCAGGCAGTGGCTGGTTTGACAACAAGACAAATGAGTCAGATTCTATTCATGAAGATATTTGCACGAAAGCTTCAACTTGGTACCATGTTACTTACCATCCAAGTCATTGGGTTCATTGTAAAGAAGAAGGAATCAACCGAGACCATTTTCTCAGCTTCCCGCGGTGCATATATGACAAGTTGATTGAGATCAAAAGAGAAAACCAAAGCATCTAAAGGCCATGCCTTGAATTTTTTTAAGTGCGTGCATGTATTTTTGAATTAGAACATATTGTTAACACTGCTAATGAACGTCGAGCCAATTTCATTAAGCATCAAGGGTCCTCAAACTTTTCTTCCATACAGTCTGTACAATTACTTCAACCTTACAATATTAATATTATTTGGTTTTGGTTTGGTTTGTAAATTGTGTGTATAAATATTTTATAGTTGTCTACAAGTAGGAACGGCAATTTGACCCAGCCCGAATTTTTGTCCAATTGACCTAACCCAAATTTTTTGGGTTTTTGCTCGAATTTTCGAGTTTCGAGTTAGGCTCGGGCCAAAAAATTAATGCCTGATCAAACTTGGGTCAGAGTTGAATTGATTTGAAATTGGAAAAAGATTATGAAAAATTATGACTTTTTAGTTTTATAGAGGATATATTTACATGTGTGCGTATATAAAAGAGTAATTTTGGGTGCAATACATATGAGAAAAATTATTTATTTATTTTTTTTATGTCAAGTTGTGAAATTGAATTATGAAATTGTGCGTTTTTATTTGTATAAGACATTAGTGTTTTTTTTTCTTTTTTATGAAAAATTATGGACATCTAAATATATAATAGCTCTAGAGCAATTTTGTTTTACTTCATTGACAAACAAAGCAAAATCAGACAAAGCAAAGTAAAATCAGACAAAACAAAGCAAAATCAGACAAAACAAAGCAAAATCAGACAAAGCAAAGTAAAATCAGACAAAACAAAGCAAAATATTTAAGGTGAGAGAGAAAATACTATGCAGACTTGAAAAAATCCAACCCAACCCTTGCTCAAATAGGATCGAACCCATCCCAAATCAAAGAATAAATAATCAATGTTTTTATGAGTCGGACCTTTAATTTCAGTAATTGGGTCGGGTAGGGTTGGCAGAAGTCCGGGTCGGATCCGGGTTTGGGGGTGCCCGGGACCTACCCGCGTGCCACACATAAATGCCCGAACCCGGACCATGCCCGAGTTTTTTCTATGCGGGCCGGGCATATGCCTGACACTATCCGGGCACGGGCTTTTATTCTGGTTTTGAATTAAAAGGCTGGTGGCTGTGACGGCGAAGTTGAGGCTGATAAATAACACCGGTGACTGAGAAGATGACCAAACGTTGGCTGGATAGCTGACGCCGTCGCTCGGTGGCTGTAGTTGAGAAGATGACCAAACGCGCAAGACGATGGCTCAGAAGAGGCGCGGTGGCTGCAGGCTGCAACTGAGAAGATGACCAAACGTTGCGAGGTGCCGACTGATGGAGAGACAGAGGAAGGTGGCAGCCCACAACAACAAATTGTTTTAGTGTGTGTGTTTTGTGTTTACTCTCTGAAGTCAAGATTTAGGGTTAGGGCAATTGGGCAAAATGGTTTTTCCGCATTTTATATTTTCCGCTCTTTTTTTTTTTACCTTAACAAAATCGGACACGGTTCATGTTCCGGGTTCTTCGTGCTGTGACCGGACCCGTGCCCAGAAACAATCGGGCATTGATTTTTAATGACCGGACCCACTTTTTCTTTCCATCCGGTCCGGGTAATGTGCCGGGTCTAGACCGAATCTGGTCCAGACGGACTTTTTTGCCACCTCTAGAGTCGGGCTCTGGCTTGGCTTGCCATCCGGATCTACCAGCCATGTGGAGCGGTGCGTTTTCAGTGATGGAAAATAGATTTATTAAAAAAAAATTAATAATAGAAAGAGGTATTAAGCGGTGCGTTTAAGTCCAGAGTAAATGAGAAACAGAAACGTGCAATAGCATAAGCTGTGAGAATCAGAATACGGTGCGTTTTGTTTCGAAAAGCAACGCACAGTGGAGAACAAACGGGGAGAAGCAGAGAGAGAAAATGGCAGTGGCGTCACCGTATTGGGCGTCCGTACGGATCATAACGGGCACAATCCTCGGCGGCATTCTAGGTTTCTACGTTATGCATCGTATGGAAATCAGCTACAAGGTCCAATTTTATTATTATTATTATTATTATTATTATTATTATTATTATTAGCGCTCTCTATCTTAGTTTTGATTTTATTTACTTTCATTTTTGCTTATTTGCCTTGTTTGGTTCTCGAGAAAGTGCTTGAAAATTTAGGAAGATTCAGAATCTCTATTAGTTCTTTTTTATAATTTTTGGGGCATTCAAGGAGTAGTCAATTTGTTTCTCCGGTTCAAGTCAAACAACGCATACTACAGCTCATTCATTTTAAGTAAATTTTATTTTATTTTTGTTAATATGCAGGAGAAGATGAATGAGAGATTGAGAAAGTATGAGAGTGAAATGAAGAAGAAGCAAGAGAAGTTGAAGGAACTTGATGATTCCATGTAGCTTTTTAGTTTTTTTTTTCTTCTGTTTTTCTTTTTCAAACTGCTCTGTTCTTGTGAAATGATAGGGAAGCTTAGGTATGAAATGAAATTTTTGAGGCTTGTGTGTATTATGTTGTTTGAATTACCAAAAGAAATAAGAAATATCAAGTAAGCTATTATATTTCTTATTTTTCTTTCATTTTCCCACTTACCAAGCAAACCCAATTTGTTTCTCTCCAAGATTTTAAAATTAATGCGAAAGAAAGAGGTTTTATAATCTTGCTTGTTGAGCATAGGTGATTAATTGGAGCAATCCGACCAGAAGAAAACGGAAGTAGGTGAGAGTTTCTCTCTTTTGGATAGTTTATTTACTTAATATCAAAACAGCTTGAAATGAGTTCTGATTGTGTTATTTAATGCTGTGTTGAAGGTTTTTGCACTGTAGTTGGTCATTTTGTTTTTCCCTATCGCATTTTGAAGTGCACTTGTGGTACATGGGTTTGTCAGAAGTTATTATATTCTGAGGACTGTGCTTGAATAATTATGGGCAGAAAACCTTTGGGTCTTTTAGGACTTTTTGGTTTGATGGATGTACCTGCTGTGCAACTTACATTGTGTCGCTTCCCCATCCTCTGTGATTTATTTGACCCCATCCTCTGTGATTTATTTGATAAAAAATTTCGGTGTCTAAGCAATGTTAGTATTAGAAATTGCAAGGTAATGTGCTTTGACTACATTCTCGACAATAAGGTTGAGGTTCTCTGAAAGCTGCAGTACTTGGAGTGATTTGAGTTTTCATGGGATGCTCTTGCACCCCATTTGTGCTTCAGGTCTGTTTTCTTTCTGAAAGTTTAAAAAAGAAAAAAAAGAATGAGTAGGAGCATTAATCTGGGAAGAAGCAACAAAGAGGAAAGAATACTTTACTAGGGATTCCAGCCTTGTCCTCCGGTGAAAATTTGGAAATGCTATCGTCCATGCATGGCTAGACATCTTAAAGAGTTTTCAATGATCAATTAGTGCTCTCGTAAGCTAAGAAAAAGCGATAAAAAACAAACGAAGGTATGTTATTCTGTCATAGTCCATATTTTAGTGTTGCTGATCATTGGAACCTTCTGAACTGATTTTTCAAATGACATCAGCCATGCTTCATTTTTATAGCTAAATGACTACCAGTGACATAATGTGGTTGCACAATCTTTCGTTCCTTGCTTATCCACATCATATATGTAGTCTGAGTGTCTATTATCATGATGATTCCCAAAGCTATTTCTTGTTGTTCTGTCATGTTCATTCACTCTTCGGTAGGAGCTTCCATTTTATTATCTGTATTTGACGCATGTATATCATCCTGGCTGATGCAGGAATTTGTTTCATCATGAAAAGATCAGTATCATTTCAGCCTTGAAATACCAAATGACTGCATTGCGTTGCATTCCTCAAAACAACAGTGGAAAGGACTGGCAAAGTAGTCATTGCTCCTGGTTTCTGTGAAGGAAAACGCGACGTGAGAGTGCCGAAATTTTGATTTTGACTTCTCAACACTGAAGGACAGAGTGATTGTAGTTACATTTTATCTAATCAACTGACCAATGATTCCTCACTTTTGATCAATTTTACAACTATAGGGTTCAGTTTAAGTTAGCTCATGAATTGATGAAGAAAGGCAAGTACTACAGCGGTGCATGATTCTTACAAATTACAATAAGACTACTAAATTGGTTTGTAGATCATCTTCTTGTAGCAAATCAAACATGTTTTTTACTTTTGAGAGACCAGGCTGATCATCCTTGGTCCTTACAGATTTGTGATACTGTGCTTCTAAGTGAGTGGCCGTAAAATGGGCCGGACGAAGAAAAGACGGCCCAAGTATATCATATTATAAATGAGGGCAAGATTTAGTTATTTTCCCTCTTCACTGTCTAGATTGTATAATTGTTATTATTTTTAGAAAATCTCATTTTTTGAGTCAATATATTGAAAAGAAAATTGAAAAAAACTGAGGTGCGATCCGATCAAACGGAGGAATTGAAGTCCCATTTGTACATTTAGAGAAGCTATACCAATGAATTTATCATTAATTTGGTCATAAAGTTACTAGAAAAAAAAAAAGTAAAGTTATTAATTGAAAAAAGAAAAACTTTGGGGAGGTAAGGGAATTCATGAATAAATCTTCTATTCCAAAAAACGATAATTCAAAAGATTATGTTTCCTATTTAATTTTCAATATTAATAACACAATATTTCAAAACATTATCTCTTTAATGTAATGAAATAAAAAAAAGGTTATATTTATTAATTTATTGACCAGAAAATTAATTTTAAATACTTTATAATAATAAATTAATGTTACTATACTTTATCTTCTTCTAAATTAATTCAATTAGTGAGTAGCTCCCAAAGTTGTGCTCAAGTGCTTTTAAATAGCTTTATTTAACTGGTCCACAGATTCAAATCTTGAGGAGGTAAAAGGTTAAAAAAGTTTATTTTAAATTTTGCCACCTGTATCTCTTTTTTATGAAAAAAAAAATAGATTCAATTAGTGAGTACTTCACGTAATAAATATACAATCTAATATAATTTTATACAATCTACTTCAATGTATGAAGATCCCTTAAATTTTAATCCATTATATAACTCTACCCTTCTAAATTCTAGTGTGTGTGTAAGTATTTATAAGTAGAGGGATTGTTGAAACTTCCCAAAAAGCCTCTCAATTCTATATCCACTAAAAACTATTTTGCCATGCACTAAGAAAATACATTACTATCATTATATTTTATAGTATCGTCGAATTTGATAATTTATAGTCCGTTTTCAGACTTAAAAAATAGTAAAAATAAAATAAAACTTTAAGAATTCTTGGAGAATTATTGTTAATTTTTAATAATATCATTTATAATTTTTTTGATTGTGATTAACTAATAATTAAACGGTCCAATGTCTATAGAAGCTTCTGATGGGTGAAATTAATAATTAATAAAAAAAAAAACCTTTGAAATCGTACTCCTCCGGCCTAAATAACCAAATCGGTTATTAAGAAGCAGCAAGAAGCATTTGCACCACCACCATCACCATCACTTCCCAGAAACCATTCGAAAAGTTTCAACATACCCCCGACTCAGTAATTTTAATTCATCATTTGTGCCGTGTTCCAGCCTCAGGCGCCTTCTCCTTACCCCTTAACTCGGTGAGTCGACTCAGATTTCTCCTCTTTCAGTTTTTCAGTCGTAGATCTTGTCGAAACGTTGTGCTTTATGGATTTTGTTGCTCGTTTTTCCGTTTAATTCATCTGGGTATTTTCCTGTTTGTTCATATGATGTATTTTTTTTCTTTTTTAAGTTTTTATTTTTTTTATTACGTAACAGGGCATTAGGTCATGAACTTATATTTTTGCATACTGAATTTTTTATGTTTTGGAAAATTTTGGAAGAAGTTTAGGTTCAAGAATACTGAACTGGCAAGGTTCCGATTCCTTACAGATTGTTCCATGTTAATATTACTTAACCTCCATCTCAAACTAAGATTGCAAACAATTAATTACTTGATAATCAAACAAGGGGGAAAAAGAAATCACGGTAAAGAAAAATGGAAGAAACCTTTCTAGCCATGGATGGACACCAACTTGTGGTTTTATTCGTTCATTGCCTACGTGGGGCTCAGATTTTGGTGAGAGTGTTTGTTGTTGTTGAAAATGAAATTCTCGGTAAAATTAAAAAAAATAAAAGTTAAGGAGAAAAACTATAATTTTTGTTTGCTTCAATCGGTAACAGAAGAGAGAGAAATCAAACTGGACTGTGTCCAAGCCTAGCTTACATTTTCTTGAAAGTTTTGATTTTTCTTGTCTTTTGTGAGTTTGTGCTTGCAGAATAGTTTAGGATTTTGTTGCATCATTTACAATTAAATCAGATTGTGCTGTTTTTGTGAGCTTTTGTTTTTACTTAATAATTACCTCCATTATTTCCCCCTGAATGGTAATGACTATCTATAATTTGCATATGTGTGCACGTATATTCTAAATGGTCGGTTGTATTGTTATATTATTGTGGATCGGATTGTTTAGTTTGAGCTGTTTTTGGTAATAGTGTAAAGATGGTACAAGAATCTCATATCGCTTTTGTTTTTCGCCTATTATTACTGTTTTAGCATTGAGTCTCGCAATTGTTTTTGTATAGGTTAGCGAATATCATTAGAAAGATGGATCACCATGAGGATGAATACCGTGTCAGTGGTGAACATAATGACAAGCAAGGTGATGAGGTGAGAGTTATTACATTGTAACTTGATATTCACATTGCTTGATTTAGAGTGCCTTGATTGTAGGTAAAAAAAAAAAAAGGGTCATATTATGAAGCAATTTTAGCTGACTTGCAACAAACACACATAACTGAAAGTTTTATAGCATTCATATACTAGGAAACTATGTCATACTTAGCAAAAATAGGAACTAAGTTCTATGTCCTAGACTATGCTCTTCCTTATGTTTTTTTTTTCCTGCTCATATCGTTGATAAAATCATTAATGGTGTCTCTATGTTGGGCTGTGGTTGAAATTTTCCTAAACTGATTTTTTTTAAAAAGTAATCTAAGAAAGGGTTCTTTATAGCTTGCTTTTATTTTTTTGTTGGGGTCTCTCTGCAAAGTTGTGAAGTTCTTTGTAATTCTTTTCTTTCTATTGCAGGAAGCTGTTGCTCGCCTTGAGGAAATTAAGAAATCAATTGAGGCAAAGATGGCGCTCTGTCAAAGCAATTTGAATCCTGAAAGGCCTGGTTAGTAATAGTTAATAGAATTTGAGGATTGTGCGTTAACATTTAATTTTTGGTCCATAAAATGGATATGTTTGAAGTTTCTGGTTTGTCTTACTTTTCAATCTCTAAACCTCGTATGAAAATGAGTGATGATAGTTATTTATTGTTCATACTTGTTGCCATAATGATATAAAACAGCAATTAGGTATTTCAGATAATGTTTTTAGTAAGCTGTGACATTTAAAATGTTATTCTTTAGGCTTGTAGGCATTTGGAGATGCACTATATTTTGCATTTCAGTCCAATTTGTCTTACATTTGAGGCCTTGGGCTTTGCTTTGCAAGCTTGCATTTAGAAATTGCAAATAGGGTTGATCATAGAGATGTTTGAAGAGAATGATTGTTTTCATTTGACGTATCCATGATATCAAGGTTCAATAATTTTCTGATTATATTTGTGAATTGAAATAAGAAATACAGTTTTTCTTAGTCTCTTTGAGAACTTTAAGGCATTGGATCTAATTCAGGACCTCTGTGGGAATTACTGCACCATATATTTTGATAAGGTTCCATGTTGGTTCCAGATTCCGGATTCCTCAGAACATTGGATTCCAGCATTAAGCGCAACACAGCAACTATCAAAAAGTTAAAGCAGATAAATGAAGAGCAGCGAGAAGGACTGATGGATGAGTTGAGAAGTGTCAATCTTAGCAAATTTGTCAGTGAGGCTGTGACAGCTATTTGTGATGCCAAGCTTAGAAGTTCGGACATACAAGCAGCAGCTCAGGTACTCTTTGTAAATATTTGACTTGAAAATTTTTGGGGTTCCCACTTTACATCTTCCAATATAATTTTTTTTAAAAAAAAAATTCTTTTATTATACTTTTATCATAATAATTTCTTTAATCTTATCTTTTGTCCCTCGATTGAATGTCTTTTGGTATTTGGCTTATTGTTGTTGATCTCCTTGTATAAAGAAGCTCAGCATTATCTATTGTAGCTAATGTTAGCATTTTGAAATTACTTAAGTAACAATTTGACATTCTATTTTTGGTAATTATAGTATACATTATGGCCTCCAAGATAATTCTGTGTGAATTAGAGGTTCTTCAATCCATATTAGGTTTCAAGTTAATTTTTTTAATTATTTATTTTACTTTTAATTCTCTTTAATCTGAGACTTGAACTTGAAATGAACCCTAAGGGCATGACAAGCATGCTTGTCTATTGCTTTTTGTGATTTGCCTGCTCTTTGTTAGTATTTTGGCAAAATTGTAGATTTGACCTCCAAACTTGTGTACGATGCTGAGTATTCTTGAGGTCCGTTACCAATTGATCATGTTCATATTGGTGAGTGATGATTGTACTAAGTTTCCATTCTGTATCAAGAACAAGAGCAACTGTATTTGTAAGTATATTGCCAATATTTATATATACACATATACATTGTTACTGGGTTTATGGCTGACACTTGTCTACTTTCTAAAGATATGCTCTTTGCTTCATCAACGGTACAAAGACTTCTCACCATGCCTCATTGATGGACTCTTGAAAGTATTCTTTCCTGGAAAATCTGGAGAGGACTTAGATGCTGACAGGAACTTGAAGGCCATGAAGAAGCGCAGCACCCTGAAACTCCTTCTGGAACTTTATTTTATCGGGATTATAGAAGATAGCAGCATATTCATTAATATCATCAAGGATCTTACTAGCATAGAACACTTAAAGGACCGAGATACTACGCAGACAAATTTGACGCTTCTTGCTAGTTTTGCTCGACAAGGAAGAATCTTTTTAGGACTCCCACTGTCTGGACCTGGACAAGAAATTTATGAAGAGGTTCAAACTTTTCTTTTTTGTTTATAAATGATCGTTACTTGTCTAATATCTCTTTTCCGTTCTCTATACTTTTTACATTTTCCTATTGAGATCTCTAATTCACATTAGATGTATTTGCTGTAGTTGTAGTTGTCTTTTGATTCTTCCCCTAGTTGCTTCTCTTTGATGTTATTTCTTGTGCGTAATTTATCTGTTGACATTTTGCTACAGTTTTTTAAGGGCCTTAATATCACGGCAGATCAAAAGAAAATTTTCAAGAAGGCATTTCATACATATTACAATGCTGTCCAAGAACTTCTTCAGGCAGAGCATACTGTAAGAGTTTATAGCCTTGTTTAAAAGCTAATGTATTAGTTGTTTTAGTGGTCCTTGTATCTAGATTTCTATGGTTGGAAATTTTTGGATTCTGCTAATCGACAGTATCAGATTCAGGATCTCATCCTTTTTCATGCTTGATTATTGTTCTTTACTTCTTTCTGAAGGCCTTATTTGATGTTCAACCTGTTGCAGTCACTCCGGCAAATGGAAAATGAAAATGCAAAGATTTTAAATGCTAAAGGAGAGCTCAGTGAAGAAAATTCATCCTCATATGAAAAGCTACGAAAATCTTATGACCATTTGTACCGTAATGTCTCCTCGTAAGTTGATGATTTTATTTCATCTTTGTTTGTCTACGACAACTTTTTCAGTCACTACAGTATCGTACTCATTTCTGGTTGTATAAAAGCTGAACCAAGAGCCATAAGCTGAGAGAATAGTTCTCGAAGTAAAGCTATCTGGTTTAGAATGTTGTTATGGTTGAGGCTTTTGTCGCCGGTCCTAGAGTTATTATACCTACTAAATTTATTATTTTGTGGGTGATATGAGTTGTACTGACAAGCGATAGCAAGATTCTGGTCAGTGGTCTGAAGTATAGTCATTTTCTTGTTAGAATTCATGTTTTACTTAAATTGGAAAATTTGAGATCTTATGAGTTGTGGGCACTCAGTACTTGAAGCTTTAGATTGATCTCTTAATTAGACAACCATTGTTGAAGATGATAATGCTACTGCTTGAAGTCAGAATGTGGACTGAGTTAATTGATTGCCGTAGATGTTTACTTAGATTCAGTTATTCAGATGAATATATATGTTCTGGATTTTTAATTCCTTGTCTCTAGTTGGTGCTTTGGTTCTTGATCTTGCCCTTCACATACCAATTCTGAAGGTTTTTCAGTAATTGGCAGTAGGTCAAAAGACAGGCATTGCAGCTGATGGAATAGTTCGACTTACCTTAGTAATGTGTGATGGGTTATGCTGCATTATGGAAACATAGTCCTAGTCTTCTGTCCAGAGGATATTTATTTCTGGTGTTGTACATTCTTAGTTGAAGACTTGTCATTATGTGTGTTTGCTCTCTCCTGTGTCAACTTGAGTGGTGTTTTCTGGCCATAGTGTTTATTGGGAGGCTTAGAATGAGATCATTATCCAGTTTGCTGTCTGATACTGGATATAGTCGATGATTATCCATTTATTGCTTGGTTTTCGTGGTCCGCTCACCTTGGAGGTTTTGTGTTTCCCAGTTTAGCAGAGGCACTTGATATGCAGCCTCCAGTCATGCCAGAGGATGTTCACACTACTCGGGTTACCTCTGGAGAAGATGCTTCTCCTGCATCTGGCAAAGATTCTTCTGTGCCAGAACCTGTGTGGGATGATGAAGAGACTAGGGCTTTCTATGAATGCTTACCTGATCTCAGGTTAGATTTTTCTTTTTCTTCATAACAACTATTTGAAGCTTTCTGTTGATTGGAATATCACTTAGATGCTGGTTTGTTTAATACTGAAATTTAACTTCAACAATCTATGTACTGTTCAGAGCATTTGTGCCAGCAGTATTACTGGGAGAAGCAGAGCATAAAGCGAATGAGCCATCTGTGAAGCCATTGGAGCAACCAACTGTATGAAGTCTGAATTTTTTAAGTCCTTTTAACTGGAATTCTTCTTCATTTCCCCACACAGTTATAGCATGCCGACAGATTTTGCATTTTTTAGCGTTAAAAGTTGTAAAATTTTCAAATTCTACTTCTAATTGTAAGAGTCAGATGTTTTATACTACTGTGCAAATTGTTGCTGACAATTTAGATTACTTCTAGGTATTCAATAGATCTGCTTTGATTTTCTATGCTTTTATATGATTATTTGCGTTTTGACAGAAGTTTTGAAATATCGCTTATTTCTAATGTTTAAAGTTCAAAACTGGAAAAAAAAAAATCAAATACCTAATGCAAAGAAACTTAAGATTAGGACCATGGATAACGTAATAGCAAAATGGTGGATTTTTTAGGTTTCTTGGCCAGTTTTATTTGAGTCTCTTCTAGTTTCCATTGATTATCACAGAACTGTGGTTGATTGGGCTTTTCATTGCTCTTTGTGCTTTAGTAACATAAATACATATGTGTGTTTAATCTTTTCTATACAAATATTAATAGCTAATTTGCAGTTGCTTATAGAAAATTTTATTTTCTTGTAAGGACCCTGCTTCTGAACCGGACCAAGGTCAGTTGGCCGCCCAAGATACTGCAGAGGTTTCTGCAGATTTGGGTGCTTCGCCAGAGGGAAAATCAGTTGAGAAAGGAAAAGATAAAGAAGAAAAAGAGAAAGAAAAGGCCAAAGATCCAGACAAGGAGAAAGGAAAAGGAAAGGATAAAGAAGAAAAAGATAAAGAAAAGGCTAAAGATCCAGACAAGGAAAAGGGAAAAGAAAAGGATACAGAAAGAAAGGTGGAAACTGAAAAGGAGAAACTTAAAGGTGTTGAGGGGACAAATTTGGATGCTCTATTGCAGAGACTCCCAGGCTGTGTCAGCCGCGACCTTATAGATCAATTGACTGTAATAATACCTCTTTCGGACTTTTACTGTTCAATACTCCTGTTTTCTGGTTGTAGAGTGCATCTGTATTGAAGATTATAATTATTTATTACATATCTTCAGGTGGAGTTTTGTTATTTAAATTCAAAGTCAAATAGGAAAAGGCTAGTAAGGGCATTGTTTAACGTACCACGAACATCTTTGGAACTGCTGCCATACTACTCACGCATGGTTGCCACACTTTCAACTTGTATGAAGGATGTCTCTTCCATGCTGATACAGATGTTGGAAGAAGAGTTCAACTTCTTGATAAATAAAAAGGTCATCGGCTCTGTATTTATTCTCTTTTTTTTTTCATTAATTTATATTGTTTGCATACTGAGTCATAATTTGCCACTGCAGGATCAAATGAACATTGAAACAAAGATCAGGAATATTAGGTTTATCGGAGAACTATGCAAGTTCAAAATTGCTCCAGCTGGTCTTGTTTTTAGTTGTCTAAAGGTATATGCTTAGTAGGTGATTGAGTGAAAGATCTCTAGTTTGTTTTTGTGTGTGTAGAGATGGTATGCATTTGTGCGTGTTTATGTGTGCCGTATACATAGTTTGTTACAGTATGTGGAGATACAAATCAATAATTAAATGTTTTGCCTAGAAAGCTTCTTTTTTATTCCTTCTCTTTTCTTTTCTTTGATGGTGCTTTCCAAAAGAGTTAAAGTGAAACTACATTGATATTGTACCTTGCAGCTATCTTAGTTGCTCTTCTTTTATCACTCTTGTTATTACTCTGAGCTGCACCATTTTAGTGGATGTCTGCTAACTGCTTTCGTGCTTCCTCCTATTCCCAGGCTTGTTTGGATGATTTCACTCATCATAACATTGATGTTGCATGCAATCTTCTTGAGACGTGTGGCCGCTTTCTGTATCGTTCCCCTGAAACTAGTATACGGATGGCTAACATGTTGGAGATTTTAATGCGCTTGAAGAATGTCAAAAATTTGGACCCCCGGCATGTAACTCTTGTGGAAAATGCTTACTACCTGTGCAAACCTCCTGAAAGATCTGCACGAGTATCTAAAGTTCGTCCTCCATTACATCAGGTATAGATCATTATCTTATGTGTGGTTAAATATCTTTCATAATTTTTTTTTATCTATACCACAAAATAACCTTCCACATAATGATTTTGCAGTATATCAGGAAGTTACTATTCTCTGATCTTGATAAGTCTTCCATTGAGCATGTGCTGAGGCAACTCCGTAAATTACCTTGGAGTGATTGTGAGTCATACCTTTTGAAGTGCTTTATGAAGGTTCATAAAGGGAAGTATGGTCAGATTCACTTGATTGCTTCGCTCACTGCTGGTTTAAGTCGCTATCATGATGAGTTCGCTGTAGCTGTTGTTGATGAGGTTTGCTTCTGTTATTAATGTATTTCTGGTATACTCTCATAGTGATGTAGATTTTAAAATGTACACTAATGTTCTCTAATGATCTGCCTGATAATCATTTTTCTTTTTGTGGGTTAGTCTTGGTTGTTATGTTAGTTTAACCAACCATTGGTTAAGCATATGATGGTATAAGACCCAGAATACTGGCTCAGGGCATTCATGGTTTCTCCTGAATGCACTCTATAACAATTTTTCTGTTTCTGAAAGTAGAAACGGAGATTATAATGTCACATTTGGTGTGTTCAATTGCTTGAGTACACTGACATAATGAAGGTAGATCCTTGAAATGTCCAAATATTGTGACGAAGTTGTTGTTTAACGGCGAAGATTGATGCCAGGTAGGCTCTTTGTAATCGGGAATCTGTTCCATGTAAGCGTTTGCAGCATGGTGGTTATCCCTGCTAACTTGGAATTTTTGGTACTGGATCCAGATCAAGTTAGTTACCTGGCAGAGTAGTTTTTGAGATAGTTCTAGCCACACCTAAGATCTGCTTTTATCCCTGTCTTGCTAGAAATACATATCTGGAATGGAGTTCTAATTACTTGAGTGAGTTACCTGGCAGCATTTGCTTCTGTATAAATGTTCAGTTGAACTCTTATCATTGCTACGGAAAAGGTAATTTGTACAAGTAGCATAACCACAGCAGAATCTCAAAGTTAGAAATACATTTCTGGAATGGAGTTCTAATTACTTGCTAGTACTTTCCTAAAGGTGAAAAAGGTGGTGTAGCTGAGTTGACACTATTTCTTTCCCATCACTCACTAAAGGGACTTTTAAGTGATGAATTCAGGCAAACTAATTTTTGCTATTATTGATGACATTTTCGGTGAAGATATATAGCTATCCTGGGATAGCAAATTAAACCTTTCCTAGCCAGTCCCAAATTGTAACAACTAATGATGAAAAAAATAATACAAAAATTTACCCGGAAACTCTTGTAGGTAGAGTAAGCTTTTGCATGCAAATTGCTGTGTTTATAACTTTTGTTGAAATTGTAACAGTTGCATCATTTACTTTCAGGTTTTGGAGGAGATTAGGCTTGGTCTGGAATTGAATGACTATGGGATGCAGCAGAGACGCCTTGCTCATATGCGGTTTCTCGGGGAGCTATACAACTATGAACATGTGGACTCATCTGTTATCTTTGATACACTTTATTTGATTCTTGTCTTCGGCCATGGGACAGCAGAGGTATGGATTTTCTTTTCATGTCCTGGAAATTTTGATATAGCCATGAAAGTGGAGAAAGTTATACGTGTATTTTCGCAAGTGCTTCTGTCAACAAGATAGTTTTCCTTGAGATAAATCTTGATGTTAGACAATAGCATAACTTGAAAAAATCTAGATAGATTTTCATGTTACTTTTATTGTTATTATTACAGTTTAATTTTGGTCACGAATTCTTAATTAACCTTCTCTTAAATGGTGACTAATATCTGGTTATTCATGCTGTTAGCAAGACGTACTGGACCCACCAGAAGATTGTTTCCGGATCAGGATGGTTATTACTCTTCTTGAGACTTGTGGTCACTACTTTGACCGAGGCTCTTCCAAGAGGAAACTTGATCGATTTTTGATACACTTCCAGAGGTATATTCTCAGCAAAGGTGGACTCCCACTGGATTGCCAAATGTTTGACGACCTGTGCTTCATAAATAAATAATCCTAGGATTTTAGATATTATATTAACCCCACCCTTTTCTCCTTTTCTTTTGGGTTCATCATTTATCTCACAAATGAGTTTATTAAATTGGCTAGGCAACCTTGCTAAATCATAGTATCAAGAGTATATATCTAGGCTAAGCTGGATTAATGGTTTAAAATGTACTGAATGGCAGATATAACCCTTGTCACCTGAAGTTCAGTTTCAGGATGGATAAGCTGTAAGCTGCATCTATATGATCTATTGCCTTAGGGTTAACTCAGGATTATACTGTTGGTGCCAAAAGAGAGAATTAGGTCCAAGATTTAAAAAAATGAGAGCAGCTATGTAAGATGCAGAGTTTGTTGATTAACTTATGGAACACTTTTAATGGTGAATAATCATGTAAAGCATAGAACTAAGTTTAACAGATATACACTGAGCTTTTGCATTGAAAACAATGATGCCATTGTCGTGCATAACATTTTTTTAAGAGAGGACCTAGGACGCGGAATTTTTGCATTGAGAAATCTTAGTGTTTTGGTTTCTCCTTGATTTTCATCCCTTCATAGGCTTCCTTGAGAAAAGTTCACAAATTTCAAAAAGCATCTTATAGGCTACAAGTTGATTAAAGATATATATAAATATTTAATAAACAGAATTGTACTCTGTTTGATATCGATCTTGAGCTGTGTTTCGGAAATCATTTCACCTAGGGAATATGAATCTTTATTGGACAGGGTTGTTGCTAAGAAAACTTGAGCTAGGATCTTGCATATAGTAAAGATCCTTGGGTTATTTTGGCCATATCTTCCCTTGGCATTGTTTAGTTCCTTTTATATCTTATTCGAACATTTAACCTTATCTGGAATTTGTTTGAGACAATATTATCCCATCCATGTATCGTGTGTGCGCTCATAAATTGAAGCCTTTGCAGGATTTATTTGCGGACTTGCGCCCAAACATGACTCGACATTCTTCCATTGAGGAAGTTAATGCAGCTCTGACAGAGCTTGAAGAGCATGAACGTAATGTCTCAACAGATAAAACTAATACCGAGAAGCACTCTGACACTGAAAAGCCTTCTAGGCGACCTACTTCCAACACCATTTCAGCTAATGGACAAAGTGCAGTACGTGGTACTGAGGAAAATGGTAGACTGCATGAAGACATTGGGGACACTGACAGCGATTCAGGAAGTGGCACAATTGACCCAGACGGGCATGATGAAGAAGACTTGGATGAAGGGAATCATGATGAAGAATGTGACAATGAGGACGAGGATGATGATGAGGGCGGCGGACCTGCTTCTGATGAGGACGATGAAGTTCGTTTCAGACAGAAGGCTGCAGAGGTTGACCCTGAGGAACTAGCAAATTTTGAGCAGGAGCTCCGGGCTGTAGTTCAGGAGAGCATGGAGCAGCGCAAACAAGAGCTAAGAGGCCGGCCTACTTTAAATATGATGATCCCAATGAACGTGTTTGAAGGATCTTCGAAGGATCATCATGGGAGGACGGTTGGAGGGGAAAGTGGTGATGAGGCATTAGAGGAGGACATTGGAGAAGTCAAGGAAGTTCAGGTGAAAGTCCTTGTGAAGCGTGGAAACAAGCAACAGACAAAGCAAATGTACATTCCTCGAGATTGCACCCTTGTGCAAAGCACAAAACAGAAAGAAGCAGCTGAGTTGGAGGAGAAACAAGATATAAAGAGGCTGGTATTGGAGTATAATGATAGAGAAGAGGATAATAATGGGTTGGGAACACAGATATTGAATAATTGGATGCCAAGTGGCAGCAGCAGAGTTGCAAGCCGAGGTAGCTCATGGGAAGGAACCAGCAGGAGAACTGGTGGATCACGCCATGGGCATCATTATTATTCAGGTGGAGGAACCTACCACAGCAGGAGAAAATGAGCCTTTTACAGCCCAAAAAACATGAATATTTTGACTTACAGGGAAAATTTTGTGTTGGTATGTGGCCATAACAGTGGAAAGAAGTGAGAATACTCTGATTTGAAAAGAAATTAGAATTGCTGCACCTCTACCAAGAGCTTGCCCTCTTTAGTTAGATTTTTGTGTCATCCCATGAGTTCAAAGCAGGTGAATTCCGGTGATCTACAGAGGATTGGATTCAGGCTTGGAATTTCACTCTCTGATCTTTACAGCTGAAAGCCACAACTTCTAGCGCAAGGTCTACTGATCACAATTCCTTCTGAAATACTGGATGGAAAATATATCTGATTCTTCGGTGCTTTTATGAGGTTTTGGAATACAAGAGCGAAAATTTCGTGTTTGACTTATGGTGGTTGTGATTTGCAAACGTCGCTATGGATATGTCCTGTAATTAGATTCTAAAGTTCTAACTTACCAGTGTTTCCATGCATTCTGATGTTAATATATATGTTAATACAAAGAAATGGGCTTGATGAAGAAGCACTAGTAGCTGCAGCTGATTTAGGTTTTATGGCTTAGTGGAAGTGGTGTCGACTATAACCCTCATGGATGGAATTATGTTTAGGTTAGCAAATATTTTGTTAACAATCGTTTTACAGTTGGTGTAAGATTAGAATATATATATATATATATATATGTTTAAAAATTAGAACATGTATGGTGTAAAAGCCATATCTTTCAATAGAAGCTTGTCACTGGCGCAAAACTTTACACAAAATGTTGTTGTATTATATGTTTAAAAATTTAAATTAAAAAAAAAAAAACTTCGTAGAAATTTAATATTTGCAATAAAAAAAGTATAAAACCCGGATGATATATATAATTGTATAAACAAAAATGTTACACGTCACTAATTATTTACGGTTGCGTGTAACATCAACTGATTTCATTAACTATTGATCTGTGATCCTAGCCTAATCAATGGGTGATGTATAAGTATTATTCCAATTGAGTAATCATGTGTAAAGCTAAATGAATATATTTTATGAAAATAACATATTAAAAAATAAAAATAAACTAATAGTGAGATAAGATTATTTTTTCAGATTATAACGATTAGTCAAAATCAATATTATCGTTATCATTATTAAACAAAAACAATTAAAATGCATATGTTCTATGGATAATTATTATTTCAAAAACTAAAACACCAGTGAGTTACAACGCTTTTTATAGTCCAAATTGTAGTGAAACGCGGGAAATCAGAACTATTTAAAATGCGAAACATTAGCCAGTGAAGAAGCGGGAGATCGGAAGGACACAGTGAAAGAAGAGAATAATGGACGATTCAGGAGCGATTCTCAGCCATATTTCTTCACTCAAGGACATGCTTGATCAGGTAGCCACTCATCGAATAATTTTTTTCGTCTCTTGCTCCAAAATCTATGGCTTAATTGTAATTTTTAATTTCAGATCGATGAAGAAATCGAATCGAATTTCCAGATAACACGAGAGATCGAATCTGAGATCGTCAGATGTACGGAGATCGAGACTAATTTGGCGGTCAAAGAAGCCGAGTTAACCAAGATCCTTTTCATGTCTCAATTTGAGATCATCGGATTACTCTCTGTTACTGGTATGTCACATTTTCTTTAAATTCTTATGATCTCTATTTTCATTTTCATTTTATTCATTGTGTTATGTATAGTGTTTTGGCCATTACAGGCGATTTGAGAAAATCGGTTGAGTTTTTGGAGGGGCAATTAGATAATTTGAGAAGGGAGAGAGATGAGATGCTGAAAAGAATGAGTGATAGGCGGTATTTTCTTCTAACTATCTTTTTCAAGGCAAAATAAGAGTATCTAAATTTTGATTCATGTATCATGTTAAATTTTCAACTGCATGCTGTTGAATTGTTGTGCTTTTATATCTTGCCTTTTAGTGTTTTGTTGGAATGGAGGAGGACTAGGAAATATGTTTGTAGTTATTTTTCAAAGAAGCACTTGATGGGTTTTTCTAGAGAACTTAAAAGCACTAGACATATGCTTTTCTTATAAATTAAAAATTAAAAAGAAGAAGAAGAATTCTTAATCAATGCATTTCAAAGCAGATTTGCTTGCCAGACACAAGGACTGTCTTTAGCTACATGTTGATTGTGATTTGCAGTTCCTTTTATCTTTTTTTTTTTTTTTTTCATTGGGTTCAATTTTTGGTGCCTCTTAAGTGAAATGAATAGCTGGAGGAATGGGTAAGTTATCATTTGATTACGTATATGAAACTCCAATATAGAGTAATAACAGGTTCAGTCAATACATAAATTAATTGTTGAGCAAGCGAGAAACATATGTTTTGTATGTTAAGATTAATCAATGCTGGTCATTAGACGATTTCATACCATGTAACTTCAAGCATTAAGCATGCACAGTCTCGTGCAGAGAATTTATCTTGAAAAGACAATATTTGGAAGTTTGTTGATGATATTCTTATTCTTCTAACACAGTATTTCACAAGTAGGGTTGCATATGAACTAAGGTTGGTTTATATAACATCTAAATTAGACACTGTTGACTAAATGTGGCATTCCTTTACAGGGAACAGTTTACCACACTATGCATAGAATTTCAGAGAGACATTGATAAGGACAAAAATAATGAACTGGTCAATTTGTTGTCGGAGAAGGAAATTCTTGAAAATGAAGTTCATCTCTTGGATGACAAAATTAACTCTCTGAAGCATTCGATGCTCGCATTTGAGGAACAAATCCTTGAGGATCTTCACACCTCCAACTCTGGTGATTTTATAAACCTAATATTTTATCTGCTAGTTCAAAAAAGACCCTAATTCACCTGTTTAATTTCAATTGCATATTTAGCAGTAGATGTGTGTTCTCTTCATCTATTTGTGTCCTTATATATTGCAATTGTCAATTTGCAATAATGTTAGTCACCATTGATTTATATATATCTGGTTCTTGGAACCTTTTGTTTATTTACTTTTTATAAATGATGTTAACTGCACAATTCACATATTCTGCGTTGAATATTTCTTGAATATTTATTCAATCTTAATTTCACTATATTCAAAATATTTATGTCTAGAGGAAATAAAGACAGAGTTAAAGCATGATAAAAATTTAATGACCAGCATTGAAGATCCATCTAAAGGTAGTTTTAAGAGATTGCTTAACATTTGGGATCTATTTTGCACAAAATTTCATCACTTACAACTTGCTTTATAAAATCCGCTCTTTAGTGAGGTTTAGATCCATGGCACTAGAACAAGAAGCTAATACTATATCCAGGCATATAATGAAGTGCAGCAATAGATTCTTAGTAGAGGGACAGATATTTCTGCAAATCAGTTGACATCATTAGTGTCGATCTTGCTAGAAATTTTATGATTTTTTAATATTTCTTTAGGCACTTTTACTGTCAGATAGCAAAGCTATCAAATATGGGAATTCAAACTTTTAACCTAGTCATTTTACCAGAAATTCTATGCTGAATCTGTTTTATTTCACCTTCTTGCTGTTTGCAGCATTACATGTTGAGATAGAGAGTGGGAATCAAGAGAATGAGAAATTACTCAAGAATATTGGTAATTTGAGAAGTACGTTGCACAACTACTGTAACTGATTATGATGGACAAGTTCTTTGCCTTTGGAGTGAAAGACTACACACTCACTGTTAGTATCTTTCCTGTTGTATTGCCTCCACCATTGAAGAATATTAGGATTCATATTTATTCTTTAATCTAATGCATGATCTCATAATCTTGCTTCATTCTCAGCTGTGGTTAGAAATTATTTACCCTGTTAAAGAGTTTGCTATCTATTTTTTAATAAAATTTACTTTCACAAGGAAAATGGTAGCGAATAGTGATGGACTTATGGTTGTTCACTTAATATCAATTACATTTTTAGATTGTAAATAGTATATTGAAAAAAAAATTCGGAAACAATTCAGATTTTTCAATTGTACATTTGATTCTACAATCTCTTTTTCAAATTGTACATTGGATCCTCAACATCTTGTCTTGGTCGGTAGAGGGAGTAGTGGGTCCGAGGCAGCCTTAGGCATGGTGCCTGTGCTGTGTTTCTCATCTGCTAAATTAATTGCAGAAGCAAAGTTTTTAAACTTGTATTCTACAAGCTGTCATTTGCTATTATTTCTTCTTAAGATTTTGACTAGTAATCAATATCTCTGCAGAGATGGCTTATTACAAACTTACACTCGTACGGCATATCAACAGCTGAGAAAAAAATCTACGGTAACAGTATGTACCAAGGTCATGATGAACATTATCACTGTTTTTGACTAAATAATGAACTCATCTTGTACAATGCTGAGTCAATTTTCAGAAATTTATTGACCTAAACTAGTGTAATCACCTAGAATAAATCCATTTTCTGTACCAAAAGTTTAAAGGTGCAGTGCTTTGGATTAAAGCTGAACTGCTTCTGCTTCAGCTTCTGTTCCAAATTCAAATACATATAACCTCACAGAAGAGGAGCTATCAAGGTTATAAGCTTTTGCAGTGTTCCAGAAACTGTTAATAGAAATAGTTGGCCTTTTGGTATTGCATCACATGTGCAGAGAGGGACTAGTCATTGGTCAAACTGTGGACTCCAATTAATTATTGCATTAACGATCATGAATTTCGTACTAGAGTAGAGTTTTTCTCACTTTTGATCTCTTTTTTTCACTGCTACTTGAAACTTTTCCTCAGCTGCGTCAGCCTGTCAGTTTATGTTGAGGCCCTCACTGAAAGTTTTGGTACTTTCTCGAGTGAGTCTTGCTTCTGTCATTTTCAGGTAGGGTTCTCCCCTGTTGAAAGTTTTGTTGCGCACTTTTGGATAGCTGGATGGACTACGATTCTTTGTCTTTCTTCCACACAAGGAATATGAATGATTGATCATAGTAGGTGAGTAAGAAAAATTGTATTCTAGCAAAAAAGAAATTAACTAGGGCATGTAGGGAAAACTGGAAAAGTAAAAAAAAAGAACATTTTTTTTTTAAGCGTGCATTCTGACTAGGGCAATGTAAGTAACCGTTGCTATAGGTTTTTTTTTTTTTTTATTGGTAACAATTTTATTTTCATTATTATTTGTAACTACGTTTTCCTTGCACGTCTTAAATATACACACATTGCGTGAATAAATATATTTTGCATACCTATACACATGCATATATAATCACACACACACATATATATATATATTATCATTCTCAGAACGGGGTCAGTATTTTTTTTAATGCAGACACTTTTGTAATTCTCTTAAACTACACGATTTAAAAGTGTGTCTACATTAAAAAAAAAAAAAAAAAGAGCGCACACATTAGGAGGATGAATATATATATATATATATATATATATATATATATAATAATAATTGAAACACTGTACAATAACCCAAAAAAAAAAAGACAGTTCTACTTCAAATACTGCAGCATGCTCACACCCTACGATTAGAACTCTTGTTTTTGTTTTTCCGTTCCAAAGTACTTTGATTTTTGAGTTGCGTTGGTAAAAAAATAAGACATCTGTCCTCATTATAATCAAATGGAAATTATCAATACACCACATTTCTTTTGTTTTATATTCATTCAATCATCACAAAATTTTAACACGTTCTTTGTACCATCTTTCTTTTTAAATTTGTATCAATTAACTACTTTTGCACTAAAATAGTTAAATAATTTAAATGAAATAATAATTTTATCCCTAAATAAATTAAAAGACTATTTTTATTTTATAAAAATTTTGAAAATAAAAAATTAGTTAAAAATAGTGTAAAGAACATGTTAAAATTTTATGGTAGTTGGATGAACATAAAACAAAAGAGAGGTGGTGCAGTGATAATTTCCCTAATAAAATCATTAATCAGTTTGGTAAGTTTCCTTATTCATTTCCATTCACTGTTTCATTACGAATCTCAGCTAGTTTTTTTTTTTTTTTTTTTTCCGCAAAGAGCACCGTGATAGTGGAGGATTAAGCTGAGCCCCTAATTGTAGTACAGATGATCATATGGCAAAGAAATATAGAGGGAGAAATAAATCAAAACCTTTAAAAGAGTAATACAAGAACAATTCATCAAAGAATTAAGAGTCAACAACAAGCTAGCAAAAAGTTAAAAGAAAAGAGATGGGAAGCTTAGCTAGTTAGCTTAGCTCGCCTGTCCTTGTTAGTGCATAGAATAAGAAAGAGATGGGAAGCTCAAGCTCCCATCACAGAAACAAAAGGCCAAATAAGAGAACCCCAACAGAAGTAGCGGCGATGGCTAGAACAAATATAAGAAATGTGGTCGAAAATTACATCTGCAAAACTAGGTACGTCACAGACAGAGACCACGTTTGTCTCGTGAATTTCACGTGCACCCGTGACCATGTCCGTCCGTACCACACATACAGCTATGTCTATTCTGCTGTCTTGTCCATTGTATAAACATTAGGCTAGTGATCTTTTTCTTATGACCAGAAAAAAAATGCAAACTTTGAAATGAATACTCACTTGGCTTGGGGGCCTTTGAATTATCTCATGATAGTCTTCTTTAATTGATGTGATACCCCATATTGCGTCTCTCACGGGAAAAGGAATATGTGAAGGTGAAGCCCCACAATGGGGCTTTTGCTTTCAATTAACCATCTTAGATTATTTGTTTTTGAGCGATTTTTCCGTGGTTCGGAAACCTGATTGAGTTGGGATAAGGATTAGACTAATTGAATAAATTAAGGCAGTAAACTGTCAAGCTCATTGAGTCTGAGGAGATTCATGATCCGTGAATGGGAGATTAGTTTTGAAGATTTTTGAGGATCCCATTGAAAGGAATCTTGACTTGTACATATAATTAACGAAATATCCTGTAATGATTTAGTTGTTGAGGATAGATTTTTTCTGTCACGGAGACAGCCGCTCTTTTGGAGTGGCACCTTGTTTTGGTCTTAGATAATGCTAATTTTGGTATTAGATTAATAGATTGTGCAATTTATTTGAAAATTTGTATCAATTTGTTGAATTTTTTCCTCTTTGTTTCTGTGGTCACTGTGTATTCTTTGTTTTTCTTTTTACCGAAAAAACGAATATGATGAAAAGGGGAAAAATTAAAACACCCCATATGCCATAGTAGATAACAAACGCGGCCAAAATTTTTTCTTTTATCATACATGTCTGAGTGAGATAATTTGTTTTGGTTTCAAATACATTCCACTTCCATATCATGTTAGATGAGTATATTGCACGCCAGTGAACTGGGGCCGAAAGTGCAGTGCCAGAGAGCATAGAGGCATTTTATATCCCATCAGCAAACCATTTTTTGTCCTTTTTAATGAGTTGTTGGGCCCAGGGGAGCCTGGATCACTCACTATCATTCCAAGTTTCCCTATAAGAACCCCCTTTCTTGCTCTTTTCATGCAAAATTTCAATCATTATCCCCAAGCTGTACCTCTCCTCACACCCCAGAACCCAAAAATGATCCATTCACAAGAAATCATAGAAAGAAAGGACTAAAGTTCGTTGAAGTCTTGAAGCCAAGAAAAAAGGACGGGAAAAGGGGGGAAAGAAAAACAACAACAACAACAGTGAGATATTGAGAGAGGAGATTTAAAGAGAAAATGGAGATTAAAAGTTCTAGTGTTAGTGATTCTAAAAGAAAGTTATCATGTAAAGGAGTTGGTGGGTTCCTTAAAGAACAAAGAGGTAGGCTCTACATAATAAGAAGATGTATTGTTACGCTTCTATGCTGGCATGACTAGCCTTTTGGGTTTGGACTGCTCTTCATTACTTGCTACTTGGAAGCAGCTACTTCTTGTTTGCTTTCATTTTATTTTTTGGGTTTTATTATCTGCTATATGTAGATATGAGTTTGTAACTGTATAGCAAAAATATGATTAATCTCTTCTTGTTTCTTTTTTTTTTTTTCTATTTGTGTGGCTTTAGTCTGTTCCTTGGTTTCATGAATGATTTTTTATTCCATTTGTTGCTAGAAGCCTCCAAAAACTGCAGTACATCTTTAAAACTTTTGTTTTAATCCCAAAATCTGTTTGCAATTTGTTTCTCTTCTTTATCATGGAAAGGCAGCCAAAACTAGAAGATAGTTCAATTTGGATCTAAAGTCTTCTTCCTTTTTCCTTTTTTTGCTTTTTTTTTTCTGTTCAGGTGGAAAGAAAGAACTCACTTTTTCTCATAATGATCAATGAGCTTCAATATGTTTCATGTTGGATCAATGACAAAACAGGAGTCCTTGGTACTAAAATTATTACCATATGAAATTAGTAATAAATTTGGCATCTTTTTATCTAAATCTTTTCAATCTTCTTAGTGTTACTTCTTGGACAGTAGGACATATAAGGAAAATATTTACAAGTGAATATTGACCCAAATGTTAGACAAAAACTTGAGAGGTAGAATAAAAACGGCTGAGAATTTTCTGTAATTAAAGTACAACGATTAATTATCTGGATTAGATAGTCTTGATGTCAATGATGATTAATAGTAAACCAAGTTAGGCTTCAGAGGACGTTGGTTTTCAAAAATGATTGTTTCATAAATCCTTGTTAATAAGCCTTCTAATTTCATTCCATACTAAACTCTTATACAAATTCAAAATGTCCATAATTCCAGAGACTCTAGCTGTGGCCTGTAGGAGGGGGAGTAAGATGACCTATCCTAATTACATTTAAGGAGCATTTAAGTGTGTTTTGCTCTAAGAAAAGTATGTTTCGTTCCTATTACTAGTCAAATCATACAAAATACTGCTAGATGGATATAATTAATAATTTCTTGAGTCTCTTGCCTATAATACCAACTAAAAGGGATTTTTAAGGATTAGTGATCACACTTTTTAATTATGATTCTAAAAATAAAATTTAAGAAAATCAAAAACTGATTTTGAGAACGGCATAGAGTTCTTTTACACAAGAAAGTTTAAAGTGGTTTCATTACATCATTCAATTACATGTCACCGCATGCTACCACACACATAAATGCCTCTGTAATTTTTTTTTTTTAACCTCAACATAATGCTTTTGTAATGATTTTGAATATTAATAATAAGGGGCTTGCTACCTTACCGCTTCTGTAAGGTGCAGCCCCCTAATAAAATGGAGTGTAGTCCACTTGAGCCCACCTTCATTTTACTTATTTTGGGTGGGCGTATGTTACAGAAACGGTAAGTTAGCCGTACTCTAATAATAAATTGTTCTAAATAATAGAATAAAATATCCCCCACCCAAAAAAAAAAAAGCAAAAAATCAAAGAAAGAAGAAAAATATTTTTGTAATTATACTTACTTTTCATACCTTGGCACTTTGGCAATCAATCACCATCATTAACCGCATTTTGAAAAACACTTCATCATGCTCTACCAAAAGAAGTAAAACGGAGGTTACACCTTACTTTTCCGCAAATTAAAATACTGTTGTAAAAATGTGTGTAATTTTCTTTTTTAAAATAAAATGGAATATATGAAACTATAGGATAAACCATCTTAAATCAACAAACAAGTAGGTGTCACTTGCCATTGGGGATCAGTGGATACTTGGGGTTCAAATCTAGGCTCTTTTCTCTTTTCACAAAAGATTAATATTATACATTTTAATATCTAAGTTTTAATTTGAATTTCAATTGTTATAACATTCATCCATTTGGATGGTAATTAAGTAATTTTATAAATTATAAAATCTATTATCTAATGTATGAGTAACACATGATATTATGACTCAAGTTAAGACTCAAATATTAAGATCTCTAATTTTCTTGTTCACAAAAATGTGAAATATTTTTCTCAATAGTGTTAAGAAATTTTAATTAGTAGTTTAGAAAAAAGAAAGTAATGATAATGTTTAAATAAAACAAAAATAGATAAATAAATATATAGATAAAAAAAATTTACATTAGTTCAATGGAAGGATACTTCCACGGACCTTGTTCTAGTATACTATCACATACCATACATCAATCTCATAGTTGCTATCAATTACATAAATGTAGTTTTTATTGATTCTATTTTGTGTTATTACAATTGTGGTGTTAATGTATGGTATATGATCATGTATATTAACAATTCCTATACTTCCATGAGAAATTTACAAAAATGGCTCAAATGTTTTAGGACCTTTTAAAATTAGCCACCTTAATTTTTTCTATCCTATGTAGCCAATTTCAACAATTTTGAACAACAGTATTCTTGTCATTCCAAATAAAAAAAAAAAATGAACCTTCTGTTTTCTTATAAATCCAACAGCTAGGTCTTGACTTTTCTGGTAACAATTGATAGTAGTTCGACGGGCGTTTAATGACAACTTCATTTCCGATAGCTTCATCTCCCAAAGTAATTTTTTTTTTCCATTTCCTTAAAAGTGCACCGTCATTTGAATATAGTTGAGTGTATATTTCATGATAGATGAGTATTTGGGTTATTTTTCTATGAATTTTGAAAAGTACTTAATGAAATTAAGATTTGAGAGAAATGGCATACGACATGTTTGTTGAAATACCTATTCGACTTTGTTCAGTCATTTTTTATAGGTTAAGGTGTTGTGGGTTAATGATGGCTTGGTGCGAATCCATGTTCAATGCGAAGCTCACCATGTCGCACCAAGGGA
The DNA here is from genome assembly GCF_000493195.1 of Citrus x clementina. Classification (NCBI taxonomy): domain Eukaryota; kingdom Viridiplantae; phylum Streptophyta; class Magnoliopsida; order Sapindales; family Rutaceae; genus Citrus; species Citrus x clementina. Next base: position 9,359,526 of record NW_006262339.1, on the reverse strand, counting down.
GCTTTATCACACAAACGACAAAACGCAGTAAGTATTTTTAGGTGACTGGCAAATAAAAAACATAGCAACTCAAAATCACACCAGTTTATGTATGTGTTTATTTCTATTTTGAGTTTAATGAATGCAAGGAACAAACACAATTTAAAATTTGCTACAAATACAACGGCCAAAAAATCACGGGAAAAGCGTAATCCACCCACTCTAAAGAAGAAACTAGATTTGATGAAAATGTTGGCATCCGAGCATTTCCCAGGCATATTACAAATACTTCAAAGTTTAGAAATATGATGGAAGCTATCAAGAGGAAGTTAACTAAGGGTGTTCAGAATCCAATCTGATCCACTCAAATCGTCCAATCCACAAAAATCTGATCCGTAAAAATCTGATGCATGGATTGGTAGATTGGATTTAATTGAAAATTTAAAAATCCATAGTCGGTGGATTGGATATAGATTTACTTCTGTAAATCCGTAAAAATCCGTAAATCCATAAAAAATAACAAATATATATTTATTTAATTAAAAAATTAAAACCTGTAAATGCGGCGTTACTACTTACTAATAAACAAATAAGTTAAAATGTAGTTACATTAACACTATACATATCTTATATGATAATAATATATAATGAACATGATTAAACAATTAAATAACTAAATATAGCTTTTTAAACAATTAATTTTAGTTAATTTTCATGTATTGATTTAAACAAATGAGATTTTTTTCTTTTCACTATATTATATTTTGAGACTTTGAATGTATTATTTTATATTTATTTAAACACTTAATTTTATTGAAATTTTATTCAATTTTGAATTTGATTGGTAATAAAATTATTTTTATATAAGATTTTTTATTTAATTAGTTTGTACAATGAACAAAATTAAAAAAATTTGATCCATAAATCAATATGCAAAAATAATGGATTGGGTTAAATATGCATTCAATCCACAGACAAATGGATTGGATTTGGATTAAGTTCGCCAATCTGTGGATTGGATTAGATTAAAAATTTACAATCCGCAAAATCATGAATCGAATATAGATTGATGTCTAATCCACAAAATCTGATCTGCAAACACCCTTAAAGTTAACAAAATAACAATTAAGATTATTCAAGAAAGATGTATTTGGTCATTTTGCAAAGATGATACCTATGTGTTTAGTGGTGATTATGCACAACGCACTACCAAGTAGTGCATGATGCATGTGATAAAGATCAATTATGGTTTGATTTTGGTGGTCAACTAGTGCGGTTATCGATCACTGACTAGTGCTTAGTTATTGAATTTTGCAATGGTGTAGACAATGTATATAGAAAAGCAAACATTGCGGCAAACCACTGGTTACGTTATTTGTATTTTAATGGTAATCTAATGGCGAATATTAAACAATTAGATGAAAACTTTAAAGGTTTGAACTTTATTGATATTTACGACATTGATGCGCTAAAGATCACGCTATAGTACTTCAATGAGATGTTATAATCATTCAAATTTATTTGTGAAACTTCATATACTCTTGTGAGAAATGCATTAAACATACAGTCTTTCTGAATTAAAAAAAAAAACTTTATGTTTTCCATTTCTGTACTCAAAAGGATTGTCTATCAATTCCTCCCACAATCTTTTAAAACACATCGAAGAACAACTGATTACATTAAGGCTGAATAATTAAGAAAAAAAATAGTACTTAATTAAAAAAAATAAAACTATCAAAATGTGCGATATGCACTTGTCACACACGATGCGATAAGCACCTGTCGCTAGGGATGGTAATATTTTCCATACTCGGATGAACCCGCATAATCCGAACCGGGTTTAACCCGTACCCGATTTAATTTTATCCCAATCCGGATGTAATTCTATGAACCCGGACATATTTAGGCCCGAATCAAGTTTTATCTTAACCCAAAAATCTGGAACCCATACCCATATATCTTTATTTTTATATTAAATTTTAAAACTATTTTTAATATAAATAGAGAAGTTAAAAGAAATTGTGTGCTCTAATTTACAAATTTCAATTCACAGCCTCATCGCCTGCTTCCTCTTCCCTTCATCAAATCTTCATTGTGGTCACTCTCATCGCTTTACCACTTTGCCACCTTGTCCTTGGCAGTTGTGTTCATTACAATCATCGTTATCAGCCGCCTCTCTAGTATTCTTTATCGCGATTGGCGACGACGGTGATACGGGTTGAAGTTGAATGGAGTAGAAAGCAGATAGAGGGGGGAGACTTAGAAGCCTCTACAGCATCAACATACGAGCTCCAGAGAAAGCTGGTTCAGACTTCTCTCTACTGATTCTTCTGATGGGGTTCAGACCTCTTTCTCCCTCATCACACCTACCTCTGTTGTTTTCCAAGTGATTATTGGCGGTGCTGTTGGTGGTGGTTTCATTGAGATTGGAGTTGAAGCTTCAGTTCCTTCAGGAGGAGGGGGAACAACTGTTGAGGCTCTTGCTGCTGAGGAGAAGAAGGAAGAAAAGAAGGAGAGTGATGAAGACATGGGTTTCTCTTTTTTTGATTAGGTTATATAATTCCAGTTCTCTTCTTGGGACTTGTATTTTGTTATGCTTTTATGTCGTCTCAAATATTGCTCTGCCCTTTACTTAGATTTTATTTTTGTGAGAGTATTGTTACTTCGTGAGGGATTTTTGTCCACCATCAATATTAAGTAAGCCTGATTAGCTTACTGCTAAAAAAAAAAAAACCATAAGTAGATTTGGGTGTGAGTATTCATGTATGTTGTTGTGTGTTCATCCGTTTGCAGTTAGAAATTCAGAGTTGTAAGAAATAATTGAAGATGATTGTTTTCCACATCTGAAATCAAATCCGGGCTCAAAATCCGAAATCCGAAAAACCCGTTATTTTTCATGTCAAACCCGTACCGGACCCGAAGTTGAAAAGTTTGGGTTTATATTCGGATACAGCAAAGTAAAATTAGTGTCCGGGTTCGGAACTGCAAAGGCCAAACCCGGACCTGCACTTGGATTTTGCCATCCCTACCTATCGCATAACCTCATGCATGACAGGTACATGTTGCACACTTTCTGGGTTTGTTTCCTAACTCAGTTTTACTAAAAACATCCACATAAATTCTAAATAATTTAAAATAATAACACATATTGTATAAGACAAATATTAATCTTCTTACTTTTCAATTGATGATGCTGTGAGTAGAGGGTGGTGAGTTTTGGTGAGTAAAGGGTGGTGAGCGTTGGTGAGTTTTGGGTGAGAATGTACTTTGTTGGGTATTTTGTTGATAGGTTTGAGGGATTTAAGTTTAAAAATTATGTGTGGTTAGATATGATAGAAAAACTTAGGTTGACTACTTTTAAAAATTATCAGAATTTTTGGGCCATATGTATAAATTTCCCTGCTTCCACCAACTTAGCATCATCAATAAATGCTCACCCAAAGGATACACATCTACCTAATTTACACACAAGACACGGCCAATTTGAGTTTACTGGAGATATCACGCAGCCCTTTTAAATTCTTCTGAATTTAAAACAATAGAGGAATATTACATATAAACAAATAAAGCAATAAAATATATTTGTACTTACCAAAAAGGGATTTTAACAATATTAAAGTCATAAATAAATTTAAAAAATTACAATATCTAATTCAGCATATGTTATTTTATATATATATAAAATTGTGTATTCTTCTTTTAAGTTATCGTTATTTTATTAAGGTCGCATATTTCTTATTAAAAGCTTATTCCTTGTCACGAATTTATATTTAGGTTGAGAAAAATTACAATAACTATATATAGCCGTAGTTCAAAAGAGAAATTTTTTCTTGTCTCTTGGCAAGTTTGCTTCGTCTTATCTCACTGACAAGTTAGATTGGTTCTTAGCTGGTTTAGCTTTTTCTTTCAATTTCATTGTCCTTTCTTCTTCGTTCCTCTATGGCTGGTTAAAGTAGTCGAGGAGCAATTGATTTGCATAATGAATGTGAACGTTTGCAACTTGATGAAGAGGAGAATGGTGGTCTTGAGGTGGCTGAAGATGAGGATGAAGATAATGGGAGGATTAAAAATGATTCTCGTTATTAACTCTTGGGACGTCTCTTAACTGATAAGGTGATCAACTTTGCTGCTATAAAGAATACTATGGCGGCATTATGGAGACCGGGAAAGGGTGTTTGTATCAATGACTTATCTCTTACTTTGTTCTTGTTTCAATCCTTTCATGAAATTGATGTAAGGAGGGTTCTCGATTCTGGACCGTGGGCATTTAATCAACACATTCTCATTGTTCACAGATTATGTGCTGATGAGCAACCCCAAAATGTTCTTTTGTTTCATACAACTTTTGGATCTAAGTTTATAATTTGCCTCTTGGTTTCCAATCTGAACGGATCTTGCATAGTATTGGCAACTATATTGGTTCGTTTATAAAGTCGGACGAGAATAATCTCAAAGGTGTTTGGCAAAATTATATGCGGCTGAGGGTGTCTCTTGATGTAAGGAAGCCTCTCAAGTGACGAATGCAGTTGAAACGAACATGAGGGGAATTGTTTTTGGTGGATTTCAAATACGAACAACTCAATGTGTTCTGTTTCATATGTGGTCTTCTTGGTTATACTAAGCGCAACTCCCCTTCTTTGTATAATGGTGTGGATGGTAATGCTGCTAGACCCTATGGTATATGGATGAAAGCGCCACCTGGACGAGGTATGATGAATTCTAGTGAGCGTTAGTTGAGGACAACACCACCAGAGATGGAGGCAGGCAATCTTGGTAACTACTCAAACTCAAGGATTGCAATGGTGGTGGGTGAGAATGGGGCCACAAAATCCGCGAAGGATGGGAACAAATCTCGTGGGAAAGAGCAGATGGATAGGAATGTGCCTATTACTTTGGAGCCTCCCACTCTTGTTAGAGGTTGGAGTCAAATGGGCATTAATGGCCAGAATTCGGGGGATTTTACTAGTGGCATGGCTATAGTAAAGGCAAATGAATTTAATTATGATTTTCAATTAATTATTTCAGATGCTAAGTGCAGAAGTTCGAGTAATGGGCCGCTTTTAATAGTGGGTTGTAAAGAGATGGGTACAATTCCCATGATGGAGAACTTAGATGTGTTAAAAAACGGACTAGCGGTGGGACCTGTGAATCAGGCCCACTGAGACAAATGAGTTGCTTAAACTGGAACTGTCGTGGATTAGGCCACCCATGAACAATTCAGGTTCTTGTAGACATGGCCAAGCAGTATAATCCTGTTTTTATTTATTTGATGGAAACATTATACCATAGAGATAAGTTAGAGAAGCTTAAAATCCAGTTGGGTTATGTTGGTTTGTTTGTGGTAGATAAGGTTGGCCGGAGTGGTGGGCTTGTTTTATTTTGGAAGCCCAATTACAAGGTTCAATTACTCAAGTTTAGGAAGACGTTTATTGATGTGGATGTTGGGAATTCAGAGGGGAGACAATGGCGCGTCACGAGCTTCTATGGTTTTCCAGAATTTGTCTGTCATCGTGAGTCATGGAGCTTGTTGCGTTCTCTTGATTTGTCTTCATCTTTACCATGGGGTTTGTATGGGTGATTTTAATGATCTCCTCCACTCAAGCAAAAAGTATGGGAAGCATGTGCACCCGAAGTGGAAATTGTATGGGTTTCAGGAAGCTGTTTCGGATTCAGGTCTTTTCGATTTGGGCATGATTGGTTATCAATTCACTTGGGAACGCTCTCGGGGTTCTGAAGATTGGGTTGGGGAGCGGTTGAATCGTGCCCTAGCCTCTAATTCCTGGATTCACCTTTTCCTGAAAGCGAAAGTTATTAGTCTGGAAGTTTCTTGCTCTTATCATCTTCTAATTTTCCTTGATCCTGCTCCGGTGGAGAGATCCCCTAAAAGTAAGAAGTTTTGGTTTGAGAATAGTTGGCTCTGTGAATCTGATTGCATAAAAGTTGTGAAAGATAGCTGGGCTTCGTCTATAGGAGTGCCTATTTAAAATAAAATTTCTTCTTATAGCTCTGCTCTGCTTCGTTGGGGTAGTCACCTCACGCATGATTTCTAAACTCGTATTTTGGAGTGCAAGAGGAAAATGGCTTTGTTTCGGGTTAAATGTGATTCGGCTAGTGTGGATAGATTTATTAAAGTTAGGAAGTGCTATAACGAATTATTGCACAGCCATGAGATTTTTTAGAAGTATAGGGCAAAATCCATTTGGCTTAAAGAATGTGACATGAACTCAAGGTACTTTCATGCTATGTCTTCAGCTCGGAAGAAGCAAAATGTGATTGAGAAGCTTCGAAATATTCAAGGGCAGCAGTGTACTACTCCGGAAGACATTAACAAGATAATTAACAAGTATTTCACTCAGATTTTCTCCTGTGAATGTGGCTCTTGTGGTGAGGTCCTCCAATGTGTTGAGCCAAGAATTACAGCCGAGCAGAATCATTCTCTTATAGAGCCTTTTAGTCCAACGGATGTCCGTGATGCGATCTTCAACATGCATCTAAATAAGTCTCCTGGACCAGATCGTATAAATCTCGCTTTCTTTCAAAAATTTTGGCCAATCGTTGGAGATGAAGTCTTTGTTGCGTGTCTGAACTATATTAGGCAATGTGTGTTTTCTATTGATTTGAATAAGACCTCTGTGATCTTAATTCCTAAATAATATAATTGATTTTTGGCCAACAGCTTTATGTAATGTCCTTTACAAAATTGTTGCAAAGATGTTAGCTAGTCGTCTTAAGTTGGTATTGGGGTCTATCATTTCGGACTCTCATAGTGCTTTCATTCCAGGTAGAGCAATTATTGATAATATTATGATTTCGGCTGAGATTATGCATTATCTAAAGAGGAAAAGACAAAGTAAGGAATGGGCATCAGCTTTTAAAATTGATATGGCTAAAGCTTATGATATAATCGAATGAGGATTGTTATCTTCTATTATGCTCAAGATGGGTTTTAATTCTGATTTTGTTAATCTGATTATGTTATGTGTGTCCACTGTAACCTACAAAATCTCTTAGGATATGATGGAAATAGGCCCTATTGTTCCTAGCCGTGGCCTTTGGCAAGGTGATCCATTATCTCCATACCTCTTTATTATCTGTGCCAAGGGTCTAAGCTCGCTCATTAACCATTACGAGAGAGCAGGGCTGTTACATGGGGTAAGGATTGCTAGGGGTGCTCCATACCTCACTTATTTTTTTTTCGCTGACGACTACTTTATATTTTTCAAAGCTAGTGTCCAAGAGGCTCGTGCGATGAAGACTATTTTATTTATGTATGGGGCTGCCTCGGATCAGAAGGTTAACTACAATAAATCTTCCATTTCCTTTACCGCAAATGTTAACAATGAGGTTGCTCATTATATTTGCAGCCTCCTTGGGGTTTAGGGCACTGACGACCATGGCACTTATTTGGGTCTTCCATCATATATTGGCAGAAGCAAGTCTGCTGTTCTTAGTTATATCTGTGATAGAGTTTGGAAGCGTTTGTAAGGGTGGAACAAAAAATTGTTATCAAGAGCAGGTAAAGATATTTTACTTAAGACAGTTGCACAAGCAATACCTAACTACGCAATGAATATATACCTTCTTCCCATGGAGCTTTATAAAGAGTTAGAAAGAATGACGAACTCTTTTTGGTGGGGCAGAAAAGGGAATGGCAGTGGGGGTATTATTTGGATGAAATGGGATAGATTGTGTAAACCGAAAACTCATGGGGGTATCGGCTTTAAAAGATTGCATTTTTTTTAATATTGCAATGCTTGGAAAGCAAGGTTGGCATCTCCTAACCAATCACAATACTCTTGTGGCTCACATGTTCAAGGCGAGATACTATCCTAACACATCTTTTGCTGAGGCTCAGCTGGGGAGTAATCTTAGTTATGTTTGGAGATCAAATTTGGCTGCACAGCCAGCTATTCTTTGAGGTAGTCGTATTCAAATTGGAGGGGGCCAGCAAACAGTTATAGGTAGTGCCCCTTGGTTGCCAAACATGGACAGTGGCTTAATTACTTCTACTTTACCAGCAAACATCAATTCTGCAACAGTTGACAGCCTTATGGTTCCTAATCAATGTCGTTGGGACTATGATGTTATGGATGATATTTTCAACAACGGGGACCGAGATCTTATTCTCCGGATTCCTCTTAGTTCAAGGCTTAACAAGGATATTTGGTTCTGGTTGCCTGATTCCAAAGGTCTATTCCCAGTTTGTAGCTTCTACAGAATTCTTGATACTATGCATTCTCCCCCTAGTAGTAGTGGTTGGCGTAAATTATGGCAACTTCCTGTTCCTGCAAAAGTTAAGAATTTTCTTTGGCGAGCAATGGCAAATGTTCTTCCAACTGCCGACAACCTTTTGCAGCGTCGAGTAGAGGTATAAGCTTTCTGCTCCATTTGTCACACTTCATCTGAATCTGTTTACCATATATTGGTTACTTGCCCTTTTGCTAAAGCTTGCTGGATATCCTCTGTGATGGGTTTTAATGGGAGTTGTGTGAGCTTTGTTTATTGGCTGGAGGATTTATTTTCTTGTTGTAATATTGATGATTGTAGCCTAGCTGCCATGGTTTGCTGGGGATTGTGGTTGAATAGAAATAACAAAGTTTGGAATGATGTCAATGGGAGGGTCCAATCTGTGTTGAATACTGCTAGGTAGAATATGTTTCTTTGGCAGTAAGCTCGCAAGAGTGTCTATTTCCCTCTAATTTTTTATTCATATGCTCATGGCTCAGTTTGCTGGCTTAAGCCTAGTGTAGGGTGGTTCAAATGTAATGTTGATGCAGCTATTGTTAGTTCAAGAGGCATGATTAGTTTTGGTGCTGTCATCCAATCTGCTGGAGGTGAATTTATTGTGGCGAAAAGTGACATCCTTTCTGGTAGATTTGAAGCTCGTGAGGCAGAAGTTATTGGTGTAAGGGAAGCTCTCAGCTGGCTCAAGAAGTTTGTTTTTCAATCTGTTGTTTTAGAGATGGATAGTTTATAAGTTTTTAATGCTTTACATGATAAGGTTGTTTATCCTAATGACTTTAGTACTATTATCACTGATTGTAGAGTTTTAGCTCAATCTCTAGGAGAAGTAATTTTCTCTTTTGTTCGTCGATCTGTGAACTCCACTGCCCATACTGTTGCTTGGATGGGGAGTTTTATGTCAGGTTTAGGTGAGTACAGACATGTTCCACCTCCCGGATTAATTGATGCTTTGTCTTTTTAATGCAATCCATATTTTCTTACAAAAAAAAAAAAAAAAAAAAAGAGGAGGCGTGTCCAAATGCGAAAGCTCAACGTATTGCCGCGGTTCATAATTGTACATTGCGGACGTCTTTGTCCTTTAACGATAAGTACTAACTTCTTGCATGAGAGATTACCGTAGAAAGCAAAAATTAGGCATCAGTACCTTTCCATCCCCACGTGGAAATCTAATCCCAAACAAAACATGTGTCCCATCTCTCGCCCCACCTTCCTACCTTTGCCCATAACTATAACGAATTTTTTTTCTCTCGAACCATCATGGCTTTCGTGACTTTTACCTTAAAAACAAAATCATTAAAATAAAAAAAGTAGCAATAACCATTATTAGGTATTAAATTTTGACAATCGCAGAATTCGCAGTTGATTGGATCAAATTCGACGTAATTATTAATATGTAATTATTAATTAGAGCTTGTCCATATCAATTTAGTTAATAACTTGTTGAGTTTAAATTAAAAATTTTAACACCATGACTCATTCACGACACGATTAACTATTTAATTAATTATATTATATTGACTTATAATTTAGATAACGAATCTATGTTAATATTATTTATCATAAATTAAAAATAAATTAAGTAAACTACAAATCTCTAGAAATTGTAATAGAAACATGTTAAAACGTAGGAATATGATCTGTCAATCCAAATTGGCTCCCCCACTCGTCAGTCGTGATGAAGGAAAGGATTGAATCCACTCGTGATGAAGGACAGGATTGAACGGCCCAATCTACAAACAATGACTCCATTCTCAACGTAATATCTTGAGAGATTTCGTCTGGATAAAAGAGAAACGCTATTATCCAAGTATGTAGAAACTATTAATTGAATGATGAATTTTTATAGCCTATAAAATTATTTATTTAATTATTCTGCCATTCAGTTTTATTTAACCCTCTTATTATTTAATGGATAAAATGTTATGTCACTGAAAATAAGATAAAATTATGTATCATTAAGATAAAATTACCTAAACTATTAGATACAATTGAACGATCGAGATTGGGCATCCGAATAATTGGTCTCATGGCAGAATCCATAATTTTTTTTAATAATATGAAATTATATTATTTAATTTATAGGTTTCATTAAGAGACTTATCAAACCTATCAAATGACAAGTTTTTAATGAACAAGCTTATCACCTCAACATATTAAGATAGTGTGCCTACTTCACATAAGGTTTTCCCCGAAGGCAACGAACGAGAGCTACAGAGCCATAATTGGATAATTTTGCTTTTTTAATTAGCCATTATTTTTTGAAAAAAGATGATTCATTAAACAGGAACATTACAAGAGAAATGCAATGTCAAGAGGCGCCTCTTGCACCCATGTATAGAGCTCTAAGCGATGCTATTTTACTAGCATTATGAGCTGCTGAGTTACAAGATCTTGAAATATGTTTCACAACAAACACACTTTTCTTACAAATAAAACCACTGATTTCAAATATAACTCAATCAATCTCTAAATTGCTACTAATTCTCTTTGACACGAGCCTAATGACATTGAGTGAATCGGACTCGACCACGAGTGGAATAAGCCCCAACTCCTCTGCCAATTTGATATCTTCCAATATTGCACTAGCTTCCACAAATTCGATATCACCAAAAAAAGGGTATTTGAGAACTTGAAGCAGCCATAAATTTTCCCTTCGAATTTCTAATGACGACTCCAAGCCCAGCGAAACCGTCAACCTCATTTATTGCTGCAGCTGAATTCAGTGTAAACCAATTTTGGTGATTTGTGAATACTGATTGCCGAATGGACCATTTCTCTGCACAAGAGGAGTCCTCATGGGCTGGGCTGGAGTTTATAAGACATTCGGTGGGGTGTCAAAAGGTGTACTCTTTTGAACTACAAAATACATAAGATGGGAGAAGGACCAATTTTTAAGATCCTAGCGTTGGGGAACTTGTGAGCCCAAAGGGAGTGAAATACCGTGCCATATACGTGTTAATTTCTTGAGCAGAGCTCATCACACTCTAAAGATCTTATAAAACCCCATTTTAATTTTATTTTCTAAAATACCCCACTTCAATTTATAGACTTGATTCCCTTTTCATAAAATACAAACACATTTTCTTCCAAATTAATTTTTTTTATAAAAACTCTACTACTTGTATTTACAGTAATAAAAAATTAGAAAACCAAATAGTTAAACAAATTTTCAGTTAAAAAAATTATACACACACACATGTACGATAGCTATAGATTGTGAGAAATTATTGGTTATGAGAATTGTGTGGCGGTATAAATTTTGTTAAAAACAATTTTGTAGGTGTTCAATTAAATTCCTATTTTAAAAAAAATTAATTTTGCTTTGAGCTATTTATGGAATTTCAATTGAAAAGGGTTTCACACAGACTTTATAGAGTATTAATAGCACCACTATAATTTTTTTGATAATCTTTTTTTTTTCCTTTGAAATTTGAATTATAAAAACATAACACATTCTTAATATAATAAGTTAATATATATTTAAGTCATAGAGATACAAAACTATACAAGCAAAAGCCAATGGTTTTAGCCCAAAAATAAGGTCAAATAAGGTTCCATTTGGTACAGTTTTTTAAATAAAACTTATTTAAATAGAGTTTTTATAAATAAAATTTTTATTAAAAATTTATGAAATTACTTTAATATGCAAGTTTTTTAAAGTTATATTATGAAAAGAATAAAATAAGATTGTCAAATAAGTAGGTGATATTTTAGATATTTTAACATTAAAAAAAATTTCAACCTCTACTCCCAAAAACCCAAAATTTGAGCTTTTACTAGTAGGGGCAAAATAGTTTATTTAAAATTCAAAAGCTCTATTAGAAAAATCACCCAATAACAACAAAAAATATGATAAGAGCTTATGGAATTAAATAAACACTTATGGTCATTAAATAAGTCATATCAAACATGCACTAAGATTAATTCTAATCAAATGTGTCAAAGATCCATTGAATATGTTTGAGCCCTATCATTCAATATGCACAATTCATCATGCAAAAGTGGTGGTGTGATTGCCACGTGATAGTCTACACGCATAGAATGACATAATATAGACATGCAAGCTAGTTCAAATGCTTTCCCCCTATTGCTTAGGACATGCAAACGTATTTATAGGATATTTAAATTTATGTGATCGCCATACATGTGAAAACTAAGGTATTATGCTTCATGAATTGATGTCAAGTAAAAGTATATCCCATGTCGTATGCTTTATATATACTAGAAAATAGAAAAGCGCTTCACGCGGCTTTGAAAAAAAAAAATTTAGTATTATCCTTTTTTCTTACTTTACACTTGATAAAACTAATAAAAAATATGAATTAATTTTTTTTTTAAGATGAGACAGCCTTATAAAAAACAAAAAAAGTTATTAGCCAGCAATACAAATAAAGAAGCAACGCAAGATAAAGAATAAAATGAGAGAATATATTATAGAATGATTTTATTCATTCCAATTGTGTGTGTACAAAATAAAAAGATGAGATCTCCTTTTATAGTTACATAATCACTCCATGAAATTAATGAAAAATTATGGATCATAATTCCTTGTGAGATAGTGGGAGTTATATGGAAGCTAAATGTTGCTAATGGGAGATAGTGGAGAGACTAAGAGATATATGTTATGAACATCTACATTTATTTTAATAAATTCATAACACTCCCCCTTGGATGTTCATTATAAAGAATATGCCTTATTAAAATATTTATATAATTGTTATTGTGTAATAACAATCAAATTAATTATGAGAAGATGAAAATCCAAATCTAAAAAAAAAATTCTTTATTTATTAGATAATATAGAATATACAAAGATGAGAAATGGTGATGCCACATCACATTCTCAAGTCCCAGCTTTATATATATACTAGAAAATAGAACCGCGCTTCACGCGGCTTTGAAAAAAAAATTTAGTATTATCTTTTTTTCTTAATTTACACTTGATGAAACTGAAAAAAAAAATATAAATTGCTTTTTTTTTTAGATGAGACAGCCTTATAAAAAACAAAAAAAGCTAATAGCCAGCAATACAAACAAAGAAGCAACGCAAGATAAATAATAAAATGAGAGAATATATTATAGAGTGATTTTATTCATTCTAATTGTGTGTGTACAAAATAAAAAAATGAGCTCCCCTTTTATAGTTACATAATCACTCCATGAAATTAATGAAAAATTATGGATTATAATTCCTTGTGAGATAGTAGGAGTTATAGGGAAGCTAAAGGTTACTAATGAGAGATAGTGGGGAGACTAAAAGATATATGTTATGAACATCTACATTTATTTTAATAAATTCATAACACTCCCCCTTGGATGTTCATTACAAAGAATATGCCTCATTAAAATATTTACATAATTGTTATTGTGTAATAACAATCAAATTAATTATGAAAAGATGAAAAGCCAAATCTAAAAGAAACTTTCTCTATTTATTAGATAATAGAGAATATACAAAGATGAGAAATAGTGATGCCACATCACCTCCTCAAGTCTCAACTCTATATATATAGATATAGATATAGATTCATCATGCAATAAATGTATTTTTCATGCAGTACAAGTATACCCAAGCCACTCCTTTAGTTACTCCAAGGGGTATGGTGTGGAAAGTGAAAGGAGCGATCATTAATGCCCAGATCCACTTAGACTGTGTGTGGGTTTGTGTAGAGTTTATTAGATAATATAGCTAGCAAAAAAGGATTAAATTTTAATATTGAGAAATTATCATTGCACCACCTTTATTTTGTCTTATGTTCATCTAACTACTATAAAATTTTAATATGTATTTTGCATCACCTTTCTTTTCACATTTGTATCAACTAGCCACTTTTGCATTAACACTATTAAATAATTTTAATAAAATGACAATTTTACCCCTAAATAAATTAAAAGACTATTTTATTTTATAAAATTAAAAATTATAATCATAAAAATATCCCTAAATTTAATAAAAAATAAATCCCAATAGAGGTGCTCAACTAATTTTTACTAAATTTAGATTTTACAAAATTTTAATAATTATTTTATTAAAAATTAAAATTTTACAAAATTTTAATAAAAATAAATGAATTTATTTATTAAAAAATTTTAATTTTGTAAAATTTTATTAAAATAACTGAATTTATTTCTTAAAAGAATAAATCCTAAAATTTTAATAATTTAGGGGATTTTTATTAAATCCCAAAATTTTGTAATTATTTTTATAATTATAATTTTATATTAAAATAATTTTTATTAAAAATAAAAATTCTAGTTTTGGGATTTATTTTTATTAAATTAGGGATATTTTTATCATTATATTTTTTTATTTTTAAAGTTTTTATAAAATAAAATGGTCTTTTAATTTATTTGGGGTTAAAACTGTCATTTTATTAAAATTATTTAATAGTATTAATGCAAAATTGGCTAGTTGATACAAATGTGAAAAGAAAGGTGGTGCAAAATACATGTTAGAAATTTGTAGTGGTTGGATATAAGACAAAATAAAGGTGGTGCAATAATAATTTTCCTTTAATATTTAGTACAACTATAAACCTATAATTATTTATTATCTGAAAAATAAAACTCAGGTTAAAATAGTAAATTTATCTCCATCACATTTACGCCATTATTTATCTCATGCATTGTTATAAATATACATTATTTAGTAGCACATTAAAGGAAGACCACTTGAGTTGCGATGGTTAATATCTCGATGCATTGTCAATTCGTAAGATAAGCAATATCCAATTAATAAAAGGTTAGCCTCAAAGAAATTCCGAAAATAAGCAAATTATGTGACTTTTAGGCTATTAAAGCAGAGGCAAAATACATTACTAAAGGGGAGGGATTCAAGTAGGAACAAGAGAAAGAGAGATATTGTTCTTCTCTTGAACCATGAAAAGCCTTTTTCTAGCCTATTATTGTTTCGAAATTCTTTTGAGGGGATATGTCAGTAGTCACAAAAATGCCTTTACATAAGCGAAACTAGGGATACAGTATCATATAGTTTGGACGCCAATATATGATAAAAAAAAATTAATAAAAGTCAATAAAATATAAGGAAGATTGGGAATTTTTCCTACTCAAATCAATCTATACTATTTACTCTTTATTGTTTTTATAATAATTAATAACTCTCATTACACCATAATTTTACAATATTATCTTTATTTTTAAATACATTTTTGTTTAAAATTATTATTAATTAAATAAATCATATGAACAGAGATTAAAATAAAAAATTTTGAATATTAAAAATAAGAAATGTTGGTTTGAGCGTGAATAAAAAAATATTGATAAGATATTTTTGTATATATTTTTGTTATTTTAAATATTTTTGTTATAATAAATATCTATTTTATATTCTTAAGATAAAATATCAAGTAAATGGCTTACTTATCTCTTTTTTTTAAAAAAAGTTTTTTTATTTTTTATGCCAAGAGAATAATGACTATTATAAAAATAATAAAGAGTAACTAATATCTAAAATATAAACGTCTAATCTAATCTAACCATTCCTACATTATCGAGTATGGTGCCCTTAAATGTACACTACCATTATCATAATCCACTGAACATGTGCGAGTGCTAATTTGTCTCAAAATAAGTTCCGTTGTTATTATAATATTTTTATATGGGCGGAGGTCACCAGTTTGTTAAATTTGATGGTTTTTTAAAATTAAATATTGATAGTTTATCAACTCAAAACTCCTTTCAAATTTTTAAATATAAAAAAGGCCAACATATTTTATCAAAAATCTAAAGCGTAAGAAGCAAAAACAAAATAAAACAAAAAGAATTGCAAGTCAAAGCGCACCGTTTCAGTAATATTAAGTAACCAGCTTCTCTCATCCTTCGAATTTGCCGGATTTGCATCGAGGGACCCCTCGATTTGCTCTACGGCTCCTACTACCCTCTGGTAAGAATTAAGATCACAGTAAACTTTGTTTGAAAAAAAAATTAATTATTCTTTAATTGATCTGTGAATTTTCGTTCTCGTCGATACTTTAACGGCTTTTTTTTTTCAAACGAATAAAAATGAAAACAAAGATCTATTTGCAGATATTTATGTCTCCGTACAATCTAGGTTTTCTTTTTCTTTTTGAATTAATACCAGTAGAATGTGATGCAGGCTTGAAATTTGCCTTCATTTTTTTCTGTCTTCTA
The DNA here is from genome assembly GCF_000493195.1 of Citrus x clementina. Classification (NCBI taxonomy): domain Eukaryota; kingdom Viridiplantae; phylum Streptophyta; class Magnoliopsida; order Sapindales; family Rutaceae; genus Citrus; species Citrus x clementina. The sequence continues at coordinate 9,343,152 of NW_006262339.1, read as the reverse complement.
ATTATAATTTATTTTATAGATTCATTTACGCATATGTAAATGTTTAGTTTAGCTATAAGCTGTTTTTGTGCTTACTGTCTCTGTTAAGCTTTTCCCTGGGAGAGAAAAATTAATTTTAGTTTTAGTTTGGTACTGAAGTTAGCTGATTTTATATTGTATATTCTAGTTTTAGAGAGAGCATAGAATTCTACCCTTTAATATATTTTGAAAACCCAATGAACGCTCATTTTTTCTAAGTGTTTAAAAGGAAAAAAAGAAAAAAGGAAGCTTGAATTACAAGAGATTAAATGGGAAAAATGATGTAAAATTAAGTGGGAATTTATTCTTTGTTCCTCTGTATTATGTTACAAAGACTGTAAGTTGATTTTTTTTTCTGGTTTGTGTTTGTTTATTATGCTGGAGGGAGAGCCTGCAAGTCAAAGTCCGATACCGTATAAGTTTATTCAAGGCCATAGGGTTTAATTTGGGTCGGGGTGCATGGTAACTTTTAGAAAAAGGAAAAAGCTGTTTGTGCTGAGTCATTTTTTATCAAATTTGGCAATGATACATTTTTTTTTAGTTTCTAGTGCAGTTTTCTTTATTTTTTTGATTTAGGAATCTTCCCCTCCCTCTTAGGTCCTTTTAACTATGTATTTGTTTTCTTCTTCTGTGTAATTGAGCCTTTTTTTATTTTTCTTTGATGCGGAAAAGAAAAGGAAATGAATGTCAAGTTTTAAGTGCATTTAACATTCTTAATCTTTAGCCATTGTTGGCTAGTGGTTTGAAGTTTTAATGAAAGATGATTTTGGCAGAACATCTGCATGCGAACTCGGAATACAGTATGGTTATAGAAGCACTTCAAACTAGCCGTTTAGCGAACGGGGAGGCTGAGAATAGTATTTGCCCAGAAAGTTTCCTATCTCCACGTCAAGACTGTAAAAGAAGACATGGTTCTAATGGAACCATTGCTACTCCTTATGATGAAAATTGTACCAATGAACACATGGTAGGAGTATCCAGCAGAGATGCAACTGAAGATATAGATACAAATATACAGCCTGATGTTGTTTTTGTACGTGAATCACATGATGTATCGGTTGTTTGGAATTGGCTATGCTTAAGTACTTAAAAACTTATATTATTTATTATGTTACTTCTCTACAGAAAAAGGCAAGGGTACAGAGAGAATTGACTTTGCAAGATATGTACAACCAAGACTCCTTCGATGACGATGATGAAGATGACAGTGACTGGGAGCCCATGCAAAAACATTTCGAGATTATGAAATGGTTTTGCACCAACTGCACGATGGTCAACCTGGATGATGTTGTCCATTGTGATGTATGTAACTAGTATATCTCTCTTTCTTATAAACTTGTGGTGTGATGCTAGTCTGGTACTGCCGTACCTGTATTCTGCATTGGCAACTATCTAACATAAAAGATGTTGTTGTCTGTAAATGATTTGGTGAAATGTCCTCCTTGCAGATATGTGGGGAACATAAGGAATCCGGCATCCTGAGGCATGGATTTTTTGCATCACCTTCTTCACAAGATGGTCCAACTGATGTTGAATTAGAATTCAAAGGGAAATATAAAGGTGATTTGTTACTAAGCGTAGTTGGTATGTTTGCCATTATTTGTAAAAAATTCCTTTGTTAAAATGTTTTATGTATGTAGCTTTCCATTATCATGATACTGAATTTTATTGAAATTCTTGGAATGGTCTCATATTCGGTCTTTGTCTTTGTCTCTTTAACAAATAATTCTAGATTTTAGTTTTTTCTTGAAATAAATTTTCTTGAAGCTCAATTAAAATTTGATTCGATGAAACTTGAATCCATCTTGATGTCTATCTATATTGTTACAAATCTCATATTCTCTTGCTTCCAATAGATCATTCTGAATCACCTAGCATGTGCTATCTAATTGTTAAGCTAATGTTGTTGATATTGCATTCATCTGATTCTGTTTGTACTTGGGAGGTTGTCTGTAGACTTGCAGTCCGGAGTTTCTTTCTCCAACAGGTGCACAGCAATAGGGTTTGATGAGAGAATGTTGCTACACTCAGAAGTAAGGTTTTGCTGTACAACATATTCTGTTCAAACTTCTGCTTGAATTGAGATGGGGTAGATAATGCCTTAGGCCATCTCCAATGCTTAACACCATTTTGGTGTAACACCAACACCAAAAATGTACCTTTTTCACACCAAATTACTATTTCATTTCCAACCCATTTACACCAAATTTTACACCAAAAAGAATATTCTTCTTTTTATTCTTTTAATTCTCAAGAATTAATTCAATTAACGCAATAAATATTACTATTAATATAGATAATTAAGTAATAAGTAAATTTTTATCGATTAACAAAAAAAATATAGAAAATTATTAAATTTGCATTTAATTAACTAAATTAGTACATTATGAAAATTAAACATTACATTAATATAGAAAAATACAATAACAATAATAATACTCTAGTTATTCGAATTACTAAATTCATCTCATAAATGATCAATTAGTGCATTTCGGAGTGCAATGTGAGCCTCTTTATCCTTGATTTGTTTGTGTCGAGCAAGAAATTCTTGAAATTTATGCTAGTAGTAGTAGCTTTTTAAATTTGTGTTAATTTAATTTTGTAATATGTAATCTAGTAATTAATGTTATTGGCATTTTATTTTTATTATTTATTTTTGTGTTGAATATTTTTTATTTAAAATATTAGTATAATATTCAAAAATTAAAAAATGAAATTAAAATAATAACAAAAATAATAATAATAACTTTAAAATATTATATAAAATAGGACATATAAGTAAATAAGAAAAAGTAATAAGAATATTTGGGACTTTTTTCCCTAGCACCAAATGAATAGTGTTGCACCATATTTGGTGCAATACTATTCATAACACCATTTTGGTGTTGATTTTGGTGTTACATTGGAGAAGCATTTTACACCAAAAATGGTGTAAAAGGTGGTTTGGTGTTAGGTTTAGTGCTACATTGGAGATGCCCTTAAATAGTATGATTTTGTGCTTCAGAAAATAGAAACCTAAAATAAGCAGCAAATTTACTGATGACAACATATGTTAGTAATTTTCTTATGATAATTCAAAGTTTTTGGAAACTGTGAATCTGGTGAACTTTAAAACTTCGATTGGAATTCATCCATTTCTTTTCTTTAAGAGTGATACAAACTGTATTTTTTGAACTTCAGATGAACAGAATTAATCCCATGGTAAATTGGTTTATGGCAAAACAACAAATTCTTTTAGTTTAGTAGATAATATTGCATCATATTCTATGTGATCACATACAGTTGCTTAGTTCTGATGACAGTTTTTTTTTTTTTTTTTTTTTAATTTTATCCAATATCCTGTTTTGTTCATTTTTCTAAAGTTAGTGGAGAGAGTGGCGGTTTTTCTTTTTTTCTTTGTTTTATAAATACTTACAATTCTGTCTTGGTTATTCTTTGCAAGAGTAGGTTGAGATGAAGCCACGTCCACATCCAGAAAGACCAGATCGTCTTCGAGCTATTGCTGCTGGCCTTGCTACCGCTGGTACTTTTTCTTTTGCAAATTTTCTGTTTTAGGTTAGGGATTTGGTTAATCCGTGTTTCTGGAGCACACAAGAAATGTGATTTTGATCTTTGCAGGTATATTTCCGGGAAGATGCCATCCAATTTCTGCTAGAGAAATTACAAGAGAAGAACTTAAGATGGTTGGTGGCCAGTTTCTTAACTTGAGCCTTGAAGCGTAAAGGGGTCATATTGTGATCTTTATATCCTGTCATTCTATATTGTATTAGGTGTTTTCATCTGAAAATTTTAAGCAGAAAAGCATTGCAATGAGAGTTAACTTGACATTGACTGTTGAATGTCTGAGGTTGTATGGCAACACGGAATGATTGCCAGTTTATGTATGTTGGGGCTGGGTGGTGTCACAACAATAATGATATATAGCTTTGGTGGCCTACATGTCCTTATCTGTTATTTTTTGAGGTGGACATTGTTATTACTTTTGTGATAATTTTTAATGTTTCTCATTTTTCGATTTCGGGATCCATAGGTTCATTCTTTGGAGCAGATTGAAGCTGTGGATCTTTCAAGTCAAATTCATTCTAGGTTTGTAACCAATCATCTTTTCATTAATCCGTCTTTCATCTCTCTTTCTTTCTCTCTCTAATGTGTGTGTGTGTGTATTGGAAATTTAAGTAATCTATAATCGGTTTGTACGTAAATTTGTGCAATGAGAACATCTAGGTGGTGAATAATATCTATTTGGGTTGGAGGGAGTTTGACATTTTTGTATGAAAGAGGGAAAAAGTGAGTATGTATGTGTATTATCTTCACGAAAATAAACTATTAAAGTACTCAAACTAGAAGGGAGTTGAAGTATTTTTTAGATAGGTTTGGATGGTGTAGTTTTTGCAATCAAACGTTGTAGTTGGTGAAAAATTATTTTTTTGGTTTTAAGGGGGTTTGAGCCTTGGTATGAGAAAAATATTGAAAAAAGAAGAAGATAGAAATAACAAATTTTTAGAGCTTGTTATGTTATACTTTGGTTGTACGTTTTCACATGATCGATAGTAAGATTTTATAGGTTGAAGCCCAAAAAAGAAAGAATATATATATATATATATATATATATATATATATATATATATATATATATATATATATATATAAAAGAATCACCATATTAACATGTTGTGCCATTTAATATGTTTAGGGAATTGTTAGAAACACAAATTTCTCTCTATTTTTCTCTTGTGAATTAATGGGAGGTTGGACCTCAGGTGGAGAGGTGGAATGACAAGATTCAAAGGAAGTCAAAAGAAAATTCGAATTTTTGTTTCGAATTTCGAATTTGAATCTTCGAAATTCAATCGATTTTGATTCTATTCTCAAAATATAGAAAAATAGAGTACGTTATAAAGAATTAATTAGTAAGTTGAATATCCGGGAGTCAATCATTAATTTGAAATTTTAAAAACAATTTCGAATTGCTAGTAAGTTGGAGATGGTGAGATAAGACTTTTGGAAGACTGAGGAAGAAATAACATATTAACATTTAGTTCTTGGGTTGTCTAGGGAAAGAGGCATATGCAATGTTGAGTTGGCTGAGCTTATCTTTTGTCAATTTATCGGGAACTTAATAGCCTGGTCTTGTCTTGAAGCCTAGTTATACAGGATTTGTTTTTGTTTTTAAACGCCATTGGGTTCATGATTAACTTGTTATTTCTGATTGGCAGTTATTTTACTCCTGACACGTATGCTAATGAGCATTCAGCACGTGCTGCTAGGCTTGCAGCAGGTTTGTGTGCTGATCTTGCTTCAACAATTTTGTCTGGACGTGCTAAAAATGGTTTTGCTCTGGTATGAGTAATTTGTCATTTGCATGTATGTGAAATCTTGACTGATTTTGGTCCTTTTGTTGTTTATCTTTAACGTATTTTGAATTGTCAGGTTCGGCCTCCGGGTCATCATGCTGGTGTAAGCCAGGCCATGGGGTTCTGCCTGCACAATAATGCCGCAGTTGCTGCTTTAGCAGCTCTGGCTGCAGGTGCAAAGAAGGTTCTTATAGTTGATTGGGTAATTTTCTGCTATACGGTCTTGATACATAGTTGCTGGATCTGATACACCGTGCATTGAATTGGGGAAGTAACTTATTCTTGTTGATTGTTGCAGGATGTTCATCATGGAAATGGCACCCAAGAAATATTTGAGCGGAACAAATCGGTATGTCAGAGAATATTAATCGAATTTTTAACTAACCAATCTGTTACTTTAGAAAAATGGTTGTTTATGTAAGATTTTTTACCTTACCCTGAACTCCAATTATTGATAATTTGTTAAAAAAAGATAAATGCTATTTCTGGGGCTAACGGACAGTTTGTTCACCTTTTTAAGTCTCCTTTTCTATTGACACAATCTATGTTAACTTTTTATCAGATATTGGATAATGTGATAAAACAAAAGTAGCATGCTATGAGAATTTGAATGTTGCACTGCACAAATTCTCTGCTTCTTCCATTGCATTTTCTCATGGATAAATTACTTAAAGTTGAAGGTTTTGCATGGAAATTCACCTATTGGTTTTTTGGCTTTATTTTTCAGTGCTGATGTCATGGTTCCACTTATAGGTTCTGTACATTTCCTTACATAGACATGAGGGAGGAAGGTTTTATCCCGGTACTGGAGCTGCAAATGAGGTAATTGATTGCTAACACTTTTTTTGAAGATAAGAAAATCAAAGTGTTCTTTCAGTTCGAGTCATCCAAATCTTTGTTGACGTGGCTGTACATTTAGCACGAATGTGAGATGTTTGTAGGTAATAGATTAAAAAGATTGAAATTTTAAGTTTTGTGATTTGCTGCATGTGTGCCTTCAGGTTTTTGGGTTTGGGGGTTCAAGGATTTATCTGTTTGCTATGACTTTAATTTTTTGTGTCGTATGATTTTTTTTTTTTAATTATTTGTTGATTTGCCATAGCTTTTTTATTATTAAAATATTGCAATGAGCAAGCATTGGCAGAAAATATTTTCTTTTCTTTGCCCCCACTAAACACAGATTGCAACTGTGTTTCCTTCTCTTTCACATCTCTTAAGTTGGTGCTTGACCTATTCTAATTAGTATATCTACTGCTTTCTGTGTAATGATGTTTAAACATAGCTTAAATATAGGAGATGGCGGCAAGGAACTGCTGACTTAGACTGTAGTTATGATGCTGACATTTTTTTCTTCTTTTTCCTTTGTTGATTGGTTAAGACAATGAAGTTATGATAACGGTTTCTTTATAAGTGTAGCAGTTCTCAAGTCTAGGCATACAGAATATACCTTTCATACAGACCTGAGAATAAGAGCCTACCAAAGGCTGATAAATGCATTTATTAGCTTTTCGGTTACATCCCCCTTGTCTTTTCTTTATAAAGTCTCCCCTGTTTCTTTGTAAAGTTCTCCCATTTTTATTGAGCTTTTGGTTCCATACCAATAAATGATGAAGATTAACCTTTTCCAGATGCCTATGGAAAGGATCCATTCGCTTTTGTAACATTTTCCCAACCTGGAAAGGTGGTGGTGGGAAAACAAAGTACTATTTTAGTTATTGGTCAGAAGCCTGGCCTCTGAATAAAAGATCCTGATGTTATAGGGAGGGGCTAACTTCTGTGGTGAAAGAACTATACTCCTGTTAAGAGGTAAAATACCAGTGGAGGTCTTGTGGAAATACAGAGCATTAGAGCTGCACCAAAAACTCTGAGATGGATAATGACATCATGAGGTCTGACATATGTTCTAGGTTATTCACATGTCTGATAGAGCTTTATTTCATTTTGTTATGTTATTTAATATATTTCTGTCCAGGGTTTATAAACACATTTAAGTTGATATTCACTGCATGAGTTGTGGCATGAATCGATACATGTGGTGTATTAGAAATTTCTCTTGTTGAACATTTTGAATTCATACTTCTGTCTGCTTGCTCATTTAGAAAACTAAGTGGTAAGATGTATCTCTCTGAAAATATATATACTCTCTGTTTGGTTCTGTGCATGCATCATGCATCATTATTTTATTCTTGTTTGCAATATGGTATCTATTTCTTCCATCTGGTCTACTTGGTTCTGTATTTTTTTATTTTAACTGCTAACCAATTCTGTCTTTGCAATACAAACTAATATTAAATAGTTTAATTGGCATTAACATTTCTGCAGGTTGGTATTGATGGTGCAGAAGGATATTGTGTAAATGTTCCGTGGAATCGTGGTGGAGTTGGAGATAATGATTATGTTTTTGCATTTCAGAATGTTGTTCTTCCCATAGGTTACTCTCCCTAATTTCTATCCTTGCATGTGTATGTTCATATGAAGAAGAGGTATTTGGTATTAATATTTGTGTCGTAGTGTGGAAACTTTTCATGAACTATTACATTACTGATTCACTTCATCTTAGTATCTTTGTGCATGCGATTGAAAAGTTTGGGTTTCAGTGCTGGCCAGCTACATATTAGCTTGACTCACTAATGGTCTGAAAGACCATTTAGCACACAATATGAATAAGACTGTTTAATAGAGGAGAACTATGGTGACTCACTCTGTCTCTATGGCTTTTACGCATGTCCTTAAGTTTTTTATTTCATTTTTTATTCTCTGCACAAAAATCAGCTTTTTGTCTGGTCATTTGAAGAAATAATACCCAACATTTGTTAAAGTATTACACTTATGTCATATATGTTAACTTCATTGATATGTTAACTTCATTGAAATTTACTTCATTACTCCTTGAATTTGAGAAGCTTCTTGAACACACTAGCCTCTTAATATTGTGTTCAATAAAAATTTGAAGGGGCAATAAAGTGAATTCAATGGAGTGCACACGTGTGTAATAGTGTAATACTTTCAAGATTGTTGGGTAATTATATATCCTGCGATGCCCATTTTGCTGTGGAATAATGCGTAGGATCATAAACTATGGGTTCACCTTTATAAGTACTGCTGATATAAGAGAATGCTAGTTGTTTGGAAGGGAAACACTGGTGGTTGTGCGTGATTCTAAGATTAGGGATGGCATTTTTCTTGGTATTTCATACCCAAATCTTGAAAATTTCCATCCGAATCCTAAACCACTCTCAAGTTTTGAGGATCCATGGATATAAGGATGGGTATGGGAAGGGTCATGGATGATGTATATCTTACCATTTCCATGGATTGAAATATGCCATCCCTAGTTCTGGGAAACTGGATAGGATTTCTGAATATTGATCATTAGTGTTTCAATTTCTTGGCTGCTGTGTATGTGTAAGATGAAATGCCAATTAATCTTTGTGGTGTTTAATGTTTGAAATCATTGCGGAATTAACCCCACAGTTTGTGTGCTACTCTCTTTACATGGTATGTTCTATTTAATGATTTTATGCTCTCTTCTTTAGTCCATGGAGGGTAGCCTTAAACTATGTATTTTCATTTTAACTGCTGACTGTAGTAATTTTGTATGTTATAACAAGTGTATCGTCTGCAATCGATTAGTACTTCTATCTATTTGATGGTTTTTTCAAACACATAATTTCAGCTTCGGAGTTTGATCCTGATTTCACTATCATATCAGCTGGATTTGATGCCGCAAGGGGTGATCCTTTAGGCTGCTGTGATGTAAGGATTTTCTTATTGACATGAGTTTTCTTATTTACATTTTTGATCATTTAGTTTGATTGCATCATTGCTAATTATTCGTTTGTTAGTGCAGCATTAGTTCAACTGTAGTAGTGTTCCCTGTAAATTATGTTTTTCTTGTTTAGAATGTGTTGAAAATTTTTAAATTTTGATGTGCTTCAGAAAATAAATGGTTTGTCATTTTGCTGTTTTGAATTTGTATGGGGGCCCTCAATGGTTCAAGTCACCTGTAGTAGTCCTCCCTATAATTGTGTTCTGCTTGTTTAGATTGTGTTGAAAACTTTCAAATTTTGATGTGCATGAGAAAATAAATGGTTTGTTTACAATGTTTTGAAAACTTAAATTTTGATGTGCTTGAGAAAATAAATGGTTTGTCATTTTGTTGTTTTGAATTTGTATGTCTGCATTTGGGTTTTTGCCATTTTGACTGTTGATTTCTTACTGAACATTTTTCCATGTAGGTAACTCCTGCTGGATATGCACAGATGACACACATGCTGAATGCTCTCTCCGGTGGCAAGTTGCTTGTTATACTCGAGGGCGGGTTTGTGCTTTAATTATATGGTCTTCGTTTTATCATCATTATTTTCAGTCAGTTTTGGTTTTAAACAGTATTTATTTCTTTGATTTGAGGAGTTATATGAGCTATATATTTGTTTGCAGCTACAACCTCCGTTCAATATCCTCTTCTGCTACTTCAGTGATTAAGGTGAATTCCAGTACCTGAAAAATGGACATTTCACGAATAGATATTTTCATTTGGAAATTTTGTATAGCTCTTATTATTGGTCTATTCAAACATCACTATTGGATTCACCATGTTTGGGAAGGTCACACATTTAAAAACATCCATGGTACCTTGATACCTTGGATTCTTTCATACAAAGAGATTGGCCCTGTAACAAAATGCACTTCTATTAGTGATGGTAGTGTTTTTTTTTTCTTTTTTGGAGGTAAATGGATACTGTGTTTTCTTATATTTCTGTTTAATGATGATGTCTTATATTTCTATATTTTTTAACATAATTTTGGTAATAAAGGTATTGCTGGGTGAAAATCCTGGATGCGAATTAGGTGACTCTGCTCCTTCCAAATCTGGCCTGGTAACTGTTCTTGAAGTATTGAAGATTCAGATGAACTTCTGGCCTTCTCTAGCATCCTGCTTTACAGAATTGCAGTCACTATGGGAAATATACGCTGCTGAAAACAAAAGTGAGGAGCCCATTTCTGAGCTTTTCTTAATAGTTTAAATGTTCACGGTTCAAGTTTAGCTCATTTACTTCTAGTATTTCTTAATTTGTTTAGTTCATTTACTTCTAGTATTTCTTATTTGTGAGACAAGAATGACATTTTTGATAGTTATACCCGAGAAAAATGTACAGGAAAGAGAGAGTGAGGGGTGGGAAGTCTTGGATATGCATCATTTTGGGATGGTTTTGTTTTTTCCTTCCCAGTAAATTATCCCATATTAATATATCCCCATCTTGCAGAAAAGCAAATTAAAAAGATACGTCGAGCTGACGCACCAATATGGTGGAAATGGGGAAGGAAAAGGTTATTATATCAAATTATTAAAGGGCATCTTCGAGTAAGATCAAGGGGTGTTAACTGACTTGTGGCGGTGACGCCCAATATGGTGGAAATGGGGAAGGAAAAGGTTACTGTATTAAATTCTTAAAGGGCATCTTTGAGTAAGATCAAGGGGTGTTGACTGACTTGTAGCGGTTACCTTTGTGCATCCCTTCTATCCTGTAATTTTGTGCATTTTGTTTACCTTTCAGGTTTTCTCCATGCAGTTTTTATGTGGATATCGAACACTTTCTTTTTGTCTTTTTATTATTCTAATGCAACTTACTAGAATATTTGAACCTTATTTCTCTTTTTTCTGCCCTTTGCTTCTCATAGAGTGAAAGGGTTCGATTTAGTCAGATTCTACCGAGTCTAATGTATCTATTCACATTCATTAACGTGATTACGACCGCTGTGCTTGATCGTTCATGCAACTTTAGAATTGTTGCTTGTTAGGGAGTCTCATGAATTACTGCTGTCTGAGAGAGATCATATAACTAAATTCACCTTGATCTTCCATGAGATTATATATTCCTGAATGGATGTTTTATACGGTAGAATATAGCCATTTAATATTATTGTTATTTTTATATTTCTTGTTATACCTAAATTAATATTATATTTTGTGAATTCTTGTATATTCCACAAATTTTGTTATCTAATATGGTGTAATTCAAACAAATTGAACAAGAATTGTATTGAGCCTTCAAAAGTTTACTCCTGGCTTTAATTTGAAAGGCATTATTATTAAGAGAATTGTGTTTTGATATATAGTATAACAAATTTCGATTAGAAAAGATTCTGAGTCCCTTATTGACGAAAAGGTTGCTCCTAATAACAAATAAAATACTCTTTTGCATTGATTTGCATCACCTGAAGGATTAAGATGCAAGTTTTAATTTACACAAAATAGCGAATGCTATTGGTGCATTGTCGGCGGCGGGGCCATGGGATATGCAACAGGAACAGCATAAGGAGGATGAGGATGAGGATGGTGACCTGGAGGAAGCATAACAGGAGTCCCAACGGCGGAAGCCATATGACCCAGAGCAGCAATCGGGTGACCGACCGGGGCTCCATACATGCCTAAACCGGGCATATGGGGCTGAGACCTGTGCTTGACTGATGCCTCCATTGGCAAAGTAGCTGCACCTGGTGGGTTTGTGTTAGCCTGCTGCTGGCCTGTAATTGGTGCTTGATGATGAGCTGAAACATCTCCATTATTGACACTGGTTATATCGTGGATGCTGGACCTTCTTCTGTCTCTGTTCATTGAGTTCAACCGTATGAAATATTTTTGTGCGTGGCTGGCCACTTGTGTTGGTGTCCTTGATATCACAAAATTTCTTGAAATGCTTCTCCAATCTCCTTTTCCAAATTTGTCTAGACCCAACAAAAATAACCTGGAAAAAAATTTATATATGTTCTGAACCAAGAAGTTCTTGTACTAACCAGAACAATTGTGAGATAACATGGGATTTGAATTTTGTACATGAAAGTAGTTAGTTAGAAGTTCGTTAAGAATTGCCATAAATGGAAAGTTTCCTGAACAAAACATACATACCTGTGTTCTTCTTCTGTCCACGGAATCCCTTTTCTCCTCTCTTGCTCTGACTTTGAGCTTCCTTTGCTTCCATGTCCACTTGGGTCATGACTCAACCCTGAAAACCCACTTCCATAAACACCATTTGATCTGTTATCCGCGGCCGTGGAGGGGCCATGAAAGTCCTTAGTTGAAGATGTTGCACGATCCTCTCCTACATAATTAGGTAATGGTATGTTGCCAGCCTCTATTGCATTTACATCCTCTAATAAAATTTGGTAGTGCTGCTTCAGTTCTTCAACACTTCTAGAAGGAACCATTGAAGCAATCTTTTGCCATTGTTGTTGTTGTTGTTCTTTTGAGTCATCCTCCTCAATGCAATGCATTGCAATCGCATTCTCAAAAGCTTTATCCTCTTCTCTGCTCCAAGTGGCTGCACTTGACATGTTTGGCTTTTTCTTTTTCTTCCTCCTCTTGGGCTTCTTGAAATCTTTTTAGTTTCAACTTATGAATTATGGGATTCAATTTCAATTTCATTATTTCTGTTTTCGTGGGCCTTTGTTTGTTTGTTTTTATTAGGAAAAGAAAGGGAAGGGGGTGCGTAGGATAAGGGAGAACGGACCTAAGGTGTGTGTAGGATAAGCAGCGAGGTGGGTATCGAACTATCAATTGATTAGGACCACTTTTTTTGTTGTGAGTTGAAGGGATGGGTAATCTGTCATCCTTATGTCACTCTTGACTAAAAATAAAAATGAAAAATCCTTGCTTTTCCGTCTTTTTTTTTTTTTTTCCTAAATCCATATTGTATTGAAATCGGATGTCCGTCGTATTCATGTTTTATCGAGTGAGTTTCAAACACTTTTATTGAATTAGTCACTCGAGTTAAAATCTTAAGGAAGGAGGGTTAAAATTTTTCAACTCATCTCTATTTTTTTTTTCTTATAAAAAATATAAAGTTGGGTGTTTATTAGGACCTGACCGCTAAACTGAGGCCAACTATGTTGCGATCTAAAGTTTTATACCTAAATGAGCTATTTTTAATTCCACTATCAAAAGAAAATGATCTCTAATATATCTATCAATGAAATTGATTCACTTTATTAAGTATTTATTAGTTTTTATGGGATTGATTTGTTGTTTTCAAATATTTTTTTTTTACTGATCATCCAAATTTAAATTTAAGAATTAAGATATCGATTTAAATTTTATCCGCACTCCTAATTTAAAAAAAGAAAAAAGATAGTGTGACACAAAAATACAGAGAAATAATAAATGAAGACTCTCTAAATTTGTTCTAAAAACCAAAAAATCAAAAACAAAAAACAAAAAATCTTAACGCAGCAGTATGTGCAATCATAGAGGGAGGCGAGGCGACTAGGGGAGAAAGAAAGGCCCATCGAATCTTTAACGGCCTATCACATGCACTCTTATCATTCACCATAATATCTACTTATTATTCTGTTCTCACGCGCATCTTTATCCGGTTGCTCACGCTCCATCCTTCATGGAATGAATTAATAAACATGACATACATGCTTCCGTTGTATGTACAATCATTTGAATCACAATGGAAAGTGTCAACACCAATTGACCACATCCAATAGGTCATTTTTTTAATTTTTTATTTCATATTAAAAGTAGTTAAATTTAATAATGTTAGTTTACAAAATGTGTCAATGATTTCTTAGAGCATCTCTACAAAGTTTTATTAGTTTTATTCTTTAAATATATATTTATCTACCTATGTGACAAAAAAAGTGAAAAAATATATTATTCTTCACAAAGTTCTTCAAATAGAAATAAGTTAATATTATTTTAATTAAATAAATATTTTTTCAAAGAAAAAATAAATAATAATTAAAGCACTTCTCTCTTCTCTCCAATAAAAAGTAATAAAATATAAATTGAAGAGGAAGAAAATAACTCTACAAAATTAAAAAGAGATAATCATTTCTTATTTGAAGAATCTTAATTAGAGTATTTTTTAGAGTTTTAAATGCTGTTGTGACTCTTCAAATAAGTAATAAAATATTATTTAAAGAACTTTTTAGAGATATTCTTATATTATTTGTTGGTCGCACTTGAGAGAGAAGCTTGAATTCTTAATAAAGCTTGGGACAATACGTTGAAGGAAGGGAGCATGACTTATATCTTGACTTTACCACTTAAAGAAAACTTATTCTCGAAGATTCCTATGACCCCTTTTACAAAATAACTTTTGTTCTTTACATGAACTTAGAGTTGAAGAATAATTCTAACACGTATATAACTTGGTATAAGACTATCTTTAAAACAAATGGTTATTGTTAACTGCTGCTAAATGACCATGAAAAGAGATGATGTTGATTGACTATAGTTTTGACCTTTATATTTATTAAGTTTGTTGCAATAGTCAAGCAGTTTGATCTTAATTTTATTCCTTAGAAACAAAGCTATATTTTAAAAGTTTAAAACAATAATCTAGATAAAGAATTTATATTGTAATAAATTATGATCAAATTATTTTACAACCTCTCTACCTAATCAAATGTATATAAATTACATGAACTAGACAACTTAAGAATAAACTATTCGTATTTAAAGAACACGTTCTAGAAGAATTTCGGAAAGATTTTTTTTAATGTAACACATTTATTTTTCATGACATGAAATTTGTTCAGTTGTCGACTTAATTAATTTTTTTTTTTTTACAAGGTAAGCAGCCTACTTTCAATATTCTTTTCATATATCTTCTTTAATTTTGAAGATTATGTCATTGGCTCAATTTTTAGAGAATTATTGAAACCATTTTTCTCATATTCTTACAATTGTGAGGAATTTTTTTTTTAATTGAATAGCGGTAGATGAATTACGAGGGAGTTTGAATTATGACGCCAAAATGCAAATGGAAAATAAATTAATATAATTGTACCTTTTAATTTTGGTGAGTGCCTTGCACGCATTTCAGAAGAAAGTGGAGGAGACCAATCAATGATTGTACTAGAAATAATTCCTCCCTCATTCCGAAGTACGTGGCCAAATCTCTATTTCTGGTTTTGGTTAAAATGCACCTCACAATTTTGTTTCCCCGTTTATTTTCAATTATTTTTTCTTTTGGATTTTTTTGTTTTAATTTATCATTAATAAATGAGTCAAGAGACCCTTCACGATGTGGGGATAAGTCCTTCCAAATTCTTTAAAAATCGGTTGAAAAATATTACTGATAAGGACGAGAGACTAAAGGAAGATAAAATAAACTATAGTATCATGTAATTCTATGGCATTAATTAATTATTTCATCTTCTTTTATCTTATTCTATATGGTGTTATAATTAATTATGTCTTGCTTCTGTTTAATTTTTCTATTTAAAATAGCAGTTTTGTAGGTCTCCATGAAAGTTCATGTATGAATTTTTTTATCCTCATAAGAAAAAGAAAATAAAATTGTAAATGATCAAATTGTTAATTGGTTGATTTGATTCAATGAAGATTTATAATATTCAGTTGGGGGACATTTTTCTAAAAGATGGTTTAGGGATAAAACTACATTACAACCGTCGACTTTAAGAACTTTTAAAAATTTTTTATTATGCGTTCTAAATTTTTGACAATAATTACAGCGTCACAAAATGATTATATTATAACTACTGTACAAACTAAGTCGGTATTTAGTGTGACATGAAAAGATTAATTGAAGAGTATTAGCAGTTAATGAAAATATTACTTGTACCCATGATGCTTTCATCCAGTTAAATTTGCTATAAATTGCTTATGAACAGCAAGCAGAGCATAAATCACAAAAGCTTTATAAAAGATAACGACTTGAATAATTCATTACAAGCTTAGGTTCATTTATATACAGAGAGAAGAATAAAGAGACAGCTGGCCTAAGGGGTAAAATTTGTAAATGAACAAATAACAACCTGTGAATATGACAAATATTAGCCAATCATTTTCAGCTTCTAGAAACGTAATACTTGCATGCTTATTTGCTGTGATTCTTCAGTAACTCCATTTTGCCAGCTCAGTAAATCTTCTGCATATTCTGATTGCAAATGAGTGTAGCTGAGATGGCATGCCAGCTTGTCATCAGAGTCAGCTGTTGAATTTTCACAGCTGCCATTTTCAACACCCTCTCTCAAACACAAGGTCTTGTCTAAGACATTGAGTTTGCTTCTGAAGTAGTCAAATTTATAGTATGGCAGAGGCTTGGTTAGAACATCTGCAGTTTGATCCTTGCTGGCAACATAAGTTATTTCAATTTCACCTTTCATAACTTTGTCTCTGATGAAGTGAAGATCAATCTCGAAATGTTTGGTTCTCGAATGGTATACATGATTGGCAGTTATGGCTGCTGCACTGGTACTGTCACTTAGAATCATTGGAGTTCCTTGAACTTTCAACTCAAGCTCAGTAAGCAATGAACTAATCCATGTAATTTCTACACTGCACAGAGCCATAGCTCTGTATTCAGATTCTGCAGTAGATCTAGCAACCACACATTGTTTTCTTGAACTCCAAGCAACCAAGTTATTACCCAAATATACACAATAGCCACTGATTAACCTTCTGTCATCTGGATCACTTGCCCAATTTGCATCAGTATAGGCAATAAGATCAAAATACTCTGACTTCTTGATTCTTAGGCACATGTTCATTGTATTCTTGAGGTATCTCAGTACCCTTTTACATGCTATCCAATGTGATTGTCTTGGATCTGACATAAACTGACTAAGCTTGTTCACAGAGAAGGCAAGCTCAGGTCTTGTAAGCACTGCATATTGTAGGCTTCCTATGACACTTCTATAAAGTGTAGGGTCATGAAACTTGGCTCCCTCATTTCTTTTTAGCTTCTCTGAAGTGCTGAAAGGAGTGTCTATGCCTTTAAAGTCAGCCATTGCTGCTTTTATCAGAAGATCTTGAACATATTTAGTTTGAGAGAGTATGATGGTATCTTGATTTCTAGTAACTTGTATTTCGAGAAAGAAATTTAAGCTACCTAAATCCTTTAAGGCAAAAGTTTTGCTCAATTTTACTATCACTTCTTCAACATCCTTGCTGCTGCTTCCAGTGATTATTATGTCATCAACATAGATGAGCATAATAATTATATCTGATTTTGTTCTTCTGAAAAATAATGATGTGTCACACTTAGAATTTTCAAAATCCCAAGAGTATAGAGCACTCTTCAGCTTGTTAAACCAGGCTCTTGGAGCTTGTCTTAGTCCATACAGTGCTTTGTTCAGCTTGCATATGTAGTTTGGCTTGCTTTTGTTTTCAAATCCTTCAGGTTGTGGCATGTACACTTCTTCAGTCAGGTCTCCATTTAAAAATTCATTGTTTATATCCACTTGCCTCAGCATCCAGTTGTTGTTCACTGCCAAAGTCATAATAATTCTAATTGTTGCAGCCTTAACTACAGGACTAAAAGTTTCCTTGAAGTCAACACCTGATGTTTGCAATAATCCTTTAGCAACAAGTCTGGCCTTGTACTTGTTAATGGTACCATCAGGGTTTTCTTTTATTCTGTACACCCATCTGTTTCCAACCAACTTATGATTTTGACTATTAGGTATCAAGGTCCATGTTTTATTTTTTATCAGGGCATTATATTCATCTACCATTGCTTCTTTCCATTTCGGTTCCTTTAAGGCCTCACAGGTGTTTTTAGGAAGAGAGGACTGGATTTGGGTAGATATTTGGTATAATTTTGGTTCGAAAATCCCTGCTTTAGATCTTGTTGTCATAGGATATGATGGCCAGGTTTTTTGTTTACCAAGGTTTTGAGTTTTTGGTTCTGTGGCTGGGAGTGAATTTGAGCTGTTTTCTGGAATGTGTGACAAGAGTTGGTGAGATGAGTGGTTACTTGATAACGTGTCAGTCTCAAAATTTTATTGTGCTTCATCTTGGACAAGATTTTGAGGAAGTTTCATATTTCCAACAATGTCACGAGAGTGACTGTGTACAGCTCCTAGCTAAGTGAAATTGTTAGGGCTGTTGACAGGGAAAGACACAACTTGAAATTTTTCAGAGAGAGTAGTAAAATCACTTTCATTCATGGACTCCTTTTTGTTGAAACTTGGATCATTTGAGAAAGGAAAGGAATTTTCATTGAACCTTACACTAGCTGAAATGTAAATTCTGCCAAACTGACTCATGCATACATATCCTTTGTGAGCAAGACTTACTCCTAGCAAGACACACTTAAATGTGTGAAAGTCGAATTTGTGCTTGTTATAAGGTCTCAGGTAAGGGAAGCACTCACAGCCAAACACTTTAATTTGAGAGTAATCTGGTTTAGAAGAGTACAACAATTCAAAAAGTGTTTTGATCCCAACTACAGGTGATACTAGTCTGTTAATGATGTATACAGCATATGTAAAGGCTTCTTGCCAATATTTCAATGGCATTTTAGCTTGGGCTAGCAGTGTGAGTCCAGTTTCCACAATGTATCTGTGTTTCCTCTCAACTTTGCCATTTTGTTCATGTAAGTAAGGGCAAGAGTGTCTTAGAGCTATTCCCTCTCTTTTAAGATATGGTTCAAAGGCTTTGAATTCTCCCCCTATGTCAGTTTGCAGTGCTTTAATTTTCAAGTTTAGTTGATTTTCTATTTGCCTTTTGAAATCAATGAATGTGTCAAGGGCTTGAGATTTAGTTGTTATAGGGAAGAGCCATGTGTATCTGGTTCTGTCATCAACAAAAGATATATAATATCTATATCCTTTTGTTGAGGGGATAGGTGCTGGTCCCTATAGGTCTGTATGGATCAATTCTAAGGCTGTTTTGGTTCTGTTTTCAATGTTCTTGAATTGTATTTTTGATTGCTTTCCATATTGGCATGCACAACAAAATGAAGGAATGATATTTTTATTTATCTGTAACTGATTACAAGACAGCAAAGTGTTTTTCAAAGCAAATACATTGGGATGCCCTAGTCTAAGATGCCAAAGATCAATCTCCTTTGTAGCTTTTGAAACACTGCCATTTAATTCATCAGTTGCACTAGACTCATTGACACTGAAAGACTCATTACCATTAGAACTGAAAGACAACATAGATACTGGATCACTAATGGACTTTATTGACACAGGTATTGAAGATGCGGATAGGAAAGCAGTGTGTAAACTTTTGCTTCTGCTCAAGTGAACAAGTAAGCATATCAGCTCATACAGTCCCTCTCTAGCCACTTCTTTCATCAGAATTTTCCCTTACTTCTTGTCCTTGATAAAACAGGCAAATTTGTGAAACTCAACATAAATGTCATTATCATGCAGCAATTTGGAAATGCTAATAAGATTTTTAGTAATGTCAGGAACATGCAACATATGGTTTAATGTGATGTGTTTTTTAGGGTCAAAAGTAGGTAAAACAGAACAGCCAATATGAGATAATACAAGTTTCTCACCATTGCCAACAACAAGTTGGTCATTACCTTGATTCTCAGAGTTGATGTTGATATTTCCAAGTGCATTTGTGACATAGTTAGTAGCACCACTGTCCAGATACCGTGCTCGACTATTTTGCCTATTAGTTGAGGCTACATAGGCACCTCTTGTTTCTCTCCTTCTGTTTGGCTGGGGTATAAAATTTTTCTTGAATCTGTGCCAACATTCAGCAGCTGTATGCCCCATCTTCAAACAAATTTGACATGGCCCTTTGGATTCTGAACCATCATCATTTGTTATTACTTTGTCTGAACCATTATCTTGAGGATTTTGACTTCCCTGATTATTTCCAGTTCCACTAACAGGGTTTCTAAAAACTATTCCAGGTTGATATTGATTTCCAGTTCTGTCATTATTACCTCAATTTCTCCCTCCATTTCTCATTTGAGTGTAGTTTGCCTCAGCAGCCCTTGAACTTAAATTTTATTCAGTTCTGTTCTCTTGGCTGAGCAGCATGCCATACATTTCTGAGAGTGAGGGGCTCTCTGGCATAGAGTTTATGTTGGTGACTATTGAGTCGTATTCAGGTCCTAGTCCAGCCAACACACATGACAAAATCGTCATCACTCATGTGGTTACCTACTGCTCTAAGCTGATTCAACATGGACTTCATTCTAGAGTAGTAGTCATGGATGTTGAGTGAACCCTTTTTGGTTGTTTGGATTTGGGTTCTGAGGTATAATATCCTGGCTCTAGTTCTAGCACCAAATTGGTTTGTGAGATTTGTCCAAACCTCACACGAAGTATAACAATCATTCACTGTGCCTAAAACCCCTTCACTCAGGGATGACAGTAACCAACTTAGTAAAATGTGATCTTGCTTTTTCCAGATTTGATGCTCAAGGTTAGGTGTATTTATGGTGGTTCCATTTAGTCCTGGGTTTGTGAAATGTCTTGGAGGGTAGACATGGCTGCCATCAACAAAACCTTCAAGCTCATTAGCCCTGATGCTAGAGATCACTTGTGATCTCCAGAGCATAAAGTTGTTTTGGGTGAGCTTGATGGGAGTTGTAAAGACATATATGTTGCTGGTAATGTGTTGTGTGGGTGAGTGATTAATTACTGCTGAGTTTGTGGCATTGTGCCCTGAGTTTTGATTTTGATTCTCGTTATCTTCTTGGTTGTTTGGATTCATTTGTGATTGATTCGTATTTGTGTGTGTGTTGTTGCTGCTACTTGCCATAGCTCAAACTCGCTCTGATACCAAGTTAAATTTGCTATAAATTGCTTATGAATAACAAGCAGAGCATAAATCACAAAAGCTTTATAAAAGATAACGACTTGAATAATTCATTACAAGCTTAGGTTCATTTATATACAGAGAGAAGAATAAAGAGACAGCTGGCCTAAGGGGTAAAATTTGTAAATGAACAAATAACAACCTGTGAATATGACAAATATTAGCCAATCATTTTCAACTTCTAGAAACGTAATCCTTGCATGCTTATTTGCTGTGATTCTTCAGTAGCTCCATTTTGCCAGCTCAGTAAATCTTCTGCATATTCTGATTGCAAATGAGTGTAGCTGAGATGGCATGCCAGCTTGTCATTAGAGTCAGCTGTTGAATTTTCACAGCTGCCATTTTCAACACATCCAACTAATCAAGTTATGCTACCGAAGTTGCTAACTCCATTTGTGCAAGGGGTATTTGTGTTTGTAGATGTATCATTTTTATGATTTAACACAATATTTAGAACTTTAAAACAAAATTTTTAAATGTTAGTAACAAACAATAATAGTTATAAATTAGTGTGAACTCAAGTTGTGAGGTGCCAAATAATTTAAGAGATAAAATATCTTGGATGGAAACAAGAGATAAGGGATTGAATCCCGCTGGCACAAGTAAGAAAGAGATAATATGAACATATCATTTCTTGTCCCAGCCCAACAAATCTTGACGCAATGCATGTCATGCAATGGCAATGCTGCGGCCTTCGTTCACATTCAGAGACATTCCATCAATATTGAGCAAATATAGTTATGTTGCATCTTTTCTTTTCAATTCAACTTTAATCGACTTCTCTTTCAAGGTGTCAAAAAGTTATCTGCAAAGCGACTTGCATCAAGGTTTACCAATTTGCCCCCGTTTATTTTCTTTCTTTCTTTCATTTTCAATGAAATTTTATGCCAACTGGACATGCCACCTTGTAACTTTTACTACAAAAATGTGATCAAATAGATTTCCCGAGAGAAATAGAGAGGAAACAAAAATTGATATGGAAACTGCTTGCAGTTCGTATCCAGCATCCCAAATTGGTCACGCAAAAGATGATTAGGGCGGGTAGATGGAAGGGCGAATTCTACTGGCATATCTACTTGCACCAACTAAGTGGAGGTGTAAATTGGATCATATCGAGCAAGTAAGGAAAGAGCTCAAATAAGATTGTTTGGAGCTCATATTTTAGCCATAAAAGCTCAATGGACCTACATGTAGGCGAGTGTGTGTTCACTGTTAGATATGAATACTTTAATTATTTTAAAAATAATTTTTAGAGAAAAAGGCAATAATAATACCTGCAATAAATAATTAATTTCGGAGATATTCTAGCAATTTTTAATAAGTAAAAACTTAAAAGAAAAATGAAGAATGAGAAATTCTAAAATCATGCACAACACGACATAAATAATAGGGATTGTGATTAGTATATCTTTATAAATTTTTAAAAATTTGGCACAACACGAGCACAAGCTCGACCTAAAGCAAAAGCAAGTTTATTGATATAAACTATTAATAAAGCGTCCTAAAGTTAATTACCCTTAATTTTTAACATTGTCACTTTTTTTTTCCATCTGTCGGAAGTTAGAATCTAGCCCAAAAAATTACATTTAAACATTAATTACCCTAAATTTTTAACATTTTTACTTTATTTATAAATCAACTGGAATATGCTCACCTAATTTATAGTGAAAAATAAAATCATTCAATTATAGGTTTAAAAACCATTTTTGTTTCCAGAAAAGGCAAACAAACAAAAAAAAATCAATATGACATTTTTATGACACTTCAAGGATCCGAATGAAAGTTCCCCGTAACACGTGCCACACCCAGCCGACTTTTTCCAATTTGTTATATAGCCTGCTTGGGAATGTGATATAAACCACACTGTCACATTGATAATGGGTTAACACCAACAGGTCCAAGGCATCAATTTGCTTTCAATGTTTTGTTCACCAATAACAAAGCCACCATTTATTTAGAAAACATCAAAAATGAGATATACCAAGATTTCAAATTTAGAAAATTTCAAGACTGTCACCTTCATTTGTCAATTTCCCAGGATGCATTTTGATTGTTTTTACTTTCTAGTATGGGGATAAAAGGTTACATTAAGGTTGTGGTCCTATCTTCAACTTGAGAGTCCTTTTCCTTTTTCCCTTCTAAAACGGACGTAATCTTAAAGCAAAATGTTATTTGACAAGTAAATTTGAGAATCTTCTGCAATTTGTGTCATCTGACTGCTTCCTTGAGTAGATTTGCTACAGTCTCTTGATTGCTTCATTTTGTCTTTCTGTAACTTTTGCTTTCATCTAACAGGAATTGTTTAGCTGTCTGATTACTCATGGCTTTAAAATCATCCCAGGATATCTCATGGCTTTAAAATCATCCCAGGATATCATGTCATATTTTAAATTTACTACTTGCAAACGCTTCTATAACAAATACCAAGAAACTCATTTGCAATTGGTAGTAGAAAGAAAGAATAATAATAACAAAAAAGGTAAAAGAGCACAAAAGAACTGACATGCATGAAGCGTATAATCGACAAATCTCGCTGCAGGACCTATATAGTTAGTTGCACAAGACTACAAAACAATAACTTCAAAGATGGGTACCAACCAGATTCTGCAGAAAACAATTTCTGTAGGTTAATAATTCCTCTGATAACCACTTGCTGAAATCTAGTGGTTGTCAGAAGTAACTCTTCCACGAATCTTGATCTTTCTAAATGCTCAACTTGCTTGATTGAAGAAGATAAAGTACACTTCGTTTTTACTTTTTTCTTTCTCCTATTCCATTTTGATGAAAGTTCGACCCTTTAAAAAAGACACCTAAAACTATTGAAAACAATGTTTGAATTAAAAAAATTAAACAAGTGAGAGTTCAACATCATACAACAGCTGTAGTTTAGATAGCTGCTTCAGACTAAAAACTAATGAAAAAAATCAATCAGCCATGAATTTGGAATGACATAACTGGTTAGCAATTTCGCAAAGTTATCTCAAGACTCAAGTAGAGCTCAGGAAGATTGATTCAAGGTACAGATTAGTGACCAGATCTGGAAAACGATGAAAGCATGATAAAAAAAACATGCTGTTAAATTGCATGAAGCAAGATGAGAAGAGAAAAATAAAAATTATGAGAGGTTACTCATCTCACCTAGAGTATAATTGTTCCTGAAGTAGGAGATATTCTCCCAATCCTGTGAAAGAAGATGCAACAATCTAATTACAAAATGTCCCATCCTTCAGTAACATGAGAAGAATACCTGAAGCCGCCAGATTCCTAGCCATGTCATGCACACTATGTTGCTGGTGTAGGAAGGTGCAGTCCCAACTTGTCATAGGTGGGTGCCAAGAGGTTTTGTCAGTTCTGGGGTTCTTTGTAAAAGAGCTGCCCTTTCTGGGTTGAAAAGCAAAAGCTGCTGCACGTCCTTGGGAAGCACATTGAACACTGCCAGCAGATCTCCCTTTAGTTTCTGGCAAATTTCTGCAGAGTCTGTGGCAGCACGTCCAGATTGCTGCAACTGAAGATTACAAATGATAACATAAAATACTGCCATGGAATATTCATTTGCAAGACAATAAAATATCCGCTCAGTCAAAAAGGATCAAATATAGAACAAACATATCAAGTACAAGATCGCTGTAAACAATATTTCACATTGCTATTCGCAATATCTTAGTAGGAAAAATGGATATGAAGTGAGTGATTTTACATGAAGATCAGCTTCGAGCCTTATGGGCTCCTAGCATCAGATTGCATGTTTTGCCTTTATGGTGGTCAAAAAGAACCCTTATCTGTCTCAAGTACGCAACTCAAATCCTACTCACTCACAAGCAATAATCTGACTCAAACAAGTGATGTCCCTGAATTCCTAAAAGCAATATCTTAAATATTCTAAATCCATTTGGTATTCTTTATCCATCAGCTTGTGAATGCCATCAATGCAGAAAAAGCTTCCTAATTATATGGCTTTAGTTTTGTTTCAAGATTCTTTGTACACAATAGGTCCCAAGAACCCATGACAAGTCATTCTGGATGAGAAGAAACTGAATCCAATAATAGCAATACGCTTTGATAATGAAAAAAATGCGACTATTTAGGACATCTTTGTTTAAATTGATATCCCAGATGGATACCTTCAGTTTTTATCCATGTATACCGCTTCAACTATTGCATTCAGCTAATTTGAAAGTTCTGAAAAGAGAGAAGGGTTTCGGACAATATCTATAACCAGCTTTACCACAAGTCAGTGATCAGACAAAAAACTAACCACCCTCACTAACTGCAAACAAGAAACAGAAATATTGTAAAGGCCATTTGCAGGTTTCACTTCCATTAGAAATTTCTGCTGCTCTCGGTAATTTGTCTGTGATCCTCTTCACAACTCTTTGTCAAGAATACTTATTGTAGAGAAGGTAGTAAAAACAAATTGTATCTCCTGCAATATTAGAAAAATAATTGCCGTCTGACTTGGCTGGCTTCACTAAATTATTAAGAACTTTATTTATTTTATCATTCTTTTCAAAAAAAAAAATCCAAACTAAAATCTTACGACAAAATTGGTATAAATGTGTACATGTGCGTGGGCATGGTTAATAGACTCTCTCATGCAAACATCCATAACTAGATATTCATAATGTAGAAACAGCCCCAAGAAAAGAAGAATAAACTAAGGCTAAAAACAAAAAATCAACCACAGAAATCAGAATAAAATAAAAATCGACATACTATCCTGAACAAAGATCCAATTTACCTGTATTTCTTGTATAAGATGCCTCTCAACAGCATTGAAGGTATCAACACTTTCCAATTCAGACATTTTAGCTGTAAGCTGCTGTATGTCAGTCCTCATTCTGGCCTGCCTCCATAACCTATGTTGTTCCTGTTCTGCAGCAGCACGTCTTCTTTGAAACCATGGCATGAAGTTTGGTCCTTTCAAGAACCTCCTGAACAGGCACAAAGCATCTTTATCTCAAAAGCATTTAATAACAAGATTAACTGGAAAAAGGTGCCAAAGTAAACAATGGCAGATAAGTGAAGAACATAATATTTAAGTAGACAAAAAGATATGAACTGGTAGGAAATACTATAAATGTCAAGGTCCTTCACCTGTATAAGTCAAGCCAATTAGATCTCATCCGTTTTGACAGAAACTTCCCAACACCTCTGGCTTGTAAGCTTGAAAGAAATTCATTTGCATTAAAAGGAGGGAGAGTTGGAGGATCAACAAATGGAGAAGAACCTTCAGAAGGCGTGGTAGTCCTAAAATAAGGGCCAAAAGGGGCCAAAAAATTGGTGGTGAGCTCCAAGAAATGCCTCCGCAATATTTCATTGTTGACAACAGACATTGACTCCTCGACCCTCGGTGACATACCGGCATCAATTAGCCTATTCAAAATAGAAGTATCTGGCTTTGTTGTTGCAGCATAACTGCTCCAAATGGCTTCCTTATGTTCTGTCATGAGACATAGAGGACCTTCTCTCCTCAACTTCACAACATTCAACAAACTTGAAGGAGAAAATTTAAGGGATAGCTGTTGAAGACCAAATCCCTCGGGTCTAGCAGAAATTTTGCCAGAAGAGGCCCTGCTTGCAAAGGCAACCCGGTTTGAATTCGGAGCAGGGCTTCCAACAGATACAACGTGGGGAATTTTGCGCAGAGCTTTAAGGAAAAAAAGGTTTGTTACTCCCAAAACCATTGGAGGGAAAGTGTCCCCCTCTTGAAGCGAATTTAAATGTGCAAATTGGGGATCGTGGATGGTAAAATACGGCCTAAAATCAATACTACAAAGAAGTGGGGCAATCAAACTTACAAGACTGGCAACAGCCTCACAGCATTGGGGAGGAGTTGGTGCTATGACAAGAATAGGCTCACCAATAAGTAACAACTCCCAGAGCACCCAAAGCTGTAAGAGAAGGCCCCGGAATGTACCAAAAAGATCTGAATCGTGAAAAAGACCTTGAGGAATTGACTGATTGTAAGGAAGAAAGGGTGCCACAGAAGCAGCAGACTCTTCAGACAACATTCCACTTTCCAAGGGCAAGCTATGTGCAGGTGGCAAGTTCACTTTAAGCATGGCATTCCCAATGGGAAGTTCCATTAGCTTACCAGGAACAGGAGAAGGCCAAATTGAGACATAAGAAGCAATATGCTCAATAGCTTTCTTTCCAACGTCAAAATACAAAGGACCCATGATTTGCAACAATGGTCTGAACACACTAGAGAAAGGGCCATGAGACAATATCACCAAAGATTTTTGTTCCCCACCTCGCTTAAGCCTCTCGTCATGCCTTTGCCTATTGAATACATATCCATAAAAGTATCTGGAACCTTTACTACTAGAAAAACTTTTTGATCTTTTAAGTAGTTTCTCCTCTGTAGGCTCTGAAGATGTTATTTTATCATTGATTTCAGTTATCTCGGATGGAGTAACATTGCCCTGTGGAAGATTTTTGTGCCTTTGAAACCGGAAAAAGAAGATGCAATCATGAATGCTTGAACGATTTTGGTGCTGGGAAACAGAATCAGGAAATGAACTGTAAGCAACCTCGAGTTCCTCATCCTGTGTGAGACAACCAGGTGGGTAACAATCTTCAATGAGCTGACCTTGCTCTAGATCAAATCGAATGGTGCAAAAGGCAACAACCCATCGTTGCATACGTTCTGGATCTGGCTTCAAGCTGAGCTCCGACTTCACAGAGAACGAAGGTGATCGACTCATGTCCGCCACAACTTCTCATAAATCAAATGCACCAACTCCCGTCATCTTTACCCACCATTTCCAATAACATTTCCAAGCAATTTCCCTCATCAAAATAGACCAAATTCATACACTTTGCTATTTTCCCACTCAATCTCCACTGATATATTTTTCTCCTGTTAAAAACTTCAAGTTAAACTCTAACAAAAAGAACCCAGAAAAACATTGATTTCAAAATAATTAACAACTAATTAAAATAGCATAATGAAACAACATCAATGATCCACTGGTTTAATTTCAGATTTTAGATATCAAAATTCACCTTTAAGCTAAACTGAGTGCTGTTGAGTGCTGTACGACTATCTAGCTTAGTTCAATTTCATTTCTTTATTGCAAAGAATCTTAGAAACCAATACAAAATACATAACTGACTCAATATCCTACACTTTCACTTAATTTTCCTTTCTTATTACTCATTTTCCCAGAAACCAAACAAGCTTTTTACAGAAAAAAAAGAAAAAAGAAAACAACAAAATGAAGAAGATCTACAAAATGGTACCAGCAATCTTACCTAAACTGAAGAACCCACAAATAAAAAAATAAAAAAATAAAAAAATAAACTTGCAGATCGGCGAGAAACGAGAACCCAGCTGCTCAAAAAAGCTAGATAAAAAGCCGGGTTCTGTGGAACCGTACGAATTGGAGGATACCCTGAAGTATCAAAAGCTAACGGTGAATTATTTAGATTTGAATACGATGATTTAACTAGTAAAATTTGTAATTTCGTTAAAGTTGCTTTCGAATTTTTCGTTTTTTAAAATTTTACGCTTCTTGTTCTATAATCCATAATGGGTAAGGACTAAAAAGTGGTGTCACGTTCTTCCTGTCCACATCTGGGCAAGTAATTTTTTTTTTTTTTGGGAGTTCTCTCCGGTTCGATTGGCTACAATGATAGCCATAAACCTTCATGGTCTTGCCATATCAGCGATTTAAAAAAGAGAAATCATCAATATTTAATGAAAATTCAAAAATTATGAACGGTCCACACAAAATTTTTTTCAATTTTAATTTACCGTATAATCTTTAAAATTTATCACTTTCCCTTTCAATTATTTTTTTAATTATAAGCAATTCATACACAACAATACATCTTATTAGTGACACCTAAATTATAAATAATGACATACCATATATTGTTTTAATAATTTTTTTTGGTGCCTGTATTAAAAAAAAAAGCAAATTTAGTTGATCAACATCAATATTTTGCAGCAATACAATGGAAATGGTACCACTTACATTCATATTTTGTAAAATATGAATATCCACACCTAATTTTGTAAAATATGAAAAAATAGGCTCCTGACAATATCAATTACTGTTATTTTTATTTCTACATATTTAAAACGGAGACAAGACTTAACTAAAATCATGTTTACTGTAAAAATAATGCTAGGGTTTAAAATATTTAAGTTCTGTTTGAAATAATTTTCTAAATAAAATTTATTTAAGTGAAGTTTTTTTAGTAGGATTTTTACTAAAAAAATTGTAGTTGTTCAATTGTAACTTTTATTAAAAATTATAAAATTACTTTAATAGATAAAATTCTTAAAATTATATTATAAAAAAATAAAATAAAATAATCAAATAAATAAATAAAACATATTGTATATTTTAATATTTAAAAAAAATCAAACTCCACTCCCCAAAATTCAAAATTTAAACTTTCGTTATTAAAAATAAAATAACTTATTTAATTTCAAAAACTTCATTTAAAAAACAACCAAGCAACAAAAAAAAGATTAAATAATGACTTACAGCTATTAAATAAACCATAACACTTAAATCCCCATTAATATCTCAATTATTGCAAGTAATTCATTTTGATAACCTATGCTTTTATTTAACGTGAAACATTATACTCATAATGCATTTATAATGTTAGTAGATAAATTAACTTATCGAACAAGTTTTATCATTTTCTTAAGGGTGACCTCTAAATCTTCGTTAGTTTCTGGAAAATATCTAGGCAGTGAAGGGAAATAATACAAATGCGGAATTCAAGAAGTTTCTTTTACATTTATATACGAACCTAAAAATTTAGGGGGGGGTGGGGGAATAATAATAAGTCAAGACTACAGCCGAGTGCAGCCACATTGCTAATATTCGAAAAAACAATAAGTTACAACCTGAAAGCGACGCTACATTTTGACCTCTCAAAAGATAACAATATATTTACAGTTTCCACCAACAAAACTAAATTAAAAGGCGGAGGGGGGAACTCTTTATATCAACAAAAAACATTTACAGAGTTAAAAGTTCCAGCGAAAACTGTAAAAGCATTTTCCCTGATTGAAGTCAATTGACGGAGTGCTTAGAAAAGGCTGGCGTCTGGAAATCTAAACATCATATACAGGTAACCGCTCCTCGATGGCAACACGGCAAATAGGACATTTTTTGCACTTCTCGCAGCAGGTGCTGCAGCGCAGCACCACACATTACCAAGCAATGAGCATGACAATGAACGAAGAAAAATTAATGAATGTGAACTTTTGTTTTATAGGGTTAAATGATCATACCTGCAAAGGATACGATGCCTACATGGAAGCAGGACGACACTAATATCTCCCTCAAAGCAAACTCTACATAACACTTTTTCCTGTACAATACAATAAGAAAATATGCACGCATTGCAGCGAGGAATGAACAGAGCACAAACAAATTCCACTCATGAACGGTCTCCCAGAGCAAAGATCTTCCTTTATTTATTATTTTCAAGCAATGTACCAATACAGTAAAACTAACAATCAAAGTTGAGAGTATTACATTTTGAAGTCTTTCAAACTCCTGCCGGCTATAATTCGTGATTTCTGACTGCTGGCCAAGAGCTGCTTGAAGTCTCCATACCTGAAGAACCAAAAAAATATATATAAGGCAGGCAGAAACAGAATCATAAAAATTTTAGCATTATTTGAACATATGTTAGAGAATGAAGATGCAGAGTGAAATTAGCACTCTGGCAAAATTCAAAAGCATAGATAAGACCAAATTAGCAAAAGATAATATGGAAAAAAAATATATAGCAGGAATTGTAATCACCTCCTCAGCAAGTTCCTTTTTAGGCATTTTCTTCACTACTTCAGGTGGATAACCACAGAAAGTGTTGTATCTACAAGTTTGGAACCCAAGACATGATAATCAAAACATTTTTTTAGCTTAAAGAAAGCATGAAAATGAAAATAAGACTTAGGCAGCTACATCAAAATTAACTCAAACATGAGATCAGGGATCGTGTATCCGTTAAACAACACAAGAAATGTAGAATAATCGTTTACTCATTGACCATACGTGGTGCACCATTCATAATTAACTATATTGCATTAGCTATCCCAAAGGGCTGTCAAGATTTAACTATTCTTAAGCATAAAACTTTTGTCCGATATTATATGTAGTGCAATAGAAACCAATCGCATGTGGCAATTTTCATATCTACTTTACCAAAAAACTGAGTAAATTTTTACCTAAAATTTAAGAGTTTGCTGCTGTTCTAGTATCTCTTCCTCTCTCAAAATATTGTGTAATCATATCTCATAGGGGCGCAAACAAAACCAAAAATCAAAACCCATGCAATTTGTGCATCTCCTAAACCTGATAAATGCAGGATATATACTAACCCAGAGGAGTTCTCATGGACAAGTCGTGCCTGGTCTTCACGGCTCCCTTCATCAATTGACCACCAACCCAATAGCCTGTTTTTAAGAATAGCCCGATGCAGAAAATGTTACTTTTTCTAAAATATCAACTCCTAGCATGATTCAATAAGTGCACAATCTTCTCTATTAAAAATTGATACCCAATGTAACTCAAAATTCATTACCTAGAGCCACGGTGCAAAAACCCAAAACAATCATGAGCTCTTGAAGAAATTCTAAAATATATCCCTGTGCCAGCTCCACTTCGTAGTAAAATTACAATTTTCTCAACTAATCTAGTTGTAGAAAAGACAACACCAACACCCTGCAGCAGGAAAAGCGGAGAGAAAAGGACAGGAAGTGGTATATTTCTAGCACCTGCAGGTGTTCCCTGAAATAAGGATATATTAATAAGATAAACCAAACCGTAGAAATGATCACAAATCAACAGTACACATACCTCTAGATGCATACAAAGAAGAACTTGAAATCCTATTACTGGAACTTTCATAATGTGGCCTCCAATGTCTGATAGGCCACACATTCCATCTGGATTCTGCTCCTCCTCTGCAGAAACTACTAAGCCACTATTCCAGTCAAGATATGTAATAGCTGATGATGAAGTGGCTGGTCTTGTTTGAGGACTTCGGTGAATTACAGGATTCGACCACTTTGTACAAACAAGAAAAGCAAAACATTCTGCAATGCTGCAGCAATTACACATTAACGTTCATCACTTAATGATCTAGTAAAACCATGAATACCCTCTCAAATTACGATATTAAAGGCCGTACTCAACAAAGGTATAAATCAAGTCTGACATAAAGAGCAGGAAAACTGTACCCAAAATTTATAAATAGATCCCACCAGCCAAGAGCACCCACGTAACCTGTGTAAGGTTATACAATAAAAGAACATAAACCAGTTACAATGGCAGAAATTATAAAATGAAAAAAATTTAGGAGTATAGGTATTAGTAAACAGTGGATCAATCAAGTGATCCAAAGTAAATTTGGCAGTTATAGTGATATAAAAGTAACACATGCATGTACCAAGGACGCACCTAGAGACCCTCTAGAATATCACTAATGAAGCATGAATAGCAAAGCTGAAACCCCAGAAAATTCCCAAAGAAAGAAAAAGACAGTAGCTCTCCATTATCTCCAAAAAGAATCAGAAAATTCATGTTTAGGAATGTGTCTCCTCCATGGAATCAAATATAACATCTACTTTGATATGAAATCACCCCATTTGACTTTAAGTTTTAGGTGTTACTACTGGAATAACCAAAACCAAATAGGTCTGACTAGCAAAAACTTCCAAAGGAAAACAAAAGCAGGATCAATTTCAGGATCCTATCAGATAGCATCTAATTTGACATGAAATCATGCTGATTAAGACAGAAGAGTTAAGTGTTACTACAGGGATAACCCAAATAGGTCTGACTAGCAAAAAGTTCCAAGGGAAAACAATAGCAGGATCAATTTCAGGATCCTACGAAATCACCCCTGAGAATGAACACAATCCTGGGGGCAAGATTTAACTCAAACTAAGCCAAAGAAACATCGAAAATATAAACAAGGACAAGCACAAATAAGGGTTAGGATCTAAGTAAGGAGTTCTCCAGTAGGCATGTGCAATTCAAGGATGAATTTGTTCCAAATCGCATGGAGCTCCTTGCCTCCTTCAATTAAAGGACCAAATGACTTCTGGTTTGACACCATCGTAAAGTGCATTTAAAATGGAGAATTTTCTTTTCAATGTTGCTGACTATGCAACAGCAGTAGTGATAAAACAGGATAAAAATTTATCTTCATTAATAAAGGTTTGCACTTGAGAGCCCACATGAAACTTCACAGATACATTTATTGGCTTCCTGCTTGATGATACTTATTAAGAAAAATGACAATCTAGCCATCACACAAAGGATCTTGCTGACTTGCAGCAACATAGAGTAATGAAAAATGAACCAATTGAGCAAAAAGTGATTTACATGCCAACTTCAGAGATAATTGGGCCTAAACCACATCAGATTTGATAATAATTCATCCTTCACAATCTCATCTCTTTGAGCCACAATAGAAAAGGGCTCAAGAAATCACTAACCAAAGGTATGAA
Source organism: Citrus x clementina (assembly GCF_000493195.1). Taxonomy (NCBI): domain Eukaryota; kingdom Viridiplantae; phylum Streptophyta; class Magnoliopsida; order Sapindales; family Rutaceae; genus Citrus; species Citrus x clementina. The sequence goes on along the minus strand of NW_006262339.1, from coordinate 9,309,734 downwards.
CACTTTAGCAATTGTTCTTCTAACATAATATCCTAAGCCAATAGCCCAAATAAATTAGAACATTTCATCACAGAAGGAACAAACTCCTAGAAGCACAGAGCAGTTGCTCAATAAAGAAACAACTACTTTCACAGCCAATAGCAAATCTTCAAGTAACTTTTTTGACCAATAGTTGATTAAAGAAATATTTTTTTGATAGTTCACTTTCATTCACTTGGCCAACTTCCAAAAAAGATAAGTATTTTTTTGCATCATATTATGAGTTTGATAAGTAGTATTCTGCAAATCTATAAATCACTTTTCAATCACAAGTAACCTTAAAAGATAAATTTGAAGTGAAGGACACAACAGTTTAACGAACCATACAACTACAAAATGAAGCTCAAGAGAAAGCATAATATGCAATCCTATTTAAAACTTAGTGGGAATTAAAGAAATTACCACAAAGCTTAAGAAGGGTGAAGACTGTAGCTGCCACAAAGAAGACCATGGAAATTGCAACCCAGAAGTGCTACAAACAAGATAGAAAATTCAATAACAGTCATATATAGACATACATGATATATCCACATCCAAAATTACAAATATTTCTGTTTTGAATTACAATGATGAGGAAGACACAAGAATGTGGAGAATATATTTCATACTTAAAGCCATTAACTTATTCTGCATTTTTCTCGACAATTACTTAAATATGTACGTATTGCCAGAAAAGCCACCCATAGCAATTGTGGAATAAATTCTGAAAGGTGAGGTACCAAACATCAAAGCAATGAAATCTTCAAACACCAAAAGAGAACTAACTCTATGTAATTTTTAGGCGAGTTAAATGGCCAAATAAGAATTCCAAATCAGTTATGCTATGTAACTGAATCTATGAACCAAGGCTCAAGCCAACCAAACAATCAACTATTTTAAGCATTCAATTTCCACATAGCTCATCACCTTGCATTTTGCCATTTTTCTGTCAATCTGGTATTGGTCTAAAATCTAATTATCATGAGGATCTTTTACATTTTTTTTGGGAAACAATTTATTAAGCATGAGGCCAATTTGTGAGAGATTTTCACTACCATATTAGATATGGCTAGTTCAACAGAACTTACAGGGAGTGCCTCCCATATTGCCTCATCATTCATGCTTTCTTCATCTCCTGGCATAAGAGCCCTACACATTCTGGAAAAAGAAACTGTCTTCAATTACAAAGCCTGTATCATATTATATTAAAATGGACTAAAGACAATGAGTTACCAACAAAGCAGTAGACCATAAGTTCTGGATATCAATTAGGGGAGAAAGTAAAAAACAGACAAAAGCACATTTCAAACTTAAGCATTTATTATATCAGTCAGCTAGATATACTACAATGATCAGCTTATGTACATTCACACTTCAAAACCAAAACAAGAAACCAACAGATCAATACATTCACAGGGTGGACCAAAAGCTTAAGTTGATAAAGAAAATAGTATTTATCCAGTCCTATCCCTAGAATGTCTAGTCATCCACACAGAAGAAAATGCACAAACACAACCCTTTCTGTCTTTCCCTTTGTTTTTTTACTTACAAAAAAAAAAGGAAAGAAGTATAGGCAAAAAGAAACGAGATACATTTGCAGACCAGGTGTATACATAGAGAGATGAACTAATTCTATTAAAAAAGAAAGAAAGAAGTAGAAGAAGAAGAAAAGTAGGAGTACAGGCAAAAAGAAACAAGATACATCTGTAGACCAGGTGTCTACATAGAGATAGGAACTAATTCTTTTAGAAAAGGAAAGAAAGAAGTAAAAGAAGAAGTTTCAAAAACATAAAAGGATCTACATCCACAAGCTCAGCTGTCATTTTTCCCCTATTAATGACACAGAGTAACAGTTCTAATATACAAAAGAAGCATCACTTATTGTACAAGCAGCAGTGAACTACCTGGAATTTCCAGGTACTCAGGGGAACAAGAACAATTTCAAATAAACGAAAAAGGAAATTGGGACAAGTGTATGAATATCAAGACACTTAACTTTGGATTAATCAATAAGCACCTTCATTTGGTTAACAGCAGCAAAAATGTGAAAAGAAAATTAGAAATAACAACTAGTTGCTTAAACAGAAAACTCAGTGTAACATCTTGGGACATTGATATTAACAAGAGAATGTAATCTAAAACCAAGAGAACGTAATCTATCTGACAATAGTCACTAGTATACAGAATTCATTAAGAGGAAAAAATTGGATTCATTTCTCAGCTAAAGAACATACCTGAAATTGTCTATTAGAATAGTTATTTCAAATGCCAACAGGGGAAGAAAGACAATCTTCAAGTTGACCGCTTCAAAACCATGTTCTGTTAAAAGTGTAGAAAGAAAACATTAAAACAACATTTTCAATATGCATGGGCATGACTAGTCCACTAACGGATTGTATTAGGTACTATCAGGTTGTATCCAGCATTTTTAAGCCTTAAAAGTGCCCAACAGACGGGAATAAGATCTTTTTATGCAATGAATTCATGTTTTGTTGATCAGCAGTCACGAATTTTACTAAAAGGTTAAAGTTTCAGCCAACTTGGTATTTCTTGAAGAAATTCACCCATGTATGAGTAGAAACACAACAGATAAAGGGAGACAAGGGAGAATCACTCTCAAAACTCAGCAATACAAAAATAAAGAGTAGAAGGATTTTGCACATACCATAAATGCTCTCAAGATATATACAAAGAAGCAGTTCAAATGCAATGAGTAATGGTGTTGCAACAATGGCATGACAAGGTGCCCACTGTCCAAGAAAGAAAAATCTTATTCAAAAAGCTTGATCATGGATTTGCACATTCAACATTAAATATAATTCTTTGTCAGTAATTATGGGATTCTGATTTAAATATATACGACAATGAGTCCTTTGAATTACATTCAACCTTTGGAAGAAAAAATATGAACTCACATGACGATTATGGGGAACTGACGGAGCAGGTAGAGAGAATCTTCCTCGTGCAACCACTGCATGAAATATCCAAACTGGGAAAAATACTATCCTGCATGGCAGAGTACAAACATGCAGAAATCAAAATTATCGAAAAACAAATTACAATACACAACAATGACAACAACTGAAAGTGAAAATTATTATACTTATTTTTCTGAAGTGTATTGAAATACAAAATGGATCCACGGTAATTGCTTGCGGAACATGTGAAGCATTCAGTTGCAGGAATACAATTGATTGAAATTTTTCTGAATTAAAAGTTCGACCTCAATAATTACTGAAAGTGACAATTATTAGCACTGATTTCTCAGAAATTCATTTGAAAATACCAAATGGACATATAATTATTGCTTATGTAAAACGTGAAGCATTCAGCAACAGGAATACAATTGAACAATACGATTCCGAATCAATAGGCTGGTGTTAATGCCTCACAAAACAGGGTTCCATAAAATATCAAAGCCACCGCTTATTGAGGTGAAGGTTTTATCCCAACCAAGCAACCAAAGCGGGGGTCCTCGGCATGAAAAGTGAGAGAAATGAGAAGGGTAAGAGGAATTGATCTAATCATCAGGCCCATGATGGCATGATCTGAATACCATAGGCATGGTTGCTTACAAGACAAAAGCTAGCTTCTATTTTTTGATATTAATAAATGTTACTCTCATGTAAAGCACACACAAGAGCCACATAAATGCGGCAAGAAAACAGCCTTTCAATCAGTCAAGCTCGAGAAATCTACCTAGCTTGATCATAATAGCATCGAGTTAGAAGTTTAGTTAAGTGAAGAAGCCCCAGTCAAAGTAAAATCCATACTTCTGTTTTCCATAAAACTTCTATTCCAATCCTTCTTCTTCATTAATTTCAACATTACCACTATTTTAAGCTAAGTGCTAATTTCTTTTCCAACAATATACGATAAATTATTCTCTCTCATACTACAAAAAAATTTATTTCATTTAACCGAATAACAATGAAGACAAAATAATAATCAAATTATTAAAAATTTAAAAACAAAAGCTTTTGTATGCGCTTGCACAGCTGCACTGTGTCAACCAATAGACTAAATTCACAAAAAAAAATAATGAATCAGACAAAGCCAATAATTAATAAATTTCTTCAATCATTTTAATGAAATAACCTAAGATTGCGATTCAACTTAAATAAAATTTAAGAACAAAAAGAAGAAGAAGAAGAAGGACGGACCACCAAGAGTAAGAGATGACGTGATCGAGCTTCAAAACAAGCAGTAGCGTAAAAGTTAAGAGAAGGCTGTGTGCCGCCACTGCCTGCACGGACTTCAACACTCTTCTCCAGCTCATCTTCTTCTTCTTCTCTCTAATCAAGTTCGACGGATTACACGACGACGTCTCACGTCTCACTATGCGCCATTGGAAAATCCTTTTGTGTTTCTATTTCTCTCTCCGTTTGGTTTGGGTATCGAGATGATGAATAAAAAAACAAAACAAAACGCATTACTTTACTCTTTTTTGTCACCACCTCACTTAGCTTACACGCATGAGAGAAATTTATTATTTAATTTTATTTCCCGCTCGAATGACTACTTTACCCCTCCGAGAGAACACAAGGTCCTAATCTGGTCATTTATTGGCGTCGTCCACTTGGTTGGAACTTGGAATGGCGGGGATTTCCCAAATATGGGCCGGTGTTGGATTTGCGTAAGCGAAGCATCGTGTTCGTTGAAATTACATCTCTGGATAAAGGATAAATTAAAACGACAGACCCTTAGTTTGAAGTACGAATGAATGTCCAATTATACTGCAGAGTTTATCTCCAATGTCAACGTCACTGCTCTTTCAAGTGTTTTGGCTTCACGTGAGTAGCGTGACAGGCTCGTAATTGGATCACTTGTAAAGGTTATACAGCAATTTAGAAAGAATCCAGCGTCCTCACTGTCACTCACTGACACGGTTCGAATTTGGCAGTCCACGTGGAGGTACAGAGAACGGAGACAACGAGACGGAATGAAATTATATATATACATATATATATTATAAATATATATCTTTTGCAGTTTATTTTTAAAAATTATGTTTGTAAACTTAGAAGGACATCGTGTATTTATTGAGATCATTTAAATCAAATTTTCTATATACTATAATCTAAATTTTTATCTTCATAAATATTAAAAAAATTTATTCCACTGATAAATTAGTAGAGAAAGTTACTATTTTTATCCAACTTTTAATTAATAGAGGAAATTTTAAGAGGGATGTTCAAGACATATCTCACCACTCGATTAAAGGGTTAAAATTTAAATATATTAATTTTATAATTATTTTATTTAAAAATAAAGTATTTAAAAAAAGAAAAGGGCTAAAATGTTAGCATATAATAAATTTGATTTTTTTATTTAAAAAACAAAATTACCCCAATTATGAAAAATAAAATTCAAATTAATTTTTTATTTCTATTTCTCTAAAATTTGAACTCGACTAATACCTAATTAAAACTACTTAAATATGTTATTTTCATTTTATTCTTCCTCAATATTACCCTTTTTGGTATTGGAAATAGTAATTAAAAATTTTAAAAAATATATCCAGTAAACTCATACGCTAGTGGCCGTTCATCCAATTTGAAAAAGAGAACATAATATTTTTTTTTTTCTCCACCTTATTGTGGCAAAGCATGATTGTTCGGATAAATATCTGTGGAACCAATGACCATAATTATTTATGACTATAATACATCACTCTGTCATTTTCGTCTGATGTGCGACTAACTATTTAAGTCTCCCTTAAATCAGCAACAAGAAAATCTAATAATATTCCGTTGGTTCTTTTCAATGAGAACCAACAATATTTATAATTAGATATGACAATTAGCATTGTAAGCTGCGAGTTTATTATTATTAAATTTACATCTATAAAAAATTTAAATTATAAAATCCACCTACAATTTGTAGTGGTTTTTAACTTTTTTTAAAAAATTCGTCCTCTGTGAATTTTAATAATTACCAAACCCACCTACAACCCGCAGTAGATATTTTTTTAAGTTTTCTCATTTAAAATCACGAATATAAAAAAATATTTTTAATAATACATAAAAACTTAAATTATATTATTCAAACTATAAATATATAATAATGGCCCAAAAAATCTGAAAACAATATTCAAATCTAGATTTTATCAATGTAAATAAGAAATTAAAATTTCAACATTAAAAAAATACACAAATATATTAATCTAACACAAAATATTTCTATTATAGGCAAATCATCATCACTAATATCAATACCTTGCTTCAACTTTTAGGGTGCGTTTAGCATACTGTATTGTATTATGTTGTATTGCATTATTTTAATGCTGGTGTATTGTATTATGATGCATTGCATTAGCACTGTATTATAATAATGTTGTACAATACTTGGTGCTACATTGTACTGTATTATTTTTTTAATTAATTTAAATTAAATATTATATTATATTAATATGTTTAAATTGCATTAATATTTTATGTTATTATTTATATTATTATTAAATTTAAATTAATATTATTCAAATTTATTCATATTTAAATATTTTTATTAGTTATAATAAGTTATAAATTTATTAATAAATTATAATGTAAAAATAAAAAATACTATTATTAAATAACAAATTATTTATTTATTAATTTATATTAATAATTATAATGTAAAAACAAATAAAATAAAAATATTATATTAAATTAAAAACTATATTTATTTATTATTTTAATATTATAATAATAATAAAGCAAAAAGCAAAAGTTAAAAGCAAAAGCAAAAAAAAAAAAAAAACAAAGCTAATGCGTCAACTGATGCATTAGTAATTTATATTAATAATTATAATGTAAAAACAAATAAAATAAAAATATTATATTAAATTAAAAACTATATTTATTTATTAGTTTAATATTATAATAATAATAAAGCAAAAAGCAAAAGTTAAAAGCAAAAGCAAAAAAAAAAAAAAATCAAAGCTAATGCATCAACTGACGCATTAGCTAATCCCGACTGTTATAATACACCATAATCACATGTACCAAACACACCCTTAATCAATATACAAGTATTATCAATAATATTAACAAGTAAACTTTATACAATTATCATTACGGCAAAACAAACAAAATCAATTAAAGTAGAATAAACATTAGTAATAAAAATTATAAAATTTCTACTTATTAAAAGCTTATTGTATATATGTTGCAGTTAGATTTGGGAATTAGAAACTTTAACTTAAATATATTTATGATTAATTTTTTTAATGTAATTTTTGTGATTAAAATAAAAAATATAAATAATTAAAATAAAAATGCGAGTTAATAGATACTCGCACTAGTACCGAACAGATTTTTTCTTAAAGAAATACCAAACACACCCTCAACCCATAAAATTACCATAACAGATGAATTTTTACAAGTAAATTTAGACGTATTTGCTTGGCGGATAATTTTGCCATCCCTAAATAATCAATTTTTCTCAACAATTCCACTTTATAAACTTTCTTAATCACTATTTTTGTAGTGTTTATTATAATAATCCCATTTACTTTAATCTAATCTTATCTCTGACCTAATTAATAATAATAAAATCAAAAGGAAACAAAAGTTTGATAACTTGATGTCATATCATATGATGCAACATACTGGTTCAGTAGATATTTCCATCAAAAACTACAAGAAAGATATTCTAACTCTAAGCTAACAAACAAAAAAAAAGAAGAGGGTGTATTTGAAAGGAAATAGACATGGATATTCTGGGAAAATTTACAAATAAATATTTTGGGGTCTTGGCCTTATAGACAGACACCCTTAATTAATAATATTTTGAGATAGTAAGAATGCAACATCCGTTGGCCCACAATTTTATTTATTTATTTATTTTTTATCATTATTATTTTGGAGAGATAATTAAATTACGTAGTTAACCCAAAGCAGATACTATATAGATCTGAGCTTCTAAATTCTGCAGTAACATCTACAAATATTGCATGATGAGAGCAAGAAAAGAAAAAACCCATAAAACCTAATGCAATAAAGATAAACTAAACCATCTTTGCTACCACTATGCTAGGTTAAAACAAAAAGATCTTACATGCCATAGTTCAAGAAATAATTTTAGTTCAAGGGGAGACAGCAGCGCACGACCATGTGCTTTCCCAGAAACAGAGGACACTTTCATTAGAAATCTGGCAACATTTCCCCCTAATTTCTGTTCCTTTAGCCTACAATGGATATTAATTTACTTACGATGCTCACCCTTCTTCCCTCCTTGGGTGTCTCAAAATGTGGATGAGGTCAGTTATGTGCTCTTTTTCAACCCAAAAATAGAAACTGATCTGTTTCCTGCCCGCAGTTCCGTTTGTACTATAGACACACAAATGGAGGGGAAGTGGACCATTTGACTTGATAACTACTCCACAGGATACATTGGAAGACACCTCATTTACAGCGACAAGCATGGGATTTACGAATGTACCCAGTTTAAGTTACCTTCAGTTGAAAGACAGCTAGAAGAATTGCTGGAGCCAGCAGCAGTCTCCTGCATCCTTCTCTAAGTCATCCTTCATCTTTTTTACTCGTTCCAGAGCCTCCTTCAAGTCCATTGTCTCCAGTGGCATATCAGAGAACTCTTTCAAAAATTGGTGTGCCCGAGCTGCACCTCTAGACATGTCATTGGGATCACTTATTCTTTTTCTCTTGGATCCCACCTGTAAATAGTTAACAGGATCACAAGGTGCATTTCATGGCTGAAAAAGAAAATGTATTCCAAAAAAGTGAATACCTTAAAGTAGGATGGCAAGATTATATTAACAGTATTTTTCATTCCATGGAAATGATAAATGCAAAATGTTCTTGTGGGAACAGGCTTATTGCTTTCTAAACCCTAATAAGATAGTAAAACAAAGACAGGTTTATCAATCCAAAACTAATCATTTTGAGTACTAGTTGGCTCATTGGAAAGCTTCCTGCAGTGGTAAGAGCAGTCTTGGGGTAAAATGTCACTTGCATCAATATTGAGGTGGGTTTGGTTTATATTAAATTTTTTTCTTAATTATTATTTTTTATTTTTTTATTTTTCAAAAGGAGAGAGAGAGAGAGAGAGAGCCAAGCCCAGTTATGCAGTATCTAATGAAAGAGGACTGAATTTCCTAGCCTCTTCCGTCTAGAAACAGATGTTGCTAATAACTTAATGTCCACCCCACTCAGTCCAGCTGTGGTCATAGATTGATTTGCATGTTAATGCAATTTTGTTCATATCGGTACAAGTCCAATGAAATGCAAATTTAAATAAAAAGTGTTGGCTGCCCTAAATCGATGACCATGGCTTCAATAGGTTTACAATTAGGTTGAATTCAGTTTTTTTGCACTGCTAACTAATAAATCAACTTTCATGCCATGACACTGATACCACTAATCATCATTTCACTTAAATAATTACCATAAAAATGGGCTTCAATGATAATAGTTAGCGACTGAAGCAACACAATAAACCATCCTTTGTCATTAAGAACTGTGATATAAAAGCACACACCTCTATTTTAGCATCATCTGAAATGACTGCAGAAGGCGTGAAATCTTCCAATTCAGCAGCTTTTTCTCTAGCAAGGGTGACAACACTTTCAGGAAAATTTGCAAATTCTGCAACATGAATGCCAAAACTTTGATCACAAGCTCCCGGTTCAACCTGGAACGTAAGGACAAATGAGGAAATATCAGTAGAATGCAGTTTTGAAAATGTGCATGGACTGGTATAAGATCAGCAAAGGAATAAAAAGCACATTTGACAGTACTTAAAGTGGCAAAAAATTATGTCCAAATAAGTACTTATTTGGAATGATTGCTAGTGGATTGCTGTGGATTCTCAAATAATTATTTGTTTGAAAAATTACTCCTAAATTATGATTGATAATCACTTATTTGATGATTGCTATTGTATTGGTCCAAAAACATAACTCAAATAAACTACATGTGATAAAATTAGTTTGACAACTCAAACATAATTGAGAAGTAGATTCTCAAGTAACTGATATTTGAAAATCCACCACAATCTAAAAAATGCACTCAGCTGATTGCCTCATCTTCAGCACCTAATTGTAAAGCCGGCACTAATTGCCTATCATTTTGACAATGCCTGATACTCATACTTCTTAGTTCCATTCATAACTGACACAATCCCACTTCTACTCAACCAACAATAAAATCACTATTCTAAAGATGTAAAAGGCAATCCTACGCCAGATCCAGAATTCCTTCTTGCATTTTACGCTCTCCAAATGGACACCCCTGAATTAGATAGGCGTATTAAAATTGACTACCCTGAGTTGTAACATCCAAATCAAGAATGCAAAGTGAAAAGAACTTAGAAAGTGAAGCGAACTCTAACAGATTTAGAATAAAAACTGGAGCAAGAACAAAAAACAAGAAGCTATTCACAAACTATGCTTTGTCTTGACAAGGCCAAAAAGTATGAGTTAAAATTGCACCTTATACAGCATAGTCAGCTTGCGACTTGTGGAATCAATGTGAGCACTGACATGATAGTTTGCCACACCAACCATTTGCTTTGTATTGAATTCATTGGCATTTTCATGAGCTAATGCAGTCAGTTCGTGAAAGTGGGTTGCGAACAGAGTTGGTGCTCTGATCTCTTCAACAAGGTGTTCGCATATGGCCCAAGCCAAACCTGATAATCAAAGCATAACATAATGTCTATCAGTCCTAGTGATCCGAAGTATCTAACAAAATTATGTATAAACCGCAGAAAAAGGTGCAAGTTAATGGACCAGTTTACTGTAATATGACATGAAAACATGACTATGCCTTTTTACTGTAATATGACACAGCTGAAAAGGACCAGTTTCTGAAACAGCCTGATTAAGATCACTTTTGATTATATCGACCTTAGATTGATGCCTAATAAATTAAACAACTTATTCATGATTAATATTAAGCAGTAAAACTAGGTCATTATATGGAAACTAAACATACAATGTGTTCAGTCTACATAGTTACTTCCACCAAAAAAAAAAAAAATGGTTAGGGAGTGTTTATCCCCGAAGTTGTAGCCAAACCAATTCTGAGCTCAAACACATTAAAATGAACAGTTTCGTGCAAACATGGAAGAGAGGGGGGGAAGTAAGCAAGCTACTGCAAGCCCCACTGACCCCCCACATGATGTATGCATGCACACATGCACACACTCCCAAAGTTGCATATGAAATCAATTTGTTAGAAACTCTGGTTTGATGTTTGAAACATAATTGGAACTATCACAAACAGGCATCTTGTGCTAAATGAAGACAGCACAGCTGAAAAGGACCTCCTTTTGCGTCAACAATCAAAAAATTTGATAGACTTTATCAGTTACACACTTTAATGTGTCTGTGGTGATCCAGGCCTCAGCCATGTACAGAGACACTAGCAAAAAAATTAATCCAATGTGCTCAGCTCGACCAAAACTCACGAGCTTTATCCTAGCCAAAAACTGTCTTGGTCCAGGATGCAAAATTTTGATGATTATAGAGCCACAGACAGACATGTTATCTCTACTTGTCTGGAATCATTAAAAGTTGAAAAAACAAGTGTTGCAGCATGCAGTCCAACGTCACTTGATTGACTGGTAGATTTCAAATCACTTACACAACAAAAAATGATTCATAATAAGTTTATCTGCCTTTTTTTTTTAATTATATTATAGAAAAAAAATTCCCCAGATTCCTCTAGGTACTTGATTGGCAACCTAGCATTGGGTTGTACACTTGTATTGAATCAACCCACCCCCTGATTGACCGTATGCTTATCCTTCATTTCCCAACCCCCCATCCCTATCTTGAAACAATTGCATGAGAGAGATAGAGGGAGATACTAAAGTCTTTAAAAATGGGTCCACAAACAAACCAAATCCATCATAAGCACCAACTCGTCAAAGACTATTACTTATAGATGACTTATGTGTTGGGTGTGTTTTTATTTTGGGTGGGGGGGATTGCATCACAGATAGCAACTGAAAACCCTTAGAAAAGGGTCTTTAAGTGAAACATACCAAATCCGTCATAAGTGGATGTTCCACGGCCCAACTCATCAATGATTATCAATGAGCTATCAGTAGCTCCCTTCAATATTGATGCAGTCTCAAGCATTTCTTGCATAAAGGTAGAAACCCCACGTAGCTGAAAGGAACAAAATGCAGAACAATCAAACTTGTATCACAAGGAGGAAATATTTAGTAACCTTTTCATGACAATTGGTGTATATCTATACTTAGAACCTAGAACATTCGAGCACTTGTATAACAAACATTATACATGCAAAACATGAACTGGGCTAGAATAACATACTGCTTAAACTTATGTCCTAAGCAGCAGTAGTAAGTAAAGCATTTTAAAATCCTCCAAGTAGGAATAAAAGAAATCATGCTAGAAGAAACCAAATAGAGAAAAGGAATGTCAAAATTGAGAAACTTTTGCTGCTAGAACTATGTTTAGATTTGACTACTCCAAAATGAAACAAGCTAATCAAATAGTATAATAAACTTAACAAATCCTTTTTACTGCAAAGAATTTCAAATTGGCCCGCTAAATATATGATTCCAATAATTTTTGGCTAACATTAAAGTAAATAAACACGTCTGACTACACCGCATTTCAAGATTTAAGGCCATATATTCTGAGATAGTGCAACTTATGCTTGTAACTGAAGACTGAAAAGTGGTCCATAGTCCAATAGTTTCTGCCACTAATTTAGAACATTATGTGTGAATATGGGTGTCAGAATCAGAGAGATTCAATTTATAAAAAGTACATAGAATTGTGCATTATCAATGGAGATGAGATGCGTGATGCTATCTAAATAGCCTTTTTCAAAATCGATTTTTGAATACTTATTCCTATTTAACTTTCTTCCAGGACCCGCCTGGGCATAAGTTAGGAGTAAAACAACAGCTTCCCTAGCTAACGTCCCAAGGCATGGCCTAGAATAAGTACTAAATGTATAGGTACGTGCTATACCCCAGCAATTAAGAAGATTAACAAGTGTTGCTGCTTTGAACTTTTCTATCTGGTGTTGAACTTGATCATTCATAAAACTGATAATTGTTGGAGAAATAGATTTCCTAATGTTAGATGAAAGGATAATTGATTGATAAATAACATGACAGACAACTGGACATATATTCTTTCACATTTAACTCCTAGTCCAAGTTCAAGAAATTTTGAAACTTTGAAAGCAAATGCCATGGAACTCACTTGGCAGTCACCAGCACCAACACGAGCAAAAATACAATCACGTACAGAAATGCTAGCTCTGTCACAAGGAACAAAAGAACCAACTTGTGCCATCAGAATGTTCACACCAACCTGCAAACATGACCAAAATTGATAAGCCAATTTCTTACCTAGTAATATGAAAATTCACAGGATGTAAGTAACAAGAAACTCTTTTTTTTTTTTTTGGATGATAGGAAACATGGAAACTTGTATTAAGAAGAAAAACATGTACAGAAAGTGAACAAGGAGTCCACACACCACAAAGAAACCCCTCAAGATCACAAAAAGATCCATACAGTTGAATGCTGATAAAAAATACTTGTATGTAATAAGAAACTTGAATGGGTAAATATTTGATGCAAGGATGCCAATGGTAACACCGTAACTCATGAATGGCGAAGTCCCTCTACCTGTATCTTATAGCAGTAAAATATCAAGACAAGATAACAAGTCACTAGGAACAGAGCAATGAAATAGCAATTAATAGGATCGATAGAAAAGAGTTATAATTAACAACCTGCCGGATAAATGTGGACTTTCCACCCATGTTAGGTCCTGTGATGATCTGGAACCAACTCTTTCCCCTAATCTGATACACAAGAAAAGCCAAAGTGCAAGGAATGGGTCAAGCTTATGTATAAAAGGCAGAAAACCACACCTCTCTGGTTCCGATCGCAAGAATACTCACAAGTTTACAATCATTTGGTATAAAATTCACCCAGTCTTGAGCTTCCACACAAGGATGCCTGCTTCCTTCTAATATAATATCTCCCACATCCTATCACACAAATATCAAAACAATGACACTATGAAAAATTGTATCTTTGAGAAAAGAGAAAAAGAATAGAAAAGACAAAAGAGAGAAAAGAAATCAAGGCAAGAAAAACAAAAGGAAGCCAATGGTTATCACTATTTACAGGTGGGTTGATGTCTGGTCTTGTGTATGGAGTAGGACAGCTAGAAGCCAAGTCAGCAAAACTGAGTAAGACATCCAATTCAGAAAGCATGGTGGCCAAAGACTTGAATACCTGCGACATCACACTTTGTTAAAAACAGGGAAAAAAAAGTCAAAAGAAAGCAATAAGTTATAATAAAAAATATATACCTCAGAGAAGGTTACTGCAGTTTGAATAACTCGATTAACAAGCTCCTTTTGACAATTCTTATACTCCTCAAGTACCTTTTGGTACTGGTCTCCTAATTTTTTAAGCTTTGTGTTCGTAAATTTCACTCCATCCTTTCGAGTTTCAAGGACAATAAACTGAGTGGTGAGCTTTTTCCGTATTTTTGGCTCTTCCTTCTTTGTAATTCTAAAGACATGTCCAAATTGTGTGCCTTTATCTAGCTTTAACGCCTTATCTACAGGCAGATCGAGATCAGAAGCAGTTTGTTTGTGCAAACTGTGTATTTGACGCTCTAGAGACTCTTGCTCATTTTTTAGTGCTGATAAACCAGTATCATAACTTGATGAAATCATGTATTCTCCATTCTCAAGTTGATCAAGGTCAACAGAAGTTTCTACTAGAGCAATGAACTTATTCAAGTGATCATCATCTGTTAATGACTCCAGGGGATCTAAATATCTTTCCTTGATCAATGAAGAAAATTGTCCTTCATATTGCTGCAGGGCACTTCTAATGTATGGAAGTCGGATACTTGACTGCATCCAAAAAATGACCATCAACGTAAGATTACAAGTGCCGTTAATGGAAAAATATACAATAAACTGGAGATACAATTCAGTTTATAACTTGGGACAATAACCAAAGGCCAGCAAGTAGCCTGCTCTTGTTACCATAAGGTAGTGTATCGTAAAATTAAAACAAATCAAGAAGCAAAAAGGAAAATAAGAAAACATAAAAAGCTTTTTTCATATCTCCCAGCTCTTAAAACAATAAAAGTATGCAAATAAAAGAGCACTTTATTTTAAATGGGTTGAAATTTCAGTATAGGAGACTATATTAACGCTCTTAACCAACCAAAGGAAATACTAGAAAATGATCTACTATAGAAAAGGCTAAACTAGTAACATTTAGTCAGCCCTGTGCGGAAGATAAAACTTTTGGCTTGTTATATAGGAAATAAATAACTATTCATTTTTGTTATTTTTGAGCCAAAAAGTTTGCGCTAATTTGGTCATAACATGGTACGAATACATAATATCAAGTAGAATAAGAAACCTACCTGATAAAGTTTAACTATCTGCTGCAAACCTGCTCTTCTCTTCTCAAGATTGTGCATCAGTCGCTCTATATCTGAGATTCTTTTCAGATGCTGCCTCAGATCTTGGCGCAGTGCAGTATCATCCACAAATGCTTGAACAATGTCTAGCCTGGCATTGATTTCATTCACATCTAATAAAGGTTGCTTTAGCCACATATGCAGTAACCGCTTTCCCATCCCAGCAGTACAAGTTCTATTCATGAGACCAAATAAACTAAAATTTTTGTTTGCATCAGTTTTGCTTTCCAGGACATTTAGTGCCCTCATAGCAGCAGAATCTAACCTCATGTAACTGTCCAGACTATACTTTCGAATATAATAGTTTCCATAATTGCTCTCATCTGAAAGTAATTCAGCATAAGACAGTAATGCCCCTAAAGCACCAGGTGCAATTTCAAATCCAGAAACTAAATCTCGAACTGGTTCCACAGAACCTCTGACAAGCCTATCAAGATCCTGCACTAAGTCCCTTGTTTTAAACTCAGTCTTCTTTCTCTCAGTTAACATCACCCCACATCTCGTCAGAGCATCACGCAGAGTTTTACACTCGCTAGATTTTACAGCCTCCATAGGCAAAAGGCATTCCTTGCAACCAAGAGCAACCAAAGCTGATTCCACATTTGTAAAGTGGCTATCATCAAGAAATTCAACCAATCCAAGTACTCTTTTCGTTAAATCAACATAACCCAACCCAATAGTGCACCCATTTTCGCGGAAGTTTGGAAATAGTGCAACGATGACAGGGGTATCCTGCATCTCATTGTTCGCAAACAAAACATCCTCATAACTACCTAGATTTCCAGGAGTACCACTTTTCACCAGTCTCCAATTTGAGCCACTACCCTCATAGAGCTCAAGAGTGTGGTCAGTTCTCTCCAGAAGCAGATCACGGGCAATCGTTTCAAACATATTCTTGCTAACACTTACACTGGAAAGAGCATCAGATCCAGTACCCAATTGTCGCAAAGCTGTAGTGGTATGGTAGTAAGTCTTTGCAATGAAAGTTGCATTTTCACCATGAGCAGTATAGTAGTCCTGCATATTTAAGAAAATAGAGAAACACCATTAAACATGATAACTTAGAAAATTATATGTGGGAAAGAAAGAAAAATAAAACAACAAAACTCTGTCAGACTAAGAAGAATGCTTATAAACCATGAGATGAAATTCAAAATACAGTTGATAAAAGAAATGTAAAGTGAAGATGAGCAATATGCAGCATTACTCCAATTAAATATTATGCATAACATAAATTAGTATTACCAAAATCCTTCAAGAGATAAACCAATTAAAATGGCAAACATCTTATTCAACAATCTAATGATTAAGCAATTCTTAACATCAAGGTCTTCTTTGGTTTCTTTTAGAAAAACTTGTTCTTAGTGTTTCAGTTGGTAAAATAGAAATTCTGTGAATGAAAATGGCAAGAAAGGACATCCATTTTCCAAATGGACAACTTTTTAGAAAGAATGCAAAAAATTCATATCATAAGAAACCTCCCAGATTAATTTCTTTTAAAAATAGAGCAACGTCACAAAAATTACAAGCATTAGTTGGAACACACGCACACACTATATAGAACAAATTTACAATCGTCAATCTATAAAACCAATAATAACAACCAATTTAACTTATAGAATGAACTGACCCTGCGATCAAAGAACCGAACAGCCCTTGTGTCCTGCAGCATAAAAGGACAAATTTAGTAATTTTAAAAAAATATTTGAATAAAAAATAAATAGAACGACTCTTTCCATTTCCCACATTAATCCTCCTGTTAGCAACACACAGTAAACGAAAAATTACGAGAAAACAAATATCTTGTCAAGACAAGAAAACCCACAAATCACAGTTTTTTTTTCTTTTTTTCCTTTCCGTTATATTTCATTTTCTCAGCAAACAAACAGACAACAAGGTTTAAGAAGACAAAATTAACATTTGTAATCAAAATAAAGACACACCCATGTCCATGTGAGAGAAATGGAAAAAAGCGAGCTTACATTTGGTAGGGTTTTGTAGAATGAGAGAAACCCTCGTGCTTGCTTCGCATCTATTCAAGTTCAACAAACAAACAATTTAAATTTCATTTCTCACCAAAAATTATAAAAATCAAATTAAAAATAATGAAAAAAACAAAAGAAAAATGATAATAAGACTAGGGTTTCGTTACCTAATTTGAGCTCGGGAAGCTTGTTTTGCTCATCATCCATTTGATAATAAATTTAACTTATTATTATTATTATTCTTATTATTTTGGGAATTTTCGGGTTCTAAGAAGATGACTCCTTTGAGTGCAGAACTGAAGAGAATTTTCGTTGTATATAATTTTTTTTTTAATTTTATATGTTGTATTTATTTATTTATACATACTCGGAACGTGAGACTGAGTGTGTGGTAATGGCGGGAAAGAGAGTGGCGCGGGATTTTTGTTGGGGGCGCGTGTAATACACGCCATTACGTAATATTTTTATGGGCTGCGAATTGGGCCGGGTTGGGCGGATCATTAGAGCATCAAAGACTTCAAAAGAACACTTTACTCGTAATGCGAAATTGGCTAATAGGAAGTAATTAAACAATTCATAGAATTTGGCTGCACGTAATAAAATATAAAAATGTGAAGTTTAACAAACGATGAAAATCTACTTTGTAACTGTTGGAGAAGTCTATTCTACTTAATAAAATTAAATACGGTCCCAAATGATCGCTAAAGATTTACAATATTTGAGAAAATTCCAAGAATTCTCAAATAGAGTCCCAAATGATGTCCATCATTTGGAGTGAGTAAAATCCTATTGCACAAATAATTGTATAAATTTTTGCATCGAAATTCACCGTTAAATCCCCAAAAGATCATAAGAGGATACTCTTGATCTTTTATCGATCTTATGCCTCGTGTGTTTTAGTATTAGTAGATGATTAAGATTTGAATATTTTTTTTTTTAATTTATTAACCACCAATCATATTAACAGAATTTACTTAGATAAAGATCAGATCAGGAAATAATCTTAATTCATCCCCAAAACACAGTGCCACGGGAAGCGGGTTGGAGATTGCTTTTGAAGTTAAGGCCATCGATATTCACCTTGACCCAAGACAGACGAGGATGGTATCAGAAAAATGATCGAGAAAATAATGAGATATTATGAAAATTGGAGGGAATAAGAGGTGAAATTCAAATACTGTAGAGTGAATTCTGACACGTTGTTTAGACTTGAATAGTCTTGCTAATCTTATCACTGGAAATTTTTGGTACACCAATTTGTTGTATTAAAATTACAGTGGGTGTGTCCATGTCAACTGC
Organism: Citrus x clementina; assembly: GCF_000493195.1. Classification (NCBI taxonomy): domain Eukaryota; kingdom Viridiplantae; phylum Streptophyta; class Magnoliopsida; order Sapindales; family Rutaceae; genus Citrus; species Citrus x clementina. Next base: position 9,290,978 of record NW_006262339.1, on the reverse strand, counting down.
TTGTTCCTTTTCTTCATTGAGCTTTATTTATCCTTTCATTTGTCAATTCCAAACTTCTGTTAATAAACAGCTGTCAATTTAATTAATGACAGAGACAAACACACAGAGAGAGATATACATATAGGTATAGGTATGTGTACCTTCAACTTCATCAAGTCTCGATCAATTGCAGTGCTAGTACAATCAAGTCCAAAAGCCATCACCATTATTTGTAAGTTTTGTTCACTTCTGTTTTGGCCATGTAGCGCACGACTTGAATTCCCCTAGCTCCTATCATTGCTAGGGATGGTAAAAATTCAATCTCGTGTATGATAATGTCCGGATTTTGGCTCGAGTTTTTTTTTTTTTTTTTTAACATTCGGGTTTGGCCTTGAAAGCTCAGTACTAGACCGAACATTTTTATTCGGACTTAAAAAGCCAATTTTATGTTTTCTAATGTTATAAATATTTGTTTTTAATTTATTTTACAATTTTAAAAATTTATTATAATGAAATAGGGCTTCCTTGAAAAATATTAAATTTAAATGTATACATATATATCCTTATTTTAATAAAGTAAAGATTACTAGTAACCGGACATAAAAAACACAATTTTTAATATATTAGAATATGCATTTTTGTATTTTAGTGGTATTCTCACCTTATTAAAGTGAGGATGTTCTCATTAGAGAAATATTATTTTTCAATTTAGAATTAAAGTGAAGATGTTTTCATTAGAGAAATATTATTTTCTTACATATACATAAATGTATATGTAAGAAAATTTTCCAATCTAGAATTAAAGTTTCAGATTAAAGTTTGTGGTAAATTTAAATACATTATAAACTGACTCTTACAACGTTGTAAGCTAATTTATGATACCGTAAATCCAACTGGAATTTTATGCTCGAATCTAATCAGTACTATACACACACACACTCACTAAAGTTTATCAACTAAATTCTCTAAATGCATTCAAATGAATTATTGACCTTCCCAGTATATGTAAGAATGCTTTGTTTAACGTTATATTTTAATAAGTTGATCAATCTTTCGTGTTTTGAACTCTGTCTAACTATCAATTTATAATGGTCAGTATATACCTTAAAACTATTATCTGTTATAATATTTATATAAAATTTTACATTATGCATGTTGAAAAAGGCACAAGCGATAAATATAATGATAAACTTGTGATTGTAATAAATATACAACAATTATGAGATAACATTTCCCTAAGTTCAATCTTCATTAGTATTAGGGATAATAATGGTATATGCAAAACCACAGATTTTTCCAAGATCAAAAATCACTTGTTATGGGTAATTTTGCTGGTTGCCTACGGATTTGGTATTATAAATTTAAATCTGTTGCAAGATGCTGGAGGGTTTGGTATTAAAAAAAAAAATTCTAGACCTGCAATTTTATTTGAATTATTTTTTATAATTTGAATTATTAAAATTATATTAAAAATATTTAATTATAAAAGTACATAAATTAAGTTATTGACATCCATTTATTGCTTAGGACCTAACGTAATCTTCTTAATTATAAAAATATATAACTGCTATCACTAGCGTAATTGACATCGTTCTCTTTACAGTACATATGCATATATTTTTTTAAAGACACTTGTGTAGTTATCAATAAAAAAGATAGCCATATTACTTAAAATTGGTTTGTCTTAGATTTGCCGGTTTCAGCTAAAAACCTACCTAAACTTGGTTACTAATCTAATCCAAAGCCTAAGCATAACTTTTAGTGGAGAGTTAATTGTATATTTGTATGCAATAGTAAAAGTATATTTTTATGGGAATGTTTAGACAAATCTAATTTTTTAGATGTAGTATTACGATTCTAGATGTGGTGTTATGATTTGAAATAAATATGATGGTGCAGGCGCCGCTACAAGTTACAGGTAAACTCGTTAATTTGAAATAAATCTGATGCTATTGCTGTTGCTACAAGGTATGGGCAAAACCCTCAACAGGTTTGAATGTATTTGATAGTTGTTAAAGCCCGCAATAGGTGGGTTTTTGTAACTTAAATTTATTTACGGACGCAGATTTTGGTAATGGCAATCTACTGTACCGATACCCATTACCAACGTACATAATTTGTCAACTCCCTAAAATAATTTATGATATGATTAATTATTCCTTCTGATCAGTCAATCAATAGTCTACTGTGTGCATACGATTAGTGAAATCATTTTGATTGATCCGTATAACTATTTGTCCCTGGCTATTTGGTAGTGCTTGAACCTTTTCAGTAACGAATCACTCAATTGTTAATTAATTGTTGCTTTTCTGATACAGTTATTTGAAAAAGATGTTAATGACCAGATCGATAAAAATAATAGAATGCTTCCAATATTCAAATAGTTTTATAATATGTAGATGATGTGTGAGAAAAGTATAAACTTAGCACAAAAAAATGATTTCGTGAATCTGTAGAGCTTAAGAAAAAGGCATGAATGCAAGTTTGACTTGTTCAGTATTTGGCAGTGTAGGTCACTTAAAATTTCAACCCTTTCATACATTAAACAAATTTGATTTTCCATTATCAACCAACTAAAAACCATCCTATATGTTTATCGTAATTTTTTGTTATTATTATTATTATTACTAAAAGTTTTTGCATACATGGAGTGTAATACCTGCACATGAGTGAGTACCTTTCACATATCTCTAACAACAAAGAATATCTATCAATAGTGCAATATTACTGTGAATCGGTTTAATTGGGCTCCAAAATTATATATTGTGCCAACTTTTTTCTTACATGCATGTGTTAGTTAAATTGTGGGTTAGATTTCTAAAAATTTCTTAAATTTAAGGTATGTAACAAAAAAAAAATAATAATTTGAAATATATATGTAACGAAAAACTTATGAAATACAATAAAAAAAATTTGGTATAATCAGAAATTAACATGTAGGCTAACCCACAACAAAAAGTTTATTCAATTATTAAGAATGATGGGATAGTGGCATTGATGGAATCTGATCCAAAGGGTCATAATTTCTAAAACATCAGCTTTCACATATCATGTCTTGTACCACATACAACGAAACATAATTTAAGCCACAAAATCATAATGGGTAAGTTGCAAACAACTTGGAATTCAATTATTCTTGGCATTTTTGTACCAGCACATCGATCTTGTGAAAGACAGCCAGTACAATTCTGTGTGCAACAGCACTTAGGCAACAGAAAAGTTAAATCTGAAGATTAATAAGAATTTGTAAATATTATCTTGAGAGACTTGAGGGTTTTGGTTCAAGAGTAAAAATTAGGCACCAAAGTCTAGTTATATATTGAGGCATAATCTAATTAATATCCTTTTTTATATATAGTTTTTGAGTTAATTAATTTTAAGGTTGTATCTATTGTTAATTAAAATCCTCTTAAGATTTTTTTTTCTATTGTTATTATTATTAATATTATTTAAACAATGAATCTTATTGGAAAGGAAAGAATTTGCAACTAAAAAAGTTCAATAATAAAAAATATACAATAGTCAATTGGAAGAAATGGCCATATCATATGATGATTTTGTTCGCATCTAAGGACTTGTCTTAGTCCACGGTATAAGATGCCGCCATAAGTTGAATATGGAAAAGCATGAGAAATTGGTTTAACTGTGGAAGTAAATGACAAATGATTACGTAGTTTAGGCAATGGACTTACTCCGTTGCTGTATTATAATAGTCAATAACACACTATTATTTGTATTTTTAATTATATTTTTATTCATATATATTATAAGTATATAAATTGTAATTAAGATAAAAAAAATTAAATCGTAGAATTAAGAAATTTAAGTTTTAGTATGAATAAAAAATTAATAATAAGATATTTTTCTCGTAACTCTTAAATTTTAACATCTTTTATAATAAATATATATTTTATATTTCTAATATTAAAAATTAAATAAATGACTCATTTATTCATTTTTTTTTAATTTTTAGTGATAGGAGATTATTGAATATTATAAAAATATGAAGAGAATAAGTGTTGTAGTATATATTAATATTAGTAAGGAAAAAATGACAATCTCCCTCCCTCTATACAATTATAACATACGTAAATTTACCAAACATAAATTTTTCCTAATCAAGACTAAAGTTATCCTTGTAATTATGTACAAGGGATGGAATTGAGTCTCTAACGGGAACTCTAACCATGGCCCTTTGGGGATACCGACCACCGACCGCATAGTTGCATGCTTTTATATGATTAGATGGACACATGATGACATTGTCAGGTGAACTCATGATTTAAGATTTTCATCTACTAATACAAACTTTAGTTCGGAAAAGCTTTTCTATTGACCGATCTCCCAAACAAAATTTGAAATTAGAAAGGTTATAAAGATCATTGAATAAATGCATAGCAAAAAAGTTCAAAGATATTTTGCAAAACCTAAAACTTATGGTTAAATATTGCTCAATATTTTTTAATCAAAATTTTATATAAAGTGTTCTTATTATTATTATTTTTATGTGAACAGACTGTTAATTCATGCGACTTAATATAGTTAACTTTCAATATACTATAAAGTCGTGCAGTTTAATATCAATAAAAGTTGACTCTATTAAACCGTGTGGCTTAAAAGTATGTTTGCATAAAATAAAAAAAATGAGGGCGCGCGTATTAGACGAGTAGATGTATATATGTATGTATGCACATATATATGAATTAAAAGGTTTCTAATTAGGGATTCCTGACTATATTAAAATCAAGAATAAAAGATTAAAAAAATGCAGACTTTAGTACATTATAAGATAAATTTTATGATATGGAGAGTATCAATTGCCATAGCAATAAAAATCAAGATATTCAAGGCAAACAATCAATCAAATTGCCGGAGATGCTTATATGGCATTATCAAGGGGATTTAAAGAATCCGGGATATCAATTAAAAGTCAAAATCCTTAGCTGTAGTTTGCATTGTAATATCTTTCTTTTATTTCTTTACTAAACTTTACAATATTTGTCTGCCATACTTTAAGTCACTATCTTTTTATGTCATCATCCGTTTATATGTATACCGGATTGTACAAGTTATTGGATATTAATTAAAAAAATATTACAACTATTAATTTTTTTTAATATATTGTATTAGAATTTGTGTTTTTTTTTTACTTTTCTCTAATTTTAATATGATCATGGATTTGTATAAGTAGAATATTTTATACATACATACGTAGTTCTAATTTTCCATCAAAGTAGATAACTTTCCACAACTTTCAATCAAGGAGGCATAACTTCTTTGACATTCGTATGTATGCTTTCTAAAGACACCTATTCTTGGTCATTAATTGGTTTTAGCTATCTGTAGCAAAGCATTAAACCATGGGCCCTTCTATAATTGCATCGACAGGAAAATGGGTACAATGTGATGTAAAAAACTTTATGGACAATCTAACCAAATCAAAACAGAAAGTATATATATATAGTGTGATCAATATTAGACCTAGCAATTAATATGATCTCACTTGGACAAAGTAAGAGACATGCATTATCTCAACATGGACCATGTTGATTGAGCATTTTAGTTCTATTAAAACCACATCAATAATGGAAAAAACAATGACAAAAGTTTCAACTTTGAAAGTGAACCCATGTTATATGGTATCCGGTATGTGCACAACCTATTCTAAAAGGTCTTGTCGCAACAAGCGTGAAGTGGAAAAGGCATTTCTCGGTCGGCAATTTTTCTTTCCCTTGTCTCAGCTTAATTGACATTGGCCACCAACTATTTTCCATCTTCTTTGTTGCTCATTATTTGCTTCTTTCAACTAATTAAAGATGGGTGTAAATGTAACCTTAAGCTACAGGGCATGGAATTACACAATGTATATTGACCAGAATTTAGTCATAAGGTATAAGGAGATTGAATTTTTTCCTGAAAGTTTTGACATCAAGAATGTGTAACAAATTATCATGAAAATTGTAGCATGCAACCTAATTCAAATGGATATAAATACGTTTCCTCAACTGTTTTTAGTTTCTTTTTTTCCCCCTTATCCCGTATAATTTCATTTTGACCTTGATGTCAAGTTTTTTTTCTTTTTTGAATATTTGTATTGTGGCTAAGATTAGCAGGTAGCACAATATTATGAAAGTTGTAGGGGTAAATGGCAAAACCAAGAATCTATAGAGGAAAAAATAACACCCATAAGATATTTTCAATAGAATAAGGATAAAATGTAACGTGTATTAACTTTTCCCCTCACAATTTATAAGTTTAGACAAAAACATAAAATTGAACAAGAAAATTCAGGAAAGAATCCAAGAGGATACCAGAATTAGCTGGTGAGTGAAATTATTGTCCTTAAAATCATTTAACTTGAAACTTTATATGGAAAATGGTTCATCCCCTAAAGTACTCAATCCAAATGAATCTGGGAAAAGGTGACGACGCATACCGGAGATGTATAGTAGAGAATTATGGATAAATACGTTGAATAATCTTATGATTCCAACAAAAAAATTAAATGGAGCTTTTGGCAGAGACAAAGGAAGCAACTGAGTGATGAAATGAAAGCACTTGAACTAGTAATAGATGACTTTTAGGGTTTTTGATGCATGCTTGCTCTCATTATCACGCACTTCATCAATTCTTTTTTGTGTCATAGTTATCTCTTCAGTGAAAGCAACCTTAGAACAAACCCAATACTCTCCTTATGATCATGTGGTCCTCATCCTAGCTAGCTAATAAAGCCAGTCTAAAGAGGTCATGCTCTGGCTCTGGCTCATCAGCTAGCTAGCTAGAAAGAAAAAGGAAGGAAATGATTTTCAGATAAGTGGAAAGGACGGCATGTATAAATGGAAAGAGACATCAATACACATTCACAAAAAATAGTGATTCGTAAAGGCGTTAAGCTTTCAATTATAATCAATAGTGGATAGGACTATTTGCCGTTTGGAGTTGGGGCTTGTAGATATATACCAATTGCTAATTACATAAGTTATTATAACCCTTTAATTTCTGTTTTAAGAAGGAGAGAATCTGAGCCAAAAAGCTAAACCGATAAGCACGCGAGGAGGAACCCAACAACATTCTCAACTAGCTTATACATTAGATATGATAGATTGAGAAAGAAAGAGATGATGTTTTCTCTTTTTGGCGAAAGCGACACATATAGCCAAAGTCACTCAGTCAAAGAAGCATTAGTTATATAATTTTTTTATGGTTAAGATAGCCACGTGTAGATGTAAATGGCACATTATGTTGTTGTGGTTCCATGAATGAATCTCCCCATTAGATGTCACAAAAGACTCTGACAAACAACAAAGCCCTAACCCACTCTCTCCTCTCTTTTGAGGGCAAAACTATGGTGCTTCAGCTCCATTAAACTCAATCCATACTATAGAAGCGAATGAGCCTTATTCATGAATAAAAACTACTTCATGAATTAAAAGTTATAATATTCTCAATCGATGTAAGATATTTGCTTTAACATCTTTTGTCACATGAAAACCGGTCTTTTTACTAGTCCATATTATGTGAAAAATTAGTGTGAGTCTAATCATATATATGAGTCTGAATTTGATTTTATAGAGAAGTTCAGAAACTTAACTCATATTCAAAAGTTAACTCAAGAGTTATCTTAAATTATTTTTAATCCAAAAACTATTCCCAACTAACGGAGAATATTTTTCTCAATAGAATATATCATACTATATTTTGTTGTTATAGTTTTTTTTTTACATATTTCGATTAACATTTCACAAGTTTGCGGAATACACTTCAGCTCCATTAAGCTTCATCTCTATATTGCACCATATTTGTTTATGGCATTCTAATAAACTCTATCAGTATAGCACACTAAACTTATTTAAGATATATAAGTGTCTAATTCATGCTTAAAAAGCTAGCTCATGATTTAAGGTTCACTTAAAGCTTACATTTTCAATCCAAGAGTTACTTTCAGCTGTTATGTGATATATCCCTGTCATACTTGTATGTGGAACGAAGTACTCTAGTCTAACTCCATGGAACATTTGAAAATGGACTCCATGCAACTTAATAAAATTCTTTGTTGATTGACCTTCTTTCTGGCTATCTCGCACCTGCTACCACGTGAAGTGGCAAGATTGGAGTGTTTCCTATCCACTCACTTCCCATAATATCGCTGTTTAGCTTTCTCTCTTTCGCTTTCATGGCCCAAGCACAGAAGAGAGGGCCAACTATTTTTCTCTATAGAAAAGAAAGATTAAGAAAAAGATGGCTCTTTGTCTCTCATAAATTCCCCACTGTTGCTTATTTACCTCCCCATCACCATCTTTATAATCACATCTCTGCCTCTCTCTCTCTCTCTCTTTCAAACACACACAATTGAGATCCATTCACAGCATACACAGTGCTTCTTCTGTGCTGTCTTTCTCATGCTTTAGTCCTAGGCCTGAAAGGTAAATTAAAATGTTCAATCTCTCTTATATCTCTCTTATAACACATTCACACATAACACGAGCACACAATTGGATGTAAGTACTTACGCAAACAGTGTATATAGCTAGCTCTCTGGCCTCTATGACTTCTCTTTCTCACAAACAATGGGTTGATATATTTTCTCTTGTTTTTCAGGGAAAACAAAAAGGGAACAATGAACTGATAAAGATGGGAATGATGGATCTATTTGGTACATGCATGTTCCATTCTTAAGCTCATCATCCCTAGTGTGCCAGCTGCAGGCAGCTCACGTGCTTACTTAGGGTTGCCCCCCAGTGCAATTGCAAAGATGCTTCCCTCAAACAACAATTGGAATAACAATAACCTAGTCTCTTATACCGACCAGTCAATTTTTCATAGGCCTTTTTTCAATGAAAGCAACCAAACTTCCAAAGAAGACGAACCTTCTTTATCATTCTTCCATTTCCCATATGAGCTAGAATTAGAGGACCATAATTTTTTTCTTCAACAACAATACTATGATCTTTTACTTCAGCATCAACCCTTAACACCTGATCCTGATGATAGTACTCTCCCTGAGCTTCTTGTTAACATGGTGGATTCCAGCAATAGCGAAGCTAATGGGTTAACAAAAGACTGCAGTGTTAGAAACCAGGGTGTAATTTCCAATCGGCAGATGCCAATTAGTAAGAGATCTTCTTCAAAGAAAGACAGGCATAGCAAGATCAACACGGCGAAAGGACCAAGAGACCGGAGAATGAGATTATCCCTTGATGTTGCTCGAAAGTTTTTCGACCTCCAAGACATGTTGGGCTATGATAAAGCTAGTAAAACTGTAGAGTGGTTAATGATACAAGCAAAACCTGAGATAAAGAAGCTGATTGAAAGGTGTCTCCCGGAGGTGAATTGCTGTGGCGATGTTGGTGCAAAGGGTACTTCTGAGTGTGAAGTTGAAGCTATAATTGACAATTCAGCTGCCATTAGACGAAAGATTTCAGTTAAAGAGAAAAAGATCAAGCACTCTCGTAAGATTATTCGCCCTCTAGCTAAAGATTTGAGGGAGAAGGCAAGGGCAAGGGCAAGGGAGAGGACTTGTAAAAAGATGTGGAGTCGAGAATTTGATCATGTATCAAAGCCCCAAGCTGATGAACCAGAAAAAAATGAATTGATTTCATTAGGTTCTAAGAGTTCCTTTGGAGCTCGCGATACCAAAACTCAAGACAAAAACCATTCTTTGGAGGTGCTGGCCGATCAGGTTGAAGAACCAAGCTCTCAGGAGCAGCCTGTGAATTTAGGGAATCAAGAAGAAATTGTCGATGATGCTTTGGTGATTATGGGAAAATGGAGCCCATCTTCTGTTTCCACTTATCTACAAAATATTGGAATTCCTCAAGAGGTAACTGAATTTAGTTCAACCAAATAATAATAATAATAATTATCATATAGTTTCATCTGTGTTGAGGTATATGTCTGTATCCATCAACTGTGACCGATTTAAAAGATGGAAGTACTAAATTGAAGTTCTGACCATCTTTAGTTTGTTTCTTTGCAGCATCAATTTGCAGACTTTCAATACTTCGGCAAGCAATAAGAAGGAAGCCTAGCCTACAATAAGCAAAATGATCAAGCTAAAGCTCGCAGTTTGCTTCTTCTTTGATGTGTCAACTAGGTAAATATGCAAAGACTGCTATGTATTATTTTTCTTTTCTGTGTAATATAAATTGCAAACAATGAACTTTTATTGCACAATTTCTTTGTTATTGCAAATGTTTGAGTGTAAAGCTTTCCTTATGAATTAGTTTTGTGTTCTTGATTCTCCTTTTACTAGATTATGGAATTGTATGTTCTGTATTGTACTTAATTTTCTTCATACTTCCATTATTGGATTCTCACCTCCAATCTATTTATGGAAACCATCTGTCTCTTTGGAATATTTCTTCTCCACTGCTTCGGTTTATTTTCATTGTATTTTGACTGGAATTTTGATGTTCCTTAATGCATTCAAGTGACGATTATACTTTAAGGAAGTGATTGAACAAACGCAGGTTTCCCACTATATCTATTCTGAGGTCATTCTTTCTATGTCCACTGGTTCCTGAGGAGAAAAATTCATTTCGTAACTTCAATTATTTCTTGGATAAAATCATTCTTGAAGGAGAGAAAAATGATAAGTGTATTCAGTGGATTAACATAAATGGACATTGCATTTGTTGAAACGGTAACCAATTATAGTAACATAGGCTGCACCTACTTTTGCTTGGAAATAATATATAACACACAAAATTATATCAAGTTTAATTGTAAGTATATTCATTAAGACAGACATGAATGTCTTATACAATTTGTTATTTATTTTTATTTTTTTTGCAGAACAAATGTAAGTTATGTTAACGTCTAGCTTTTTTTTTTTTTGAAAGTATATTCCATTTATTGAGTAAAGTTAAAGGATCCACTATGAATTCAGCTACCTACAATGATTCAAGACAGCAAGTACTATAACTGTAGGTACTTGTTCTGACAGTTCTTGGTGTAAATACTAAAGAGTTACCTCACGGTAAAAGTCAATGTATGAATCATGGAGACCTATTTCTATAAAATCAACACTTTTGAATTGAAAATTTCCATTCATATATACTATATACAATACGGTAGCTTGAAATGGGTAAGGGTTTCGCTTGCTGGTGCTAGCTAATAGATTTTTCTCTATTAATTTAATAGTCACATGTAGAAAGAACTAATTTGATGTCCTCAATAACCACGTGAGTTCATAATCTATATTTATGCAATGAAATCTTAAGAGCTGGCCAACCGGACTGAATCACAGAATTGAATTGAGGATATCTTGCAAATTATGATAATATCATGAAATTAAAGTTTTAACATCTTATTTTCTTTAGTTAGTTGAGGATTGTGCTTTGTTTGGTATAGAATGATGCTACAATGGCAATTATAGCATATATGTTCAATCACAAGAGAAAATTTTTTATCCTTTTGAGATTTCCAACTTACATCTTCATTGATTATTGAATTTTTATCAATCGCGTGATTTTAAGAAACATTACTTTTACATGACATTTGTATTTTGATAGTAAAGATGTGTATCTTTTAAAATTAGGCATTTTTAACAAATGAATACTGAAATTGAAAAAAAAATAGTGGATTATTTCTCGTTTCTTTCCTATATTAAAAATTGATGTTAATGTATAATGTAATTCTAGTCACTCTCATGAGTGTCAAAAGCTTCCTTCAAATTAAGGTTTTCAATCTCTTCTAATCTTCCCGTCTAAACTTATTTGTATTCAAGTGGAGAAGCACCTAATTATTCTGATAATTAAACATGAGCTCTTGCTCAATTCATATAATTTTCATGGCTAATGATGTCTAGCAGCTACCTTGATCCTCTTTACTAGTTTGCTAATAACAATGAAAAAGGAGAATTTATCTAAATCAAATATATTTTAACTCCTAAAGCTCAAAATTAGACCAAAAGAAGTTATTTGATCTTTTTTGTGATTATTAAGATTAACTCACAAACATGAGGCATGACTAATTTAGAGGAATGTTGCAGATATAAAATACTCCGAAGAATTAACTCATAAGCGTTTATTTCTCTAGCTTTTAATTAAGCATCTAGTTTTAATGTGATTATATTACGGTTATAGACCTGTTTTTGCCTTCAAAGTAATTAAATTATAGCTGACACAAGAGTATAAATCAACCGAGTTTAAGCTAATAGATGTCATCAAGAATAGGAATAATTGAAACATTCAGATTAAGGTTTGTGCATGAAGGCATATTATGTTATTGAAGACATTGAACCTCCAAATTTTCTGTTTTGTCACTAGTGGGAAAAATAGTGGCTACACTATAACATTAGCTGAACATGAATATATTTGATGCAAAATATGTTGTGAATAAAATATTATCTGAAAAAACTGACCTCTCATGTTGTCGAATATCGCTTGAATTATATCCCCCAATCATTGTGGCAAATAGATTATCATGCGAAAGATAAGCCCCACCACCTCCATGTTGTGCTTGGCATGTGGAATTGAAAGGTGATTGTTATGATAGCAGGGCCTGGTTTCACTTTTTGTTGAGGTCTCCATTTTATCTTTTTATTAGTCCTTTCTGTTTCATCACAAATATACGCATCAAGTCTTCCCTTAAATAAAGATGCCCTAGTTCTCCAAGGCAAAAACCTTATAAATGTACAATCTATCTTCTTTGATGAACTTATATATATGTCTACAGAATAAAAGGGCAATACCGTGTGGCCCTTTTGTCCGTTGGACATGTTTTTGTTGTCTCAGTGTTAAAGCGTATATGTGTTTCACAAAATTTAGGATAAGGAATCTATGTAGTTCTAAAGAAGATTGGGCAATAAGGCCAAAAGATATTTGGCTGTCTTTGGTGACACTACATGTAAATCATGTCAACTAGTTAATATTCGA
>NW_006262339.1:9269001-9276502 GCF_000493195.1 Citrus x clementina | reverse complement strand
GGAAAAAAAAAAAAGAAGAAGAGAGAGGGGGGGGGGATGTTACTGTTAAGCTGCCGATGTTGCAGAAGCAAAATATGAAGTTAGAGACGGTACCCCCAATTGAAAATAAGAGATAAAAGTAAATTAATCTTGCCGATGCAAGACTGCAAAACCGGTTAAATTGCTGATTAACCAAGGATAAAGAAAGGGAAGCAGCAAAATTTGAAGAAAAAAAGAAAGTAAAAATGGAAAAAAAAAATCATTTGTGGACAGAAAAGGGTCTGTGATTCAATGATGGCAATTAACACCACAACAACTTAGGGAGTACAACACATACCCCAGCCTTCTGTAATAAATTTTGGGTGCTGAGTCGTTGTACATTTTTCTCTTATGGATGCTAGTGGTTGTCATCCTCTGCCCTAATCAATGTCATCAAGATAAGAAGAAAATGACATAAATTAATATTCGAACAGAAAAACCAAGTTCTTGGATTTCCTTTTGTCTTCTGGTTTGTATCAATTGGAATTGAAGCACACATTAAAATTCTGCTTTTTATTCTCCATCGTATTATTACCTGTAAACTAATATTGACAACGGAAGAGTTGTAGCATAACACAGGCTCTCAAAAGACTCATAGTTAATTAAAAGAAAATAAAAAAAAGATTTAAATTTCCTCTCTTGTGAGACATGCCAAGCTCAAATCCATTCATAGACATTAGTTGTTGAGTTAAACAGCATACATAGTCTCAGCAAAGCAGCACCCTGCTCTGGTTTTAATTTAAGTGCATTGATTCCCAATATATGCTTTGATTTGTTGTTTGATTTGGCATACGCTGTATACAAACATTTGCGCCGAGGACCTGCTAATTCTGAGTAGAGAAAGCAGAGTTTGAATATAAAGAGCGCGTAATTGCCTCGAATAAGCTGTATCAGACTATTAGGTGCTGAATTCTGATTGATAGAAAGTTATTGTAGGACCAGTTCTTAATTTCTTGTAGATGCTCTTAACAAAAATATATATATATTCCAAATCAGCAAACTTTGGGGGTTCTAAATTGACTGTTGTTTAACCTGTCTATATGCTCTATTCTGATATCTCTGATTAAAAAATAAATAATAATAAATAAATAATCTAATTTGTGAGAGGTGATTCTTGGAATGTGGATATCTTAATGTATATGCATATAACCCAAGTGGTCGTAACTCATTACTTTGGCATGCTATGGTTTGGTGTAAGTAGTGTGCTTACTATTTTGTTGTCCAATTTCATCTCAAAGCCTCCTCTAGGGAATGTGAGTTTGGGATTATTTTTCGGTTCTAAGAGCAAAACCTAACCATCAAAACAAAACAAGTTTTGTAATTGGCCAATTGATAACTAAATTCCGCTTGTACATTCTTTTCTACATGGCCCTAGATCATTCGAAAAATTTCAAACAGCTCATCGGCCTAAGTTAGCTGTTCTGATTGTGAAAACGACCATAACAAGCCCATGGAATTAATCCCAATGGCGATTGTATTGAGCTCATCTCATTTTCTTTTTTCAAAATCAAAACCCCATGGCGATTATATTTTAGTTTGATGCCAAGAGGAAGATTCAATTTTAAATTTACCCATCTACTCGAAGGGGAAAAAAAAAATTAATTTTGCCATTAAAGAAACGAAGAAAAGCATGTGAGGTGAAGAATTTACCAACCAAAAAAAAAAGAAAAAAGAAAGGGTAATGAGAAATATGGAAGCCTACAAAATTACAAATACATAATGGATATTTAGAACCACACAGATATAAAGCATAAATAAAAAATAAAAAAATTTCTGAAAATCAGGGTTGCCAGAACAAAAACTCCTAGATTTTTCAACAATATAGCAAGAGAGAATAATTGTTCGTTGTGGGTCTAAAATACTGGAAAATGGAAAAAAGCCCGGAAATTAAATTCGATGGTTTTCTCAAAATCCCACAAAGAAAGAGATGGAGGCTTACTGGAAACGAAGAAAAAAATAGAAAGAAACCCTAATTATTATAAGCCATAAAGCTGCGAATTGAACGAACCACAATTTGAATCTGATGATCGATCTTTAATATTTATCATCCGATCTCCGGTACAGGAGGGAAATGCCAATCCCCCACTGGAGAAGTAATCTACCGAAATCCCTTTTGAATCTTTGAAAATAAAAACAAAGAAAAACTGGAAACCCTAGAAAAAGATATATATAACCTGTAATTAAAAGATTTTAAGCTCTGTATGCATATATAAAGCTCTAAGAAACTATTAATCTTAATTCTTTAATATTCCCCTGTTTCTGGTAGCAAGGAAGAAACAAAATTGAATATCAATCTTCGGCCGATCGATCCGTTTCTCAGAACAAACAAAAAAATATTAATTTCCATAACAAAGAGAACTAACGAGACAGAGATTCAAGATAACGCAAAGATGGTTAAACAGAACACAAAATTCAGAATTTTATTGAAAATTATTTCCACTCAATACTTCTTTAAGTTGAAAAAAAAAATCCACCAGCAGAAATGCAGAATGAGGAACCCTAAGAAGGGGGGTAAAAGTAAAAAAAAAAAAACCTTTAAGGGAGAGACCATCCACAGTCACATGCACAGAATCACCTTGAGAATTATTAGGAAATTAAAAGATTATCATAATTTTCTCAAACCCTAATTTTTCCCAGAAACATAATTAGGATTTTCTAACCCTGGAAAGAGAGGGAAAATGATAGAGATGTTTTTTGCTTTTCCAGCCCATTATTACTTTCAAAGAAACAAACCCTAAGAGAGAGAGAGAGATTGGTTTGTCACTTAGTCGGATGGCTGGACCAATTCAAAAAAGTGGGGGGTGACTAATGGGGGCAATTAAAGGTCACTACAGGGAATCATAGTACAATTTTTTTGCAGAAAGAAGGTAGAAAAGACGTAAGCTAGCCAAGTTGGATGCATCACCTTAAAGTTTATGTTATGTAATGCAATTGTCACCCACTATTTGCCCTAGCATATAATATTGCGCAACAAAGAAAATTCATTATTGCACTTTGCCTGGTATTTTCTTCATTCTAATCCCATAGTCCCCTACCTGCCCTTTCTGAGCGTCTGACTTTCTGTCAATTGTTGGCCTTTTGCTTTTACTGGGGCTCACATCGCAAGTCTTGCAACAGTATGGTCAGAGACTCGGCGTATAATATATTAAAGCTTTGACCCTTCTCAACATCTCACTTTTTGTTGCAGATTTAAAATTTCCAATGGGAAAAAATTTAAACACTTATATCGAAAAGCTAGAGAATTGTATCATACATATATTGTGTGGTTACTCAGTGCCACTAACACTCGTATATAAGTCTCTTCCACTAATATTCGATGCTAAAAGTGAATACTGCATCTTTTTTTGAATTTTTTCGCAATTTTAAAATCATTAGAACATTTCTCTCTCTCCCTATAGATATATATAAAACAAGTATCTTAGCATTAGAATGCTGACTTAAAGTGAAACTAATTAAGTGATCACCAAATACATTCCACGTGAAGCTTTGTTCAAGGCTGAGCGGAGGAACGGCTTCAGTAATTTGGGTAAACTGAAGAGATTAAACATCTAAACTTTTAATTTGTTTTGATCTTACCGTCATGGCCATACATCTATAGAAATGAACCAGGTCTTTGAAGAGCAAACTAAAGGCAATAACCAGCATATACTTACTTATACGAGCTACCTAATTGGTTTGGTTGCTTGCTGTAACATCATCATTAACTAGCAAATTAACATAAGTGATGTGATCTTTCTGAGACTATGAGATTCTTTACATTCACATTAACTAAAACCATAAACATTGAGCAATTAACAACTGGTCAAGTGCGATCTCGTATTACTAGTAAACTTACTGTACGTCAGGGTCAACTTATTTCTATGGAATGACATCAAATTGGCATTAATTAGGATTTAGGAATATCATATGATTCATATCTTATAAGAAATAAAATCAACTTGTTTTTGAGGAATTCTCTCCTTCAGGCTGAAATATGCAATGCTCTAATGGAAAACAAACAACATGCAATCAATGTCATAAATCATGAAAATAATAACTATCTAGTCTACCATCCAATCGTATCAAAACATCTGTTGAGGAGGCTAGCTGCTAATATGTTAGATTTTTTTAATTACCCCAGTAGGAACTGTCAAAACTCCTGCAAGAAAATTGAAACATGATTAAGGGCCTTCTTCATTTTGCAGGAACCAGGCTTGGATTTGAGAGCATATCAAAGTTAAACTAAGCCAAATCGAGCATTAACCAGGTTTGGCGTAGGCATGACTGCGTGCATCATCGATCTCTCTATGCCTAATTGCTTGCCAATAAAGTGAAAGATTCAAGCTAAAGCTGAACAGAGTGGCTAAAATATAAGATTGAAGATCAGAGGGGATGATATGAAACAGTTTGATCAAGAAATGGAATCAAATGTATGTTGGGAATGACTTCATGAGGCTAACTAATGTTAGCAAAATATGAGAATCAATGACAGTTTATGATAATTCATCTAGACCCTTCAGCCCTTAGATCGATTAAATTTGGCCACACCCTATGTATGCTATGTTAGATTATTTTCATAAATCAACAGCGAATTCCTAAAAAAATGGCTTATGTAAATCAGTTAAAAAAAAAAAAAGAATTGTCTCATACTCTCATTAGTCATTCCATATCACCAGTGATGGCTTGTCCAAAATAAATATTGAGATTTCGCAATCAGTTAAAAGAAGAATTATATCTCAATTTATTGAATGGACGATGCAAACTTGAATGCATATGCAAAGCCATGAGAGCAGAATAAAAATCTCGAATCAATAGAAAATGTCTGTAGTAATATTACACCAATTAAATGCAAAGGATTATTGCAAGAAAAGACTTGTAGAAGAGGTAGTATACACGTTCTGTATACAAGTAATTAGACATTTTTGGAGCGATGAAGTTCATAAGAAGACGTATTTAAGCCATATCAATAACAAGCAATTTCCGGATCTTAGTAATTTTATTAAAATAATTAAAGTAAATGAAAATCAAATTTTCATCATCAATAAATCATAAACAAAAAGAATCCCACTAGAATATACACCAGCACACAAAAAACCAACTCAAAGAACAATGATATATCACCTACGATTTATGATCATTATCAAAGAAAAAAGAACCTAGTACCTCGAAGCATCTAAGTTGCTGGCTGCACCTTTTTGATGATCATTTGCTGTCGAAACACGCTCAATTCAGATAGCATCATGTGATTACAACCTAACATTGCATGATTGGATTGATTAGCATTAAGGCTTTCGAGGAGAATAATAAGAACTTAAATGGTATAGCATTATCATTACATAAAAATGGTAAGAAATAAATGTGGTTTTATTATTTAAAGAATTGAAATGAATATATGAGTAAAATTATTGATTTTATATGATAAGATAACATTTCTCTGGACTTATTGGAACATTAATAATGAATATGGTCCCACTTGACGAAGCATAAGCCTTCAATCCTCCGCCTACATTTTTAAAACAATTTTTATAATTAAAAAAAATTCAAGAGCATTATATTTTAGAGAGTTTATGAAATATATCACCTTAAAGTTTAGTGAGTGTTGAAGAATGATAAAAAGTTTTTGTTTTTTTTTTTTTAATTTCACTTTATGTTGAAAATAAAATGAAAGGGACTTCATGTCAACCATATGGTGGTTCCAAAATCGTCTAAAAAAAGTAATGTTAGAGATTGTTTCTTTGACTTGAGATTGAGAACATGTTTGGTATTGAGGTTGTTTGGCGAACCTAGGATTAGAGTGCTCTGCTTATATTTGACGGGATAATCCACCATATGAAATTTTCAGATTTCTTTCTAGTTATGTTAATGGAGTTTCTAGTTATCTTGTTTTTTTAACTTTTCTTTTGTTGTTGTATATTTCTATCTATTTTGAGAGATAAGGTTCACTATATCCCCCGAGTAGGAGTATATTGATATTTATCTTAAATAAATAAAAATTTAAAAAATATTTGGTATAAAGGTTCAATAGTTGTAATATAAAAGTTATACCATTAAAATATTTAGTAAACACTAACTGTTCTATACTTGTGCGATAAAAAAGTTATAATATTTTTATTATTTTTATTAAAATTATTATTTAAAAATCATATTCACTATATATTGTCAATTTTATTTCATAATTATAGTTTTTTTTTCTAATGTGACCTAAAAACTATAACACCTCAATACTAAACAGGACTTGAATAATTCTTTCTTTAGCACTCTCTTTTAAACTCAAGATAGCAGCAAAAGGAACAAGCTTGAGGTTGAAATCTTGAAAGTGAAGAAAACTTAATCTTGTGAGAGTTTTAACCTACACAACGCCTAAGTAAATTTTTTTATTGTAGAACTAATAGAGTAATAGATGGGATTGTATATTTTTATTTATTTATTTAATCTCATGTTTGGTGAATGAAGGATAGAATGAAAGGCGATAAGTAATTATGGTGGAAACCGTCTAGACCCAGCATTTAGTCCCTATATGTTGCAAATACATGTCTGCCCTTATGGGATAAGCCAGGTTAAGTTGTTATTTTGGTTAATTCATTTGTAGGTTATTTAGTTACCATATTAAATTGTAATTACAACCATATTATTTAATTTATTCATTAATAATAATAGAAAGTTAAATATTAAAAATTTGTACGAGAAATGTTAATAAAGAATAAATAGTTTTTGCAAATAAAAAAAATATAATTTTAGTATTAGATTATATTTAACAATAATATAAAATATATTTTCAGTCCTTTAAAATTTATATTATCTGAATATTTAGTAGTCTAAATAACTATATTTTATAAATAAAAAATTAAAATATTTAATTAGTTTTTATTTCAACTAATTCAATTAAATTAATGGTTATATATATATATAAATTTTAATAAAAAATTGAATTTATAATTCAATCCAATCCAATCCAATCCAATCCAGCACATCAAGTGTACTTGAAGAGAATTGAGTGCTAAATAATTAGTGAACTAACTGTCACCAGATCTATTTCTATCAAATACTTCTAACATTAGATAACCTACTTAAAGCTTAGTTAAAACATTGTTAATCCTACTTTTACATTGCAACAAATACCGATTAAATTTTAGAGAACACGCAAATACTCTAAAAAATTCTGGTAAAAATAATTAAAAATAAATAAATCCAAGTGAACAATTTGTTTTGCAACTTGTAACAATTAACAAAATTGAAACATAATTACTTGAAACATTTTAAAATTGTTTTACATGACAATTCTAATTTACCTAACTATTATTCATCTTTAATGAAGCCCTTCCATTTCATCTAGTTAATCTATTTATTAAATTTATAACAATTTTTTTAATTGTATTGTCGCCAAACTTATCCAGGTGGTTGTATCATTACTCCTAAAGCTTTTGTGGCCAAAACATAGTTAATTGTATGTCTAATTCACAAATAAGCATTGTACAAATCAATTATTTATTTGTTTTCTAGAGTA
>NW_006262339.1:9190782-9268901 GCF_000493195.1 Citrus x clementina | reverse complement strand
AACTTATCAAAAAAATTAAGTAATTAATGAAAAATCCACTCAAAAGACATGTACACGTATAGATTCATCAAGAAAATGTTAATTCTTCAGCTTAAATATTCAAAGAAAACAAAATCAAAGGTAAAGAGAGCGAGAAAGAATCAGAAAACTTCCACTCAGAAGACATATGTACACGTATAGATTCATCAAGAAAATGTTAATTCTTCAGCTTAAATATTCAAAGAAAAAAATCAAAGGTAAAGAGAGCAAGAAAGAATCAGAAAACTTCCACTCAAAAGACATATGTACACGTATAGATTCATCAAGAAAATGTTAATTTTTCAGCTTGAATATTCACAGAAAAAAAAAATCAAAGGTAAAGAGAGCAAGAAAGAATCAGATACTCAGTTATTACTAATTTTGAAGCCCTGACAAAATTCGTTTTAAAATTAACTAACCTGTTGTTGAAGTTCTTCTTGATCAGCATAATCCCACTTGTGCAATTTGGTCTCGTTTATTTGCTTCCAGAATCACTTAAAAGGAAAATAATTAAGAGAAACAAAAATTTTAAAGGAAACAAGAATTGGTTTATTGATGATTATAAATCTCAAGCATACGAAAAAGGGCAAGAGTAAAAACAAAAAATAAAAATTTTTAGCAGCAAAGTTTGAAACTTTCTTCTACACTGCAAAAGGATCTGCAAATGGAAGAAAGTAGAAAGTAGAAACAGCAATAAATGAAACCTAATACTGCTAGTCAGCGGTCCTTCGCTTTCTTCATATGTATATATATAAACAACAGGCCAAAAAAAAAAAAAAACTACGGCCTTTTTTCCCCCCATTTTTCACTTTAAAGCGGAAAATTTTCATTGACTTCCCCTCAACTATCTTCACCCTACACATAGATGGACTTTGTGTCCACATGAACAATTACCTCCCCTTGACCAAATATTTGGCTGTTAGATGTGATGACAATTGAGAGAAAATACTTTAACACTCTTTAGCGAACAATTATGTGGAATATTAGCAAAACTAAAGGGACCAAAATTTAGTACTTAGAATGGATAGAAAGAATGTTAGTGTGACTGCTTATTTTTTAACAAGTAAAACTTGAACACGGGGTAATACAAATGGCGTCAAAAGAGAATTTTTTTTCTTAATGACATAAGCCGCACGACATTAATTAAAGAATACACCATATTTGCATTAAAGTAAACTTTAACTGCATGATGGCTTCACAAAGCTCACATAATAGGAAAATTCTATAATGCCGCAATGAAAATTATGGCATCAATACGGTGATAGACATAAATATTGTAAATTACTCATAGAATAAATAAATGTAAAGTAAAACCAATAAATTCGTACAAGATTATTAATTATTTAAAAAATTAACATTGTTTCTATAGAATTTTAGTGCAAAATATTTTATTCATTTGCAAAAAAAAATTCTTTAATTAAACAAGAAAAATTACTCATTAATTAAACAAAAAAATTATACTAAAAAAAGTATAATAAGTTTTATTGAATTAGTTTAACCATAAATTTTATATTTATTCTATGACATTTTTTATACCTTTTTCCACATTTTCTATAATAATGTCTATTTATTACACAAGTTAATTAAACACAAGTATTTATATGGATATGGATCAAGCAAATACAAAATCAAAAAATATTCTTATATTACTAGACAAATATATGATATATCAATAAAATTAGATCTAATTTTGAGTCTTATGCATATTTCAAGTAGTTTTAAACTTTTTACTTGTACTTAAAGACCATTTAAGGTTGTTGTTGAGGAAGAGTAGATGAGAAATAACCTCATCTTACAACAACTATGAAAAATATTAATAAAATATATTTTTTTTAAAAATCCAATTTTGAAAATAAATTTCATCCTTAATAAAACATCACATATATTACATAAATGCAAAACTAACATTATTCAATGTAAATAAAAAAATAATAAATATATAAGGTAATAAACACTATAATAAGTTTTTATTTTACAATTGTAATTTTTTTTTGCAGTAACTCTTATATTAATTTACTTATTTTACATTTTATTCATAAGTTTTAGGCATAATATACTAAATTTATGTTTTATTTTACACGTGATGTTGATTTACTTGTTTTATATTATATTTGTAAGTTTTCATTTTATTTAGCAGTAATATATCAATTTACCAGTTTTATAATTATTTACCTGTTTTACCTTCATTTTATAAGTCTTATGTTCTATTTACAAAATTTATGCTTTATTTTACAGTTAGTGTTGATTTACTTGTTTTATGCTATATTTACAAGTTGTTGTTTTGTTTACTCTTAATACATTAATTTACTAGTTTTATATTAATTTACTTATTCTACCTTTCATTTACAAATCTTATGTTCCATTTCTAAAATTTATATTTTATTTTGTGCTTAATGTTGATTTACTAGTTTTATGTTATATTTGTAAGTTTTTGTTTTATTTACTAGTAATACATCAATTTACCAGTTTTATAGTAATTTACTTGTTTTACCTTTTCTTTACAAGTCTTTTGTTTCATTTCCAAAATCTATGTTTTATTTTATATTTAATCTTGACTTACTAGTTTTAAGTTATATTTGCACATTTTTGTTTTGTTTACTAGTAATACATCAATTTACTAGTTTTATATTAATTTACCTATTCTTATTTTTCATTTATAAATCTTATGTTTAATTTCTAAAATTTATGTTTTATTTTGCACTTAATGTTGATTTACGAATTTTATTTTATATTTGCAAGCTTTTGTTTTATTTATTAATAGTACCTCAATTTACCAATTTTATGTTAATTTACTAATTTTACTTTATATTTACAAATCTTATGTTTAATTTCTAAAATTTATGTTTTATTTTATAGTTAATGTTGATTCACAAGTTTTATATTTCATTTACATAATTTATGTTTAGTTACAGTATTGATGCTGTAACTTTAATCACGGTATCATAGAATGACCACATAATATCATAGTGATAAACAAAAAAGGAATTACAAGAAGAAGCGGAGGAAAAAAAATCACTTAGTAAATACTCTGTTAATCAAATACTAAAAGATACTTGACAATGAGTATATCTCATTAAATATTCAAGTAAACTTGTAAAATTGGCTTCAAGCTTTTTTTTAAGCATTGAAAGTACATGCATTTCAACAAACGTTCAACTAATTTTCTATATATTGTTTAGATTTAAAACTCATTTAAAAGAACCTTCATTTCATTAAATATTGAAATAAATTTGCAGAAATTTGCATCAATTTTTTTTAGTGAAAAATTCAAATAGTTCTCTATAATTTACTTCTAACTAAGGTTCCGTTTGGTACAGCTTTTCAAGTAGAGCTTTTGACAATAGAGCTTTTACCCTACAAAATTTTAGTTGTTTGGATGTGAATAAAAAATTTTATTAAAAATTTATGAAATTACTTTAATAGGTAAAATTTTTTAAGGTATGTTATTAAAAGAATAAAATAAGATTATCAAATAAGTTAAAAATATTTTAGATATTTTAATATTTAAAAAAAATTTAACCTCTACTCTTAAAAGTTTAAAATTTAATCTTTTACTAGTAAAGGTAAAATAACTTATTTAAGCTCTAAAAGCTCCACACAAAAAAAGGACCAAATAACAATAAAAATTATGATAAAAGCTTATAGAATTAAATAAGTACTTATAACTATTAAATAAGTCATACCAAACATGCATTAAAAGTTATTTGATTGCACATGCACTTCACAAAATATTCAACAATTTTAGGAAATTTGATTTAGTTTTCTTAACTCCCGATCTTATCCTTGATGGCAACAGTCAAACAAAGTACACATATGTTACAGGAGAAGTCAATATAAATTTAGACATAAAATCAAATTAGACATAGGTTTAGGGATAGTTGAGGAGCGGTGAATGAAAATCACCTTTTATAAAACGTGTAGAGAATGTGGTGCCGAGGGAGCGTTCAGAGTAGTAAAGAGACTGACCGACATGGGGATGAATAGGCAGCGGCTCTCGATTGGTTCCAGAAAAGTAGTTACATTGGGTACCGAGACGACTCTTGTTTGTTTATTTTGTTTTTTTGTTTGTTTGTTTGCGTGATCATGTCATGTTGCCCTTTTTTCTTAGGTTTTTGAGTATATACATGACATGTATATATATGCACATGGTGGGCAACTTTTGTTTGTATGTATTGTCACGTCTCTTCAGTTCAGGCTGTTCAGCATTTGGCACTTCTCGACCTTGCAAAATTCCTTTTACATACTACCACCACACTATAATTCCACTTAATACAACTATTAGAAATCAGCTAATAAGACCTAAAAACAAGGAACATACATTTCCATAAGTATACTCCATTAATACAAATTTAAAACATACACCTTTCACGGATTTCACTTGTCAAAAAAGCTGAACTGAAAACACAAGGTAGCTAGCATTTTTTCCACAAGGTAGTAGCTAGCACGAATTTAGAGATCAGAATTCGTTCAACAACTGTTCCTAGAGGTGAAAGGTTGGTTTCAAATTAGCTGACCATGACCATGACCATGACCTTTTTTCAGGACATGGATAGGGGCACAGCCCTCTTGGGTTTTGAATTTTCATTTTGAGCGGTGGGAGGAGCTCTCTTTGCCTTTGCTACAACAATTGATTATAGGCTCGTCAGCTATAACCCATCCTCTACTGTCTCTAGTTTCTTCTTTAAAGTATGATATTTGATTCAGTATCCGTACTTTGCTTTCATCGTTATACTAATAAATACACCCACAGTTTTTTTTGACAAAGAAATCGAGAGAATCCCAACAAATCATGGAACAAAATCTAGCTAGCCTGAACTGGTTAAATGCCCTTTCCATATTGTACCTCCTCTCCCCCACCCTCCCCCACCTCAGGAGGAAAATATAACTTTCCTAGATATGAACCCATTTATACAAAAATTTCATACTTTCCCAAACCTGATTTAGCTAAAGTAGGAACAATTGGATTACAAATCCCGGGAGCGTGTTGGACTCTTAACTTCATTACAATATAATAATCGATTCTTCTTGTGTTATCCACAATACACTAATGCTTGGACTGAAAATAGTGATGGGTATTGGTTAAAATGAGTAAATATTATATATATACTTTGTAATTGTTTTATTACTAGCTTTCGTTACAGTGTGACAATTGGTTGATGGTCATCTAAAACGATCATCGTTGTACGAATAGTCAATTACTCATAGAACAGGTTAAATAAAAGTTCGTGTCATCGAATAATGTGCAAGAAAGATCTTTCCTTTTTCCCCCCTCCCTTTTTTTTTTTTTTTTAATTGCCAATCAAATGTACTACTTGATTTCATTTTCATACGGAAGAAAGAAAAACGTCAGAATCTTGAAACATGCACAAACAAATCAATTGATGCGGGGAGTGTTTTCTATTTTTGGCTCCTTCTATTTTTCGCCAATGGGGTAACCCCTTTTTTTGCTATTTTTATTATTGTTACTGTTTTGCAAGGATGTAATTGTCTATTTGTATAAAAATATGCGCCTGGTTTCTGTTGGAAGTTGTGCAAGGTCAGACAACTTGGGCTCGATATTCATGCCCTCGACGACACTACAAGAGTAGATTTCTTATAATTTATTAGTGAGAGAAAATTTTCGAGCTTAATGGATCGTAGAATTTTGGACCGTATTTCAAGTGTCCTTTAAAGTCTTTATAAATTTTATTTATAAATTGTAACAAATAGATTTCTCGCTATATATTAGTGGGAGAAAATTTTCGAGCTTAATGATCGGCAGACATCTGGACCGTATTATAAGTGTCCAAATTTAAAGTCCCATAGATTTTAGATTATATATATTTTTA
The DNA here is from genome assembly GCF_000493195.1 of Citrus x clementina. Classification (NCBI taxonomy): domain Eukaryota; kingdom Viridiplantae; phylum Streptophyta; class Magnoliopsida; order Sapindales; family Rutaceae; genus Citrus; species Citrus x clementina. Next base: position 9,263,055 of record NW_006262339.1, on the reverse strand, counting down.
AATTGTAACAAATAAAAATCTAATGTATATTTGTAGATTGTAACAAATTCTTAAAAAAAAAAAAAGGTTGTGCAAGGTCCAAATTCAATCATACGAGAGTAATACAGACATCTGAATAAGGTTAGGGACAAATTTGACACAATGTTACTATTTCTATTATCGGAACACCCCCCTGTTTTCTCTCTCATTTCCCCTTTCCTTTGAGAAAACAGAGCTCCTACAGAATAGCTGACAGTCCATTGGTTATCATCTGGTGAAATCCGGTTTTTGTGATTTTATAATTTTTTTCAGGTTTTAGAATATTGTTGCAGACTTGCAGATATGCTTAAGATTTTCCATTTTCTTCTTTTCAATTTTTGTATTTCAAATACAAAAGACAAGCTTAGTTATATTCAGAGAGAGGGAGATGAACGTAACATTTACACTGTTTCCTTCAATGGGAATAAGTTAAGGAAATATTAAATTCATTATACGGCCAAGGTTCTAATGAAGGCATTATTGATAAAAGTATACAATACGGAGAAATGGTGCTTTTCAAAAGCTTCTAATGGAGACATTATTGACAGAAGTTTACAGTACGGAAAATGGTGCTTTTCAAGAGCTATTTTTTTATCTTATCACACTGAGCTTAACTCATAAAAGTGACAGTTGGGTGATTTTTAAGCAATTTATTTGACTGACTGCTTCAAGTTTGACTCCTGAAAAAGTAAGGGACTAAAGATGACGGCTTTCAAGTAAGCAATAATGAATTCCAGGAATCTTCATGGCAGGTGCAGGGTTACGAAGATGTGTAAAAATGCTATCATTTGATTAATTAATTAGAGAGTGTCTCTCACATAAACAGTCTTAACGCTACACATTGCCGCAGATGAACGAACTATAGAAACCAAAACTTTTTTGGATTTTCTGATTACAGCTACAGATAAAATGAGGAAAAAGAAAAAAAAAATATGTACACTATAATTAATTCTGAGTTCTACTTTTAATTTTAATTCGGAATTTAGGGGCAGGACTGCCTTCTGATGGCTCAGGCTTGGCTGCTACCTTCGAGATCGTTACTTTTGATCCACTGGGTTCAAATGGTTTTAATTGTGCGGTTGCATTCTTAATGTTGGATTCCTCTTTCTTGGCAGCCAACTCTACTGAAGGCGCCTTTGCCTCATCACCCAGCAGCTTCGCCAACTCTTTCTCCTTTCGTTTCTTCTCCTTCTTTAGACGCTTCTTCTCCAAATAATCTGGATCTTCCCTGTTCCGCTTCTTTTCTCTGTCTTTCTTCTCCTTCTTTTCTTTGCCGTTCAAATCATGTCTTGCAACAGAGAGGGTTTGAAGGCTTGCGAATTTTTGAGCATCAGCGTCGACATTGTTATCTTGCATGATGCTAGGCGACGATGGGTCATCAGGTTGCAGGTGCATAGAAACTTTGCTTGAATCAGCAGTGCACTGGAGTTCCTTCCCGAAATTATCTCCTTCACTTGGAAGTTTTGCGCTGCCAATGCTAGCAGTCATCCGTGACCCATGATCATGACATGAATTGACTTCTTCGATATTGTGATTACTAAAGCTCACTGCCTCTGCTGAATTCCTTTGGGGTGCATCGACAGAAACAGAACTACTGGCGCCACGGTCATTTTCATGATTCCCACCTTGAGATTTTTCAATGGTTCTATTATCAGCCTCGTCTGCTCTACTAGTTGCAGTAGATTGTTTAACCCTAATCTTAACAACTGGCAGCTTCCTTTCATAACTGTTGGAAACAGTTTCTGCTTCCTTTGAGGCTTCTGGAACTGCCATTTTCCGTTCATGACTGTTGGAAATGACATCTGCATCCTTTGAAGCTTCTGGAACAGCCAATATATTCTCAGCATGACCATTGGCAACACAATCTACCTCCTTGGAAGCATCTCGAACGGCCAAATTATCCTGTGAAAGGTTTGGGACATCCATAGGAGGTTCCGCACGTCTCATTTCCGTAACAAAAGATGCAAAAACATTCTTCTGCTCGCTAGTTTCTCCATCACCCAGAAGCAACAATTTATCCCTGGGCACTCCGTAAAGCGTGGGGGCTCTAAAAAGGAAGTAAGAATGCAATGCAAGTTAGCTCTGCATACAATTACTTGGACATAAAATGTTAAGATAAACAATGGTGTTCCTTCAAACCGAAAAGGCAAGAAAAACAAAGAAATTTTTCAGCCAGCAATTTGAGCACAACCATTTCAATCCAAAAAAAGAAGGGGGGGTACCATTTCCTCACTTCTGAGTCACAGCTGTGCAAGCAACAATACAGAAATCTAGAAAATGATTAACTTGAATTTTCCATGGAGATGAACCTCCAATATAGGATAAGGCGCAAAAGAGCTTAATACCACTTCTGAAATTGATATAGAAGGATAATAAATTAATTTCATGACTTATTTTGAACAAAACTGTTCATTTGAAGGTCAGACCAGTTGGTGGAAGGAAGAGTCGCAAATAGTGATAACAACCAAATACTGCATTTTCTCCCTTTTGGCCTTTTACTGAAAATCAGTCAAGTCCCCACTAGCAGGCTAAAATAAAACTAGCAGATGATAGAACTGGGCTAAAATAAAATAGAATCTCTTAGATATTGAATAATCAGCAGTAGCCAATAAACAACAAAGTACGAAGAGCTGAGATGACTATGATGACCCAAGACAAAAGGCCACTTCCTAGCCTACTGGTTGACTATGGTATTTTGTTTTACCTTGCACTTAACCATATTAATGATTCCTAATAAATACTTGGTTAGACCAACTTTGTAATCCAACCTCTCAACCATGTTGAAAATTTTCCAGGGTACTTATCAAGACAAACAGGAGTCTGTAGTTGGGTCAACATTCAAACATGAAAAACCAAATGCTTGGTTAATTTTCAATCCTAAGATGACACAACTAATTGGCTACAATATGTTTACTAATGAGTAAAAAAAATAAAAAAATATTGACTGCAATACAATGCCAACGACACAATTCACAGCTTGGAAAACCCAAATACTGGGTTGATTTTGAATCCCAAGATGACACAACCAATGAAGTCAAAATATATTTACTTATTTGGTACCACAAAATCACGATACATCAACTACAAGGCAGAGCCAATTATACGACACTGAAGTAATGTCACTTGTAATAGAAATTATTGGTTATTAACAAAAGTGTGTCACCTGATTTCTTTTTAAGACCTAGAGTTATAATATAGTGTGATGATTATCGCCATAAAAAATTAAACCACCCAATCCACAAAGGAGAGAAAACAGTAAACCCACCTTCCTGCAAGGATTTGTAAAATGCCAAACAAGTGATGACGAAGGAATACATTATTGAATGATATACGACTTTCAAGCAAATTCAGCAAAGCCACTAGAGTTACTGTATCAACTTCATGATTGGAATCCGATCCACCTTTTATCTGACATATCCTCATAGCATGAATACCCAATTTCACCTGTCCTGCAATCATGGGATATTGGAAGTTAAGAAGGTGCACCATCATTTTACCAAGAATGCATCAATCGTCCATCAGCAAAAGCTGAAGCCTGTACAAAGAAAGTTCTAGCACTGAGGCAAGGAGAAAAAGGAAAAACCTCTCAACGACGGTTCTTCTTCTACGCTTTTGATAAACAATGACAATGCTGAATCTATGCCATTGCAGTGGAACTCAAGATCAAGGAGTGCTCTGCTCGCCTCAACTCGAACTTGCCATATAGTATTGAAATCCCTAAATGGTTTAATAAGTTTAACAACCTGATCCTGCCGTGAGTAATGGCCACAAGTAAATTAAAATATGTTTAGAAGCAATCTATCACCGGAAGGGAATAGGAAAACACTTACAAGAGAGATGAATCCAGATAGCTTTAACGCAATTTGAGTCAACGTTCGGATGCAGCTGATTGTCAAGATCCCATTGTAACTTGGCATGAGCCTAATGAATGCCATTTGATACACAGTTAATTATAACGGATATTTACAAATGCATTTCCAATTACAAGAAATTAAATTTCACCTGTCAAACTGCAAAAGTCGATCAATACGCTTGAGAAGAGATGATAAAAAGAGAATACTCTGTTACAAATTAGCGATGCACCAAGTAAGCCTCCAGAGCACAAAACAAAATGTAGTGAAAATATAAGGTTTGACATTATAACAACTATATATGATAAAAGTAAATGAAACTAGGATCTCAAATTTCTCGTCACTGCAGTTAAGTCAAAATTGGAAATAAAATCCTCTACCTTCTCAGAAAGTAGAGTGGACATAATGCTCTGGGTGGCACACCTAGACCCACTTATACTCAAAGATTAACATATCGCCTAAGAGCTCAATTTTGAACCACACCACGCACCACGACAGAAGCCCCATCAATTGGCATGATTTGTTAAATCTTGTTATAAAAAAATTTACTCTTTTTTTTTTTAATATAAAGTGGCAAGAAAAAGAACTTATATTAGAGAGAAAATAACTACCAAAAGCCGATAGAAAGTCTGCAGAGGCCAGGTAAATCTAACCCATGTCACCTATGTATTGAGTGAGGATATATGACTAAGTTCAAACAGCAAAGACCCTAAAACAAAGGACAACTATAATTTAACACCCACAAAAAAAAAAATGATTTGTTAAAGGTGCCCCAGGGGTTTGCCCCAGCGATTTTCAAGCAACTTTATTTGGATGGCCATGCTTGTTCGAATCCTACGGGCGGTAAGGGCTAAAAATTAATTTGTACTTAGCCCACTCCCAACCTTCATTAGGGGAAAAAAGAAAAAAAAAAAGTTGATCTGTTTCAAACGCACTGTGCACAAATAGTAATATTTTTCTTTGAAAAGATCAATTTATTTGAGCTCAATATTCTTTAGTCTAAAAGCACTGTGCACAAATAGTTCATGCAAATATATTATAAGGGTGCAAACACACGACTATAATTTGGATAGTTCTATAAAATCCATCGAAAGGGACAGCATTAACCACCTGTTGCCCAAACTCAAGTTCACCAACTGACTGGACCAGCGCAGCAAGCCAGAATACGTCTGAGTAGGGATTCCCATTATTATCATTATACTGTTGAAGAACAGTGAAAATAAACTATGAGCACAACAAAATTACAACAGCAAAAAGAAATGACTGGGACATTGCTTAAAAAGTAAACTTCATTAAAAAAACAAAACACAAACTTCAATGCACAAATCACACCCACTGGCATAAGCATTCTCTGCATGCTGAATCATGGGCACAGGCACTAAGAAAGACAAGAAAACTGTTCTATCCTTTTCACATTGAAGTTAAACAAAATCCTTGGAAGTAAGTTTAAAGAACTATAAAACTTCTTAAACTGAAGGACATACTCATTACATGACAACATAAAAGTATTTGTACATATTAAATATATCGAGTACCATGCCCTAGGTTACTGCCACCTTTCTTTAATCTCACTTGCAAAATCTTTAAAGGATTCAAAGAAATGAAGAGTCTTGTCAAGAAAACATCTCAAAGACATGGCATGAGCAAAGGCTTGCTTTAGTGTGAAAAAGCGATGTAATTCCACAAGATAAAAAGGTAGCCATGATGAGAAAATAAAATAGTCTGCTACTTTAAGAAATGAAAACTTGATCAGGAATCAGGATTAGTAATGAAAGGAGCCAAGATCATTATCATTCAGCATAAGATGGAAAGAAAGGAGGAGAATCACTTCACACAAATTTAAAAGAATTAATGTAACAGTTATCAAGTGCATACGCAATTCAGTTACTAAATATACGAGGCTCAAGTCATAATTACTATACTAGGAGCTCAATCGACGACTGCTTCCTAGAGCGTCCGAAAAGAAGCGAGTAGGAAATGAAAACCCAACGAGTGTCCTTTATGATCATTGAACTCTTTGGAAAATTAAGGGTATTTATGTTGTTGGTACCATAAAAAATGCTTAGGGAAGCCAACTTACTCAAACTTGAATTGTTACAAATAAGGCAATAAGACTTGCTTCTTTTAATTTTCTTTATCAATAAAATATATAAATGTTCTAAATGTATACAAAGAACTAACAAGTTTTACCCAGAAAGGGAACAAGAAAATAATAGTATAAACAGTATAGAAGAACAACTGATATAAAAGACTGCATCATAAGATAAAAGGAAAATGTATTCTCTAAGACTAGGGCGCAATATTCTATTTAAAGGGCCAAAACTGACCAGCCAAACAAGACCACCAGATGGTGAAAAGGTCCTATTGACTTATTAGCATATTCTCTTTGTCCAAATATATCATTAACTTCCATCGGCAATTATCTATTGTCCAAGTGTAAGGGCCATCCGGTTCTGTTGTGACTTGTGACTTCTAAGGCAAACTGATAATTTTAAAATTGCCATAGTTTTCAGATGCTGCGTGTATCTAGGTTCTAAATTTTCCTTAAAAAGTGTTCAATGGCCAAAATATATATTATGAATACATTTAACTATTTAATTATAAATATTACGCACTTATAGTTTTTTGTACATACATTCGCAAATACAGAGGTGTATTAAAATGGGTCAGACCAGGTGTAGTACGGAAGGTAAGAAAAAAAGAAATGAACTGAGACCAGCATTTATAGAAATAAACTAGGTCGGGCCTGCATAGAAAAAAAATCGCACAGAACTGAATGGAAACAGGTAAACCATGATATATGGGGAGAAAAACTGAATTGAAATCTAAGGACAGATGTTGTTAGGGCAGAAACAGAGTTCAGCTGCAAGAATGTAAACAGGCTGGGCTGTATTGAGCATAAATGTCTTTGTGTCAGTAAGTACAGAGATGGACAGAGTCAGCCTGTACCTCAGGCTGTTTTACACATGTAGGTTCAGCTACAGTGTCAGGCCAAATAACATTCCAACAGACCCTATCTGGTGGTAGTCAAATGGGACCAACCTGGCCAAAAATGCACTCTTGACACCATTATAAATATGGATATTTAAAAAACGATAAAGACGTGTGTGAGTTAGGACCTTTATGAAAGAACCTTTTGATAATTCTATCATCACTAGGAGAAAAAGCTTCTGCTACTTCTCAAATAATTGTCCACGTGAGTTACATCATCTACCGATCATATGCCAATATGTTTTACCAAACAATTTTTTAATAAAGATGTTAAAAATTATCTTTTAGCTTCTTAAAAGCAATCTGAGATGTTTGTCATGATAGCTTTATGCATTTGAACGAAATTCATAAGGAGACTGTTTTAAATTAAACACTTTTTATAGTTTTGTTTTTCATTCCTAGGAATAAGTTGCAAACTAGCCTGGTTAGGTTCACTTAGATACCCAGGTCCAGTCTAAATAGCTACAAATTCTTCAGGAGTTTTAGTTGCAGGAGCTGAAGCTTGTCTGTAGTTAGTTTAGATGAGTCTACAACACCTTAAAGAGTTTTTCTTCCTCTTGCAAAGTTGCTTTTGGCTCTTAAGTGGACACTTGGTCCACCTTTCTACTTCTTTGTTCCATACTAATATAATTTTATGTTTCTTATCTGAAAGATAAAACACATGTATAGAAAGCCAATAAGCCATTGTAGAGTACACAATTTGTCTATTGTTCTCAATTTCTTATTCAATAAAACAAGAATGCTTTCTAAAGTGCTTAATCCATTACCTTCAAAAGCTGTAAAACAAACTCGACAGCTTCTCTTGGGCTTTTGTTGTCAGCAGCTCTAACCATAGCAACGGCATGTGGAATAGCCTAAAAGATTACAAAATGAGGAAGACATTTCAGAAACATCACTGGGAACTAAAAATTTATCAGTTCATAAAACAATATCAGTCTAAAGTATAATCTAAAGTTTCCAGTGGGTGAAAAAACGTCGATCTCTCAACCAATTCAAAAGGCAAAGCTATTGTCGAGTACATAAATTGTTTGCTTCTCTTCTACCACGGCAGATCCTTGATGCAAAATTCAAAGCCCAAGTAAAGGGACAGATTCAGATAAATGTTGGTCATCTTTGAAGGCTGGACACTGATGCAGCTATCAGGAGACCAACAAACAGCAATTTTTCTTTTCTAGATTGTAATGGTAGATAGAAGTTATAAATATTAGGAGAGGCCAGACCAGGGGCTAACACAATAATGAAAAATTATAAATCTCACAAGTTTTATATATACACAAACCCAAAAAAAAAGAAAAAAAGGGATAGATGGACTGGAATCTGCTGGTCTCTTAGGAGCAAAAGGATTATTGTTTATGGTCCAGGTGTTTTAATTTTTCCAAAATTGCATCTTCAATTTAGCTTTACAAGACCATTCCTTGCCCGGCTAGTTTATTGGTCACCAACTCTGATTGTCCCTTGAGGATTGAATCTATATACACTTATATAATGTCTCTTCTGGGGGCAATAAGCAGACAAAATATTCTAACCAGATGAGACCCTTTAGTGTGATGATGCTACGCAATGGATGCTTTAAATGCATTCAATTTAAGTTATGATGCTAAAGGACCACCAAGTGTTGTGCCTAGCCTATTCTATCCTCTTCCCTTGATTTCCCTATTCTCTTAAAGTTTTTGCCTTTCTACTCTTCTTTTTCTTTTTCCCCCTCTCTCTATCTCTCTCTATATTCTTTATCCACTGTACTCATTCAGATTTGTTTATCAATCTAAGTTCTAAAAACAAATTTATTTCACTGAGACTCCAAGCAATGTAAATCCATTTAACTTGTTCAGTGGGGCAAGACAATCTTGGCTAGGAAGCAGCATGTGAACGCACTTCAAAATGACGACAGGAAGACTTGCTCTAGTACTAGGGAAATTATCAAAAAAAAGAAATTAAAAAACACTAGATAAACAGACTATCCAAAGATTTCACCACGCAAAACAAGGGCAAAATTATGTGAACCAATCACATCCCACTTCACACAACTCATTACATACCCTACCTCAAGGCAATTACCTCAAGAACAAAATACTCTGAAAAATCATGGAAATCATTTGGCCTGGAAAGATCAACAGAAAACAAAAATGTTAACAAAGTGCTGCAGCTGTGTTATCAGTGCCATTTCAAACTAAGATAGAATCTCACCTGGGGAGTCCAATATTCTCATCAAACCTTCGACTTTTATAAAATTTCACTAGATGAAGCAACCCAGCCCAATCAGTTTCCTGTAAAATAATGACATATAAATCATATATACTGAGAACTGGTAACTGCAACATGGTCCACAAACCAAAACATTTCCAACTAATAAAGCACAATATGCGACAAATCAATTTTTTTTTTTTTTTTAAAAAAATCATCCTCCAAAAAGTTCAACATATGTCAATGAGGAAAATCATAGGATGCAGATCAATGCATCCAAAACGGCCTAGTTTCTCTGTCAACAAGTTAGTCATAAGCACAAGTCAAAATAAATCATTTGACTGTAACGGTAGAAGACCAAGGAAATCAATGCAAGTACCACTACACCAAAGCATTTGCATTTCCAAAAAATGATGTTCATAAAGTTTTTGCGGAAGACATCTTTCTAATAAAAAACACATAAGCACCAATCAATTGTAATGGGTTTGAGAACCGCCAAGGTAATTGTCACAATTGACGAATAGTTTCTCACAAAAATTTAGATTATATGAATACCTTTGGTGAATAGTTTTGGCATACATTTTGGTAACAAAAAATATTGGACCTACCGTGCGCTCAATATATTCAATGAATAAAGGTGAGAATTATCACAATACCTCAGATGCTGTATTAGCCAAAGCATATGCTGCCTCAATCCGAACTCTCCAAAAGGCCTAAAAACAACAGAAAAGTTCCCTAATTAAATTTCATTAAAAGCAAGTCAAATCAAGACCACATATGCTTCTAAATTTGATTAAAACCTTGGAGTCACTGAGGAAATTATTCAGTGTGTTAACAACATTGAAAGAAAGATGGGGCAGAGCTTCTAGAGCTGCGATTGCTTGTGCCTGAGCAACAACATCTCCATCCTTCTCTAACTGATTTATCTGGAAAATCAAAACAGTGATGTAAGATTGTTATCCACTTAATTAAGTAAAAAATGTTAAAAGCATCTATTATGTAATGCAACAGATACAACTAAAACTATACCAATCATGGCAAGTTGTTATCCAATAAATCGAGTAAACATTGTTAAATACAGAATTACATGATGCAACATACGCAGCCAAACCGAATAGTGCAACATAGAAATAACATAATTGCTCCAATCAACTTTGGCCATAACTGGGATCCATATCAAGATTTAAATATTTGAGGCAACTTTACAAACTTCATCCACGCACCATAAACCAAAAATCACAAGTAGCATGCAGATTCAGTGCTGCTTACATGCTTAGAACCCAGGCCAAAGGACCATATCCAATGACCGTCGACAAAAATAGCTATACAAAAGTATAATGAAACTTTGCAGCACAGACAAAATTCCTCACCCACATCTGTACAGGCTGGTTAAAATGAATTTCAGCCAGATATTCCATTTCTGGGTCTGCCCTAATCCATGACAATGGAGATTCCATGCTGCAAAATGATACAAATGTCAAGTTTGTCATCTTTCAAAAAGAAGTTCCACAGAGTCTAAGTGCCATAACAACATACCTGGAGCGCATGTCTAAACCGGCAACAGCATCCCCGTTATCATCACAGCCGTCAGGTTTTGAACCCTTTTTAGGCTTCAAGGCACGTCTCGCAGCCAGCTTTGAATGGCATTGTATTTCCAGTAGCTGCCATGCATCTCCAGCCATTGGCAGAATTGGATGGTCATACATACCATCAAGCTCATGAACTCTAATGCTCATCATCCCAGGCCATCCAATATCACCATCTCGGTTTTCAGAATCGGTATTAGAACTAAGAACAGGAGTCCTTGAGTCAGGTTTAACGGTGCAATCCCGCAACACCGCCAGTTCAACAATATTTTTCCGTTTGTTATATGAAAACCCCATCCTTATGATCACAGCAAGAAAAAAAAAATGCATTCAGGCAAAGATAATCAACTAAAGATTTCCAACATGCAAAAACTAGCTCAAACAGATGATACCTTAGCACCGGGCAGCCACACGTTCCAACCCAACGGGGAAAAAACTCCTTGAGGAATGGACGCTCAAGGTTCCCAACCTTATTTGCAAAATGCCGAAACTGCATCTCAAAAATTTATAAAATAATTAAAAACAAAAAAATAACCAGTTTTAGAACTTCATTTATTTTTCCTTTTTCAAAACGTCTGAAGCTTCTTACTTAAACCTTTGCACATCTAATAACAATCCAGCAACTATCACTAAACAGGTAGGACAACTATTGGTCACAATATGTGTCAAAATTAATATAAAGAGAAGCAATCAACTATTGAAAAGTTTAAAAGATTAATAAATAAAAAATCAAAAAACAAAGAAAATATCGTTTGCACAAAGAGTTGTCTGTAAAAAGGACATCTGTAGGTTTCAAGCTACATTGTTCTCAATTTTTTGGGGAAATATAAAATGTAAATTTCATTTCAACAGCACAAAATATACTATTTTGACCCCCTCAACCGAAAGGTTTCAAACCACGAAGTCATACTGGTGTCAATATAAACCACACCTCCTTACTAAGTACTAACCAATTCATTATCTCAGTCTGCCTAGCACCCCCACCCTTTCTTTCTCTTCCCAAACAGAAGGAGAAAACAACTGTAATCATGCACATTACGGAAACTCTACTGCAACAACTTAGTCCCGAGAATCTATCAAAAACTTTAAAAAAGACCTGAAGAGGACAAGTAAAATAAGCAGCCTGCATTTACATGGAGTGTTTAATCTGAAAACACATGATCAACTAAGCATCTTAACGAAAAGAGTATATATGTGTGTGCGCGGCCATATGTATATGCATAAAACTCTTTACATATCTTTTTAAACAGATCTTGCATTTACTTTGAGCTTTACATAATCTTGGAGTTAGGAAGCACAGAGAAGAATATATCCACGAAAGCCGCGTAAGATTTTCCCAAAAATAGAAACAGTTAAATTGCCAACACTTGTGACATCAAATGTCACTTAAACACTCTACATTCTACCGGGCATATACCATGAGGTGATACTTTATCACCAGTGACAAAAGAAAAAATAGCTAAAAAATGAATCATAAGTAAAACCAGCTGACATTAATGACAGAATCTCGTGTATCACCAGATGAACATTTTCATATGCATTAGTAGAATGTAATTACCTCCTTTGTACTAAGAGTTCTCACAGGAGATGCACCCTGAGCCCGAGAAATGATATTCTGCAAAATCTGCATTTATCAGAAAACAAGAATCAAAGACTATCCTTGGACAAAAACTGTCTTCCCTATTCTACGGAACACCCAATCATTAATGGTATAAATCTCCATAAATCAAGCATGAATAAAATTAGGAAAAGGGAATGGACTACCTAACAGTTGATATTAATACAAAAATAACTAAAGACGATCTAAATTTTGTTAGGTTTAGATAATTATTCTTACTCAAAAGGCTTCAACCCAAATGAAACAATATAAAAAAAAGTTACTAATATCTTCGTATTTCACTTCCATTAGTTTATCATGATAGCCGGCAAAAGCTGACTACATATGCTTGCACATATTTTACACCCAAAAAAAAAAATATATATATTTGGATTTCAAAGCTAATCATTAGAGAATATCATCCATATCTACAAATTAAAATATAAGCAAGCAATTTATAGAAAAGGAGAAAATTCATTTTGGACATAGAAACTTATAATTCTGCGACACATGCTAGCTTCTTCGAACCCAATTATATTATTAAAGCAGTGTGTATACAATACCGAACCATTATAGTATTTATAAACAGCTTGTACCAACCAAAGCAAACAGAAAATGAAGATAAATAATTAAAAAGTTTAGATCGGGAAATGCAAGCTAACGAATGGGACAAAAAAGAAAATGCTTGAACATGATCAAGCGAAGCTGCCAAAGAAACTAATAGTTCCATAACCCTCTTGGCTGGTAAACCTAAAATGCCACTGTCAACTAAAAAACCACTTTTTACAAGACTTCTTAGGATATAACAAATAAAAATAAAAAAGGCACAAACACCAGAAGGGGGATTTTAGTTTCTTGTTCCTCAAGATAGTCATGATTAAGTGCCTGTTTGGTATGGCTTATTTAAGAGGCATAAGTGCTTATTTAATCGTATAAGCACTTTTTAAAAATTTTTATAGTGTTTGGTTATTTTTTTAGTAGAGCTTTTTTAGCTTAAATAAGCTAATTTACCTCTACTAGCAAAAGCCCAAAATTTGAGCTTTTGGGAGTAGAGGTTATAGAACTTTTCTAAAAATATATAATATAAAAAATATCACATAGTTTAATGGTTCAAAAATACTTTTTTTATTGCAACCAAACACCCAATGACTTTTTGTCCAAAAGCTCTATTGGTATAAGCTCTACTACTATAAGCTCTATTTAATAAGCTGTACCAAAGGGAGCCTAAAGCAACTATGCTGCTAGGACCCTTACTTTTCGGAAGAAATTGGACCCCATTTGCTTTTCCAACATCTGAAGGATTGCCACCTATTAGAAAATCAATCAATTAGCACAATTAATGTGTGTGCGTGTGATGTTGAAATAAGAAAAATATATACGTATCCAAAGTAAACTTACAGACTTGCATGACCGAATCTTGCCAAATATACCGATACATTGTGTTCCATACAAATCCTTACAAGAAGCAGAAGAGCTTAAAGCTGTTGCACCGCTGTCATCTGCTTTGCAAACAGCACAATTTGCCTACAATTTTGAAAAGTCGAGTTGTCAATTTGCAAAGAGATTTATGGAAAACAAAAATACAGAATTGATAATGCATTATTATTGTTAAAGGATAAGGTAAAGAAAATTGGATGAAAACTCCAAGTCTCTCCCTTATCCAAGAGTAGAACCTTGGTGGCCATGATGGTTTTTCCAAGTGAACAGGAGCAACAAGATTTATGTCAGCATTCCATCAACTAGGGCAGGTCAAGCACCCAAACATAAGCACTCCCCACAAATAACACCGGGAATGCCTAAAATAGGAAACCTAAATTGACAAGCTGACTTCCAAAAATCATGTTAAAATCTCTTTTTCTAAACATTTCTTATATACTTTCTTTTATTGCTTTTCTTTTTGATCAAACATGTTTTATCTTTTCACCAAGGATTAGCAATAACCAAGCTGTAAATCAAATTGCCCTCAGAAATCTTGCATAACCTTGCCACTTGATAAGATTTCCTTTCTTATTATACATCTTTTGACCAGAGTTTATGTCTTATTATACATCTTTTGACCAAAATTTACGTATCTTCGGAGCCGGATTTTCAGGTATACTTTAAGTTCGTTTGTTGGCCATTAGGAAGTAATATGATTAGGTCGGTTTAATATTGCACTACCATCTACCAACATGAAAATTGCTCACTGTTGTCTTAACTATACTAACTTAATGGGCTAAGAGGCATAGCAGCTATTTGGGTGATGTTGGATTAAGTTCAGATTTCTTATCTATAGATGGATAAATTAATCTGATCAATTTCATAGAATGCCATTTAATCTAACGCCCAAACATGTGCTAAAGAGATTTGGACACTAGATAAGAAGAAAATATTATAACAACTCAATAACCTATAAGCTTCCCAATAAACACTAGCGCAATGGCCAAAGAAACCTTTAAAAGTAAGTTATATTACAACAAGAGAAGCAAAGAAGTTTAATGTTCTAATATTTTCTTGATTCTTGAGAATACCAAAATAAAGAAACGATCTAAATTCACGTTGATTCAAAAGAATACAGTGAACCTAGAGGGTTAAGATTCGTTGATTCCACAAAATGCCAAAAATTAACTAAACTCATAAACTTGCACAGAGCTTTGAAAACTGAAAGTATTATTGAACTCAAATCTGTCTTCAAAGGCTACAAGAGATGATTATTTATACTACCGTGAACCTAGAGGTTCCTCTAAGACTCGTTGATTCCATAAAATGCCGAGAATTAACTAAACTAAAAAATTCACACACACTTTGAAAACTGAAAATATTATTTAACTCAAATTTGCCTTCAAAGGCAACAAGAAATGGCTATTTATATTACTAGTAATTATCCTAAACCATAAAGAAAAAAAGAAAACAAAGTCTTAAACTATTAAGAAATAGAACAACAAACTTTAGACAATAAGGAAACCAAGTTAAATAGAACAGGGATTCCTAATCTGCATCACAACTACTCATACAAACATAACTAGTACGTATGTGGTATACTCATGCAAGTTTGCAAACCTTGTATCTCCGATAACGAGCTTCATTATTTCCCAAAAATTTCTTGATAAATGAATCTGTTAGAAAACCAGCAAGACCATCCAGCAGCCACTCTGACATTAAACATAAAGTAACAACATGAAAAAAAAGGGGTTTGGCCTTTAAACTATATCGAATAAATAATGGCAGCAATCTAAATCCCAATTAAGCAGCGCAAACAATATACTACCAACCCACCATCATTCGATAACTCAGGAGTGATATATACTCCAAACCACTGTCTTGCAAGGGCAAATGAAAGTTTAATGCTAGTGTCTATGGCCTGTTAAAAAAAATGTTCTCATTAGAACATAGGAAGAACAAGGAAGCATATCAATCACAGGTTTTACATCACAAAATTTCAAATGCAAGGCAGCCATCAACCATTAAAGAAATTATGCTCTAATGGACATGTAATCATGTTCAGGTCTCGACTTCTTAAACTGCCAGCCTAAAAGTTTTTCTCGGCCACAGATAAGACTTCTGAGTCAAATAAGAGCGGACCTGATCGATAACTTTCTCATCATACAGAATCTGAGAGCTAAAGATGCCCATCGCAGCTCCAAAAGTGGACGATGATACTGCCATCTCAGGAGCTAAAAAAACTTGCTTGTATGATCCAAATGGAAATTTTGCATCAAGGTATGTCTCATAATGGCTGGTGAACATAAAATCACCAGTCAAGCAACAGTTCAAAGTCAACAGACTTACAGTTGAGTCCCTCAAAACCACAAGAAAGATCTAAATAACAACTACTATGCAGTTCAACCTTACAAACCTGAACGCATTGTGGAAAAACTCCACAGTATTATGAATCTTTGATACATTAGC
Organism: Citrus x clementina; assembly: GCF_000493195.1. NCBI lineage: Eukaryota > Viridiplantae > Streptophyta > Magnoliopsida > Sapindales > Rutaceae > Citrus > Citrus x clementina. The sequence continues at coordinate 9,246,943 of NW_006262339.1, read as the reverse complement.
TGGCAAACATATGTGTGACATGAGACTCTGATGGTGGTCAGGAAGGACTTCAAAGGGTGCAACTGCCAAAGTTATCCACTTAGCACTAACTGGAACATCTAATCTGTAGACGTATGTTTTGCGAGGAGGATCATCCTTGCTCAGAACCTGTTAAGTAGAAGGAATGATACTTAGAAGACAAAAGCATCAATAAAAATTAAAACCCCAGCTGCAAACATACAACAATATAAAGATTATTTGCCAAAACAGCAGGGGAAGGGAGTGTTTTACTTTGCAGAACCTTATATGTTGAAGAATAAGTTCATTTACATTCAGAACTATCAAGTGCAACACCTTCAACCACTAAATAAAATGATAAGCAGTTAAACAGTTTTTCTGTCTGGTTAATAAGGACAAACAATGTGTTGAAATGAGACATGATGGACACAAACAACCTTAAGCACACCACTATGAAAGCCATACAATGAGAAAAGGAGTAGAATCCCACCCAAAATGTGTCTCAGCACGCAATATATAAATAAAGGCACAAAGCTATATGAAATTTAGCAATAAAAAATGCACAACATGCCAGTTCCTTAGACAATCTGTGTGAAGTTAAAATGTAACAACAGGATACTGGAGTTCATATAATTTGGTCCCTCCCATCCAACATTTTGCTGCACACATAGGAATGAGAGATGATTTAAAACAAAGGCATAACCATAGTCCTCTTGATTGTGAGACAAAACCATGTCATAAGGATAAGTTATCTTTATTCAAAAATCCAATTAAAATCTATTGGCATAACATCCTTGAAAATGATTCGAGTTTTTCACATTAGCTACCTCAACAAACCTCAAGTTAAATACTCAAGAAGGCGAAATAATGCATCAACAGTAAATAAATTAAACTTTCTCCCCATAACAGCTAGAGTTACCTTAGCAAGAAGTAACTGGCAAGAAAGTCGAACTTAAAAGGACTACGAAACACTTTTTCACTTTGGCGTAAGAGTACTTTCAAATTTTTTAAGTCTAAAAATAGACGAAGAAACAAGATAAGAGCACTTGGATAAGTGATTCAAAGAAGCCAATATTTTTTTAATTAACTGGAATATTAACATTCAGATTAAATATGCCAGTTGTATATGACTAGAAAATCCCTTTGAGTTAGGAGTTCAACACATTTTACAGCGGTCAATTTAGAGAACTCCATGAACATTGACTGGTCAGAAGTTATTCCAGTAACGAACATTGAAGCAAAAACATGTTTCTATTGCTTTCTTCCAACTATTAAGGCTAAGAACACATTATTTTAATTTGAGTTGAGTTCCTAAACGTCAAAATGCATATCTTAGCAGCAACTTGCCCTTGTGTTAATTTATTGGTTATATGCTATTAAACACGCACTTAATTATTGACAACATGACGCCAAGGAGATACCTAACATTCTTATTGCATAACGCAGCAAGCTTAACTGTCTCAATTCAATGCCAAAGATGGAGAGAGAGCAGAACAGAGAAATGGTTGCCATGGAAAAGGGTTTTGAACAATCTCCTGGGTTAGAACTCGTCTCAACAAGCCTCAACCACAAAGATGAGTGCGGTGAGCGTGGATTGAACACGCGACCTTCAGATCTTCAGTCTGACGCTCTCCCACCTGAGCTATCGCCGCAAATTATACACTTAGGTGGTGTCCAGTTGGAAGGAGAGGAAGGGGAAGAGTAAAGTAATTTGAATTCTTTCTCATTTCCGATGTTTGGTTGACCATAATTTTCAAGAATTTAATCTCCATTATAATTTAATATAATCATAATGTGGAATTTAGATTTCAAACCAAAGAGTGATGAATTCAAATTCCTCTTTTGTTGAAAGCCAAAACATTCAAAATTACCCCTTCAATCTTTTATTAACTTGTTTAATATTATCAAATAATTATTATTTACAATTTTATTTTATCAATTTAATTTTTAGATAATTAACTTTATACTAATAAAAGTTAAAGTAATGATTTAAACAATTTAATAAAATCAATTTACTTATTTAATTAATTCGCAAAAATAGAAAATATAAATTGAAGTCATCGCAATGCCACCGTCACTGGTGCATGGGACGTCATCGCCAATACAGTTGGACTCGCCAACCAACAAGCAACATCATCATATTGTCATAAAGGTTAAAAAAAATGGATTTATTTTCTTCAAATCCGATTAAAAAAGTTTTAAAACTTTCTACCTTTCCCAGATCTAGACAAACATTAAGCATTTCGGCCGAATAAATTGCTTTAATCAATCGGTCGTCAATTTCTAATAATTTTCATTATAATTCTAGAGCCGAAATAACATGGTACAGTGGTGGCCAACGGCAGCCGCGGCAACTCTGCTTTTTTTTTTGGGTTTTCAAATGTAATTTCAAAATTATAATATATTAATTAAGAAATTATTTATATTATATCATAATTTATTTAGAAACAAATTAAATTAAATTAATTAAAAATAAAATTATATTAACAAACTTTTCAAATAGAAGTTAATTATCCAAATGAAAAATAAGGCATTTCCTTTCTTTGTATAATTTTGTAACAAATCAAACATTAGAAAAGAGTTTCAATGTACTCTCCTTTCCATTCTTCCACTTTCCTCTCCTCTCATTTCCTTACTTTTTTTCATACCAAACACCACCATAGGTCCATACCAAGTCATTTATCCTCAACTTAGGAAAAATAAACAAGTTCAAATACCATTTTCCATGACTTCTCAATCAAGGACGTGTTATTTCCACATTGCAAGAGTCAAATTCCAAGCCAAGCAATTTTTGAGTACTGAGACAGCCTAATAAAACATAAGCAACTCCACGAAGCACTGAATGGGATATTTGACAAAATAGTTACACTTTGAAATTTTCTAGAATGGTGCATAATAGTTTTCAACATAATAACCAAGGTTGTAACATCACAGATATCGGTGTGTCTTTAATGCTTAGAATGTTAAGAACTCCATAAAACTAAATACTTGGGAAACATGAAGACCTTTGACCCCATAAACATTAAATACTTCACTAACATTATCCAGCTACTTATAGTTCAGCATTTAAATTGATTAATTCAATATTAGGAGGTTAGGATCTAAAAGCTTTTGGGGTTTACTAACTTTCTTTCAGGTGATATAGTATACTCTCTTGTTGCTAAAAAATAGAAGTATCAAGCAATATGCATTCAAATGAAATGAAAGAACATGAAGTGATAATATGAAGAATCTAACTTGAAGCACAAATTACATGTCTAAACTAAAAATAAATATGAATACATAGAGACAATATAATATAGAGCCCATGTATTTTTTAAAACTTCTGACAAGGTTCCATTTGAGACATTATAAAAATTAATTGTCCATGCAGTAATAAAATATTCTCATCAATTTCTCTGACCTGATATAGTAAGCTTCCAGCACTGACGGCAATAAGATTTTGGGAGACTGTAAACTCCAGATCATAACTGAGCAGATAATGTGATACAATATTAATACTGTAGAGACTTCAAATCTCCATAACTACCAAGCCCAAACATGAACAGGAACAATGAAATAGCTCATACCAGCATCGTTGGGTGCTGTCATCTATACAAGGAAACCAGCACCGTGCTCGCCTTATCTGATTATCAGTGTGTAATGCATTACCATCAAAATGAATTCCAGCCTCTACTTTCTCGACCCAATAGTCAATACGAACCAATTTCACATTCTGCACCCAACATTAACCTACATGAGAAACCACAGAAGTGTGAACCTCATCACTATAAATCTAGAGAGCATGCTAAGAAACCACAAACAAATAGCCAATTTGAACCCAGGACTACCAGTATATGTGCAAACCAATTGCTTACAGCTAGCACTAATGAAATTGCTTTTACAAATGTGCACCTTCTGTATAATCCAAGGTCAAGTTTCCAACCAAGAGTTTAGAGGTTCCTCAAAACCAACAGAAGATATCATATCTTATGGGTTAACCATTAAAGACTGTACGGGCAATAATCCCTAGTTTCAAACTTAAGAGTACAAGCAAGTGGAATCCTAGGGGATTTCCATGTATCAGATAGACACTTTGTAGTTATTTAAGATAGACTCTGTAAATAAATCAACTAAGAACTCGGTCAAGTATAACTGGGCAAATGCTAGGAATCCCTGTTTTTAAAGTTCAGCCGAAGAGTTGAAAACATACCCTTATGAACTTCCACTAAAAATATGTTTACACTAAGCTCAGAAATTCACAACATGCAATGGCTCTCATGGGCTATTTGCACAATCCACAAAACATAGATTGAACGCTGGCCAACAAAACAAATAATTCATAAACAACATGAATGTAGATAGCTTAGCAACAGTAACCTGCTTAGGTTCAGCAGAGGAATCCAACTTATTCTCCAAATTCATTTGTTCTATCTGATCAGTTAAACCCTTGAACGGCTTGCAACAATTGATGAGCAAATTAGGAACTAATTCTCTTTCCAGAGCCGATATGTACACAGCAGCTGCAGCATCTGCAGCAGAACTCGGCGACGAGACCATGGATCTCCATCTCTTTTCATTTTCCACATTTTGATGATTATGCGGATAATATTCGAACTCAGTAGGCTCTCCGTCAACCAACACGCTCTCAATTCCCAAATTCTCCGCATGTAACCCTACAATCCCTATATCCGGTACTGCAATCTCCAGCTCGGTGTAGCTACAGATATTTTACAAAAAGAAAATTAAACGCGCAATTAGTTAAGTGAGTAATCAAAATCATGCGCATGTCACGTGTGTATGCGAAGAAGGTTAATTCATTTCTCACCCGTAGATTTGGTGCTTCTCCATGTCGATTGAGAGGCAGAGCTTCTGGTGACGCACGACGGCGCCGGAATTCTCAACCTTCGTTTCCTCGTTCTTCGGCTTACGAGGCTTCGCCATGGCTAGCTTGCTTGCCCACTCTGTGTTTGATGATTTGATGATGAGCGCGCTGAGGTATCGAGGGCTTTATTTATAAAGGAAATTCAGGTTCTTACGAGCAATCGCCTGTGGTACTTTGGGTCGCGTCCGGTTACGTTGTCCCTTACTTTGATGTTTTGATCTAACCGTACACGTAGGAGGGTGAGCGATCTGACGGACTGAATCCTTTTGACGGAGTGCCAATGGAAATAGACGTTGCGAATTTTCGGATGATGTACAAATCAGATTCGTTACGTCTTACTTTTTCTTATTTTCTCATTTACAAGACAATTTTACTTGAATTTGTAGATTATCAGCTTTTATTCTAATCCAGCTGAATTCTTCATTCTCTTGTTCTTGTTCCATCAATCTCTCTCATTTTATTGATAATTGAAAAATAAATTTAACTAGAGATGTAATACGGTAATAAATTTATCTCACTAATTCTCCTTATCATTTTATGAATAATAAGAAAAAAATATGATTTAGTAAATATTATTGCCACCTATATAGTGAATATTTGAACATGTAGTAGAACTTTTTATCTTATTATCAATTAATATTAAAGATATGATTTTATAAGACAGCTCCACATGATACTATCTGTCACTGTAAAATAAGTAATATCTTCCATTAAATCATTACTTTTAATTTCTATAACAGAATTTTTCTTTTTTAAAAAAGTTTAACCATTATATAAGCAAAAAGACTTATAATCTTATGAGTAATGATATAGCCACAAATTTTTGTACAAATTTATTTTATACAAACTGATGTGGCATGATAAGATTGATTAAATTAAATATCACTTGGCCCACATAATTTATTTTTATTAATTTATATTTTCATTCAACCAATCTTATCATGTCACGTTAGTTTATACAAAATAAGTTTGTACAAGAGTTTGTGACTATATTATTACTCTAATCTTATTTTAAGAAGCTTTTAAAACATTTTAAGTTTTTTAAATTAATTTATAATTTTTTTTTGGTAAAAATTTACTTTAAAGAGTTTTGTATTTTTTTTAATGAAGATTTTTCTAAAACATACACCACTAAATATGGTAGACAATACGCACTATAGTACAAATAAGAAATTACTTAAAATTATTGGGATGTATTTGTAAACATCATAAGCTATTGTCCTAAAAACAAATTTCTAACTCGGAAGGGACCATAAGAGTAATTAGCCACACTTTAGGGTTCGCTTGAAAAAGCTTTCCTTTATAAATATGCCAGAATCCGAATCGAAAACTAACGGAGGGAATCCAATGTCTCTCTAAACCGAACTGGTCGATTAAAGATTAAGACTAAAATCTCACTATAACTCTAAACCTCGTCTGGAAATTGACTCAAGAAAATGAGCAGTATCGAACCTTTTAATCGGTACAATTTTTAGAATTAGTTTCGGATTTTGGACCGTAAAGATTATGAATTGTTTGCGTTTTGCGGAAATTGGGAGGCAATTCTCAGATTTTTTTTCATTTCTGTTTCTGAAAACAGATTAGTGAAGCTTGTGGCGAGGGCGTTCTACGATGATATAACAACAAAAGGAGATAACCAGCCGAAATCCGGGAGGAGTGACAACAGAGGGATTGCGGTAGTGGTGCTTGATGCGCTCACGAGGTACTATAGAATTCCACATTCAGTTTTGGAAATTAAAAATGCAATTTTATGTTTTCTCGGGAAGTTGAAAACGGAATTGAATAGAGGTTGTGTTTGATTTGGTCAGTTTTGAAGAAGGGAGTGAAATTGAAACGCCTTTATTTGGTAGAATGAAAGCTGACTCAATAATTTTAGGTGGGTTTGTCTTCTGTTAAATAGTTCGGTATTTTGGTTGATTAGTGTAATTAGATAGCTTTACGAGAGGCTTGCACATGTATTACCTTCAAGTATTTGATGCTTAGGTTAGGTCTTGCACTGACCAGACTGAACTCTTGGTCATCATCTTGGGCAATACTCTTTAGATAAATGATGGCTAATGTTTGCTACAAAAATTTGTACATTTAATGGATTTTGGAGTTGTGAAATCATTTCTAACCTTATAATAACTTGTTGAAGTATAAGTGCTAGCTTCAATGGTTGTTTCTTGTATTCTGTCATGACCTAAAATTTTGCTCCCATACTACTTTTGGGTCAAGAAGTGAAGTGACTTGTGGACTGTCTCATATCACTAAAGTTCTTTGTTTGAATTTAGCTATGATTAGTGTAATATACTCCTTCATTGAATCATTTTCAGAATAATGATGCTGGTAGACTGTAAAATTATACGGCATGAATCTCAATGGATCTATGCTTTTGCGGAATATCTTGGTACCATTGGATTTGTGATTAACTTTTGCTCATCTGAACCAGTTTCCAAAGAATCTTTCAATGCTAATTACCAGATTAGCAACACTTTCAGAGAAAGTCAATGTAGATGCTAATGATGAGGTTCTTGGATTAGTTAGATCAAACTCTTTCTCTGCTTGGTGCTACACTTATTCACAATTAGATACATTGAGAATAGAGTTTTAATGTTTGTCCTTTTGATCATCCCTCTTGTTCTATAAGGTTAATGTCTAAGAGTAAGCAACGAAACAAGAGATGTTTATAGAGTATTTACAGTACTTTTTGTTGGGTTGTAAGAGTTTTACAAGATTAACGTGTTTCCCATCAGCTGAACACCTGTAGTTCTCTCAATATCCATTGACCAATCAATTTTTGACTTATTTTGTAAGAGTGAAGTGCCTATGCTAGTTGAATACGATAATAAACAAGATTCTATTATGTTGTTTAGTCTTGCTGATCGTTCAAGTTATGAACAATAATGTGATTGTTTCCACTGTTTTCTAAGCCACCTTTCATTTTATGAAATGCTTTAAACTATCTATTATTCACTATTGGTTTTTTCTCTTTTAGACGACAGTGGGTTAGAGAAGAAGATTTAGCAAAGGATTTGAAACTACACTCAAAGCAGCTTCGACGGACTTTGCGATTTTTGGAAGAAGAAAAACTAGTTGCTCGAGATCATAGGAAAGAGGTGAGTTTATTGAGGTGCCTGTTACTTGCCCTAATTTGTTATATTAAACAACATTTCTTATTTATATATTGTTTTAATTTTGCTATCTTTTGCATTGCTTGATCTACTATCTAAAGATTATTGTGGAAAGAAACTTGATCTGAAGTTCCTTAGAGCAGTATAGAAGGTCTAAAGCCATAAGAAGCATGGAGCTCGAAACTCATCTGAAAATAATATTGTTGGATGATGATATATTCTTGATTTCTCCTTCCTAACTCTCTTTCTAAAGTGAATCAATGTTCATTTGAAAACTTTTTCCCCAAAAGCTTTAATGAGATGCCTTTATGACTGCAGTATGCTAAGTGCTACAAAGAATACTTGCTTTTCAAAGCATTGAAGCACTGAAGTCTTATGGGTGTAAACCGAAAAAAGCGCTTTTATGAGAACAAAGCATCATTGAAAATAAAAAATAAAAAAGGAACTGAGGAATGAAAAAGCTTGGTCTCAAGCAAAAGGAAAGATTATCGCCCTAATTAGCATTTCTATGCTCTTTGAACCATTAGTAACCCCTTCTAGTTTGAAATTGTTTTTATCTTGAGGGGATTCATGCCATTATGTGTCTATTTTTCTAGAGATAATCATTGCTGCCTCAAAAGCAAAATATCCATTAGTTGCTTCCCTCAAAAATAAAAGTAAAAAGCCACAAAACCTTAGGAAGCTGTCGATATAATTTTTTGCTTTTGTATGTTTGTGACTTGAAAGAAATAAAAGCTAAATATCGTGTTTGATGTTGGCATATCAGTGAGCTCAAGCAACATTCTATTTTGGTTGGAAGTGGCTTGAATTATTTTACAGCCCTGCTAATTAGAGGCTTGCTTCATCTGGCATTTCTGTTTTTGTTGTTGCTTCTTCATTTGCTTGTATATGTACTTTGATGAATCCAACTGATAACATGAGTCCAACTAATAACAATGTTCTCTAGATTGGTTTGTAAAACTTAGGAGCTACCTGGAGCAAGAGTTTAGATGAGCCAAACATTGGCAGCTTGGATCACTTTAAACAGGGTTTATGTTCTTCTTGTTGCTTTTTCATTTGCTCATACTCTTCAAAAATATTGGTTGTCACAAAATTCAAGAATTTTGACCTCCAATTAACTTGTGGAAAATTGCATTGCACAAGTGTCACCATTAGACTAATTAACCAGTTCCCTAAGTAGATAAGATCCTTATCTACTTTGTTCATCTACTGATTTTTCTTTTTTTATACTGATTTTTATTTTTTTATGTTTTAGACTGCTAAGGGTGCAAAGATATATAGTGCTGCTGTTGCTGCCACAGCTGACGGTCAGCCGTTTGCAAAAGAGGGAGAAGAAAAGATTAAACTGCACACTCACTCTTACTGCTCTCTAGATTATGCACAGGTTACCTTACTATCAATAACCAAACATGATACTGGATGTTATTGATTTATTTGGACGGTGAAGGCAAAAGAACCATTTGCTTTCCTGTTTACCCTTTATTGTTCGCCTTCTTACTGTATATTGATCAAATTCTTGCTTTTTAAAGACTTAATGTAGGAATTTTCTGCAGATCTATGATGTTGTTAGGTATAGAATACACCGTATGAGGAAAAAACTGAAGGATGAGCTGGAATGCAAAAACACAGTTCAAGAGTACATATGCCCTAATTGTCAGCGAAGGTCTTTGTTACTCATTTTCTTTTATTATTTTTAAGTTACTTTATATGTTACACTTGTATATGAATTTTGTAACCCTGAAAACTTGAGGATTTCATGATGGCATAATACAGATATAATGCTTTGGATGCGTTGAGGTTGGTTTCTCTAGAAGACGATTCTTTTCACTGTGAAAATTGTAATGGAGAACTTGTGGCAGAGAGTGACAAGTTAGCAGCTCAAGAAGGGGGAGATGGGGATGACAATGCAAGAAGGCGACGACGTGAAAAACTAAAGGACTTGCTTCAAAAATTGGAGGTTTACCTCTTAGTGTGGATATTTGTTTGCTGACTTGGTACCTTATGGTCTTGGATATGCCTTTTTACCTTCAAATAAATAGTTGAGTTTTTATTCATTTTTCAAAGCATTTATCAATTGTGGGCGAATAAAACACAGCTGTGCATTATACACATTATGCTTGTGGATTTTAATAATGGGGGTAAGCTTTGAACAATTTTATAGAGAATAGTTATTTGTCGTGTGGTTAATCACCTTTTGGTTGTGTTTTTGTGCCCTTTTCACTTTGGACATGAAGTAGTGTGCCAGATGTCTTGCAGCAATGAAATATTGGGTTAAAATGACAAGAAACTCATAGTTTAAAAACTTTCCAGTGATTTTTCAATATCTTTCTCTCTGAGTCGCTTGTAGGTTTCTTTTGAATGCCATTTACTCCTTGTGAAATAAGACAGCTCGGAAAGGTGTTGGCCTCTGAATTTGCATAGGAGATGTGATGAAGGAACTTTAATTATGGCATGGATTCTTGATTTGCTCTAGCATGCTTATGCCTGAACATTTTAGTGCTCTTGAACTCACATACTTTTATCGTTAACCCACAAAAGGAGATAAAGACCTGCAGAAATCAGGTGGTGTGGGATATGATGGCGTGGTATGCCCCTAAACACAAGCACATGCAAGTTTTGAGTGAAGTGAACACACGATCACCCCTCTTTAAGCTGATGTGTTTTCCATATATATGTTTATATTTGTCTACAAGTGCAGCTTGAATCCCCCTTTTTTCCCTAATATTTGTTTATTTTATATCATGTATCTGATGTTTCTGGTCACACAGTATTCACTTTAATAATGGTTGCTTCAAGTTTTGCAACTTTGGCTGGTCATTTTTTCTTGCAGACCCAAATATTTGCTACTTGTTGACCTTTTTATGAATGCTTTATATATCATTATTTTGAATTGGTAAATTGACTGTAGGTTCAGCTGAAGCCATTGATGGAACAAATCAACCGAGTAAAAGACTTGGATGTTCCTGAATTTGGAACGCTTCAAGCATGGGAAGCTCGAGCAAGTGCTGCTGGACGTGCTGCAAATGGAGATTCTAGTTCCAATGATCCAAACAAGTCTTCTCAGGGTTATGGTGGGACACCAATGCCGTTTCTTGGAGATACAAAGGTCAGTTTCTTCTCTGATAATTTTCTCATTTTAGGATTTGAACTGCTGGGGTGGAATTGAGTGCCATTATATATGTGTGGTGTTGATGTAAACAACAAGCTTATTTTACCATAACTGATGCTAGGCTTCCTGGCTTATCAAAAATTGGATTTATAAACTTAATGCTACTTTTCATTAGTGAAAAGATAGTTTTGTACCTGATCATGGATTGGTAGTTTGGAATGTACATGATGCAGAATAACACTTGGGTCCTCCACTTGATAACTTAAGCAGATTGAATCTGTTTGATACATTCAGGTGTTTGTTCTGTGTTTCATCATCCATGTTTTGTTTTGTTTCTGTTCAACATGCAATGGTGCAAAGCCTATTTGAGGAAGATTGTGTTGTATTTTGTACGGGAGAGTGTCAGTGTATCCTATTGTGATCAAATCTAATATCTAGTATGGTTACTTGTACTTTGGATGGACCCTTCACCAAATAATAAAGCTGGTTGGTTGCAATCCTACCTTGATAGTTACTTCTTGGCAAATCTATTAAGTGCCTGCGATTATTTGCAAGCTTATCTTCCTAGCACATACTCATCTTGTGTAATTGTCTTACTCTCCAACTTGTAGAGAGCATGTAATCATATCTGTGAGGTTAATTTAGCCTTGTTGCACTTTGAACTAACCTTTTATACGCTAATTGGTTATGACTAAGGCCATCAAAGATTTTGGAAGTTAATAGGCTAGAGTGCTGACTGCATTATATATCTGATTTGACTGCCTTCTTCTAGTTATCCAATCATATGCAAGATATGTGAAAAATACTGCCTTCTTGCAGTAATCTAGTGTTTTAGAGATAGTAGAGGTAATGGTTTATGAGAGATAGATTTAAGATTTTCAGAATTGGTCTTCTTGAAATTTCAGCAGTATCCTTTTTGTTTGTTTGTTCTCATTCCGATGTTTCTATTTAATTCTATTGTGTACATTAAGAGAACGGAAAAAAGTGCAATGACATAATTTCCTATTATCTTAACATTTTTTCGCAACAGTTAAACCGTCCTAGATTCTTGGTATACTACTCTTTAATGTAAGATGTTGGACTTATTCTACGGTTAAATCTTATTGGATTGATTGAGAGCTAATATGTGGCTAGGTTTTTTGCAGGTTGAAGTTGCCTTTTCTGGCGCTGAAGGAAAGCAGGTGGATGTCAAATCAGAAACTGATAGTACACCCCAGAAAGTCTTACCACCTTGGATGATCAAGCAAGGAATGAACCTTACAAAGGAACAACGAGGAGAGGTTAAGCAGGAGTCAAAGATGGATGGAAGCTCAGCAACAGGAGGATTATCAGATGACAAAAAGTCAACTGTTGAAGATGATAAAGCGAGTTTACAGGTTTTTTGCTATGAGATGAACTACTGAATTTCTTGTTTTGATCTGTCTTGCAGTGTTATTTTTTGTGTTTGGTTAACATTTGATCGAGTTTCTGCTGTTTATTATATTGCAGGATGAGTATATTAGAGCATATTATGCTGCTCTGTTGAAGAAACAACAAGAACTAGACGAAGCTGCTAAGAATCAACAAGAATCTTCAAATACACCTATCTCTGATGGTCTTTCTGGGGCATCTTCTAATCGTCAAGTGGGCATGAAGTCAAAACGTGAGGAGGTTGAGGGAGATGATGATGTTGATTGGGAAGAGGCTCCCGTTGCAGGTAAATGTATTGAATATCATATAAAATCTATAATGATGACGAGTCACTACAAGCGTAGATGTTGCTTATTGCATTTATTAGTTTATAAGTTCTGGCTATCAAACTTCAACAAAGTATCAACTGTTACAAGACTTCTAATGTTTGAGATCAGGGAAAAACTAGTGAATTTTCAGTAGTATTTTGGTTGACATGTTTCAGAAAAGCTCCTGCTGCTATGCAATACAGCTTCTTATAACTTGTTTGTAATCCCACTTGAAATGACTTGATGAGTGATGGTAATTATCATTGTTTATGGCATGCTGCAGAATATTAATTTTTATATTTGTGCTTCAATGCTTATTTGGACAGAGAATTTGCAAGCAGGATATTTGTTAATTGCTTTCTTGTAACCACTGAAACACAGATTTGTACAGTATTCACTTAAAACAAGGTTTCTACATTTAGGACAACAATTTACAGCAATAATGTCTGTGTGTCTAGGATATTGGTCTTCTGGTTATTGCCATACGGTACTGCTTTTATGGTCATCAACCATATTCCTTTATATTACTTCCAGGTACCACATCTGAAAGTTTCAAGGTACATGATTTGAATGTTGAAGCTGAGGCTTCTGCAGAAGATGAGGACGATATAGACTGGGAGGAAGGTTGAAGAGGAATGAGATAATGTTTTGATAAAATGAACACCCACATCGCGTCACCTATAAAATACATCATTATTAAATATGAGCCTGAGCGCAGGTTTCCTCGAGTTGCAGTCTCGAGTCATCTTGGGAGGTATTGTATTAGTTGAACCAAAGCCTCATTTTGATTAATGAATTGCTTGTTTACGCTGGTCTTAGGTGTGGGAAAGCAACAACAGAGAATGGGCATACTCCATTGTATTTTTGTAAAGTGCTTTCATAAATCTTGTAATGGATAATCTTTAAAAGGGCAGCCTCAGTAAATGACAAAATCCTCATGAACATTGGAGTTGTCTTCATTTTCTCTTCACAAAATGTATGCCTGCAGGTGGGTTGCTATTTGCTGTTGGTCTAACAGGGTGTGTGCTTCTATTGTAAACTCGACATGAAGAAAATCCTTTTCTTTGCTTTTTTGAATGATCAAGTAAAAATTATTGCATTACCTCATACAAAAAGTTTAAAAATGTACCCCTCTAATAAGCACCATAATCAGATCTTGTATTGAGATGATGATAGTGATTAGTGTGATGGGATATTGAATCCTTGGTATGTATACGTACCAAACAAATTTTTGTACTACATATGCTTTTGTTTCACGGAGAATGCTACGTTACAGAATCTGTAACGTACACACCCAATGGGAAGCAGCACAAGTGTGCTGAGGAGAGAGATAAACCGTCAAATGCAGGCAATGGGAGTTGGCTATAGTTGGATCTGTAAGTTACAGATTCTGTAACTTAGCCAGCTCCTTGTTTCACAACCTATCAATCAAAATAATTTTGTGGATGAGCAATCTATCGCATCTTCTACAGTTGCATATGAAATCAATTTACTACTCGATAATAGTAAGAAAGCTAATAATGTAACCTCCCACAAAGTCTCACAACCCCAGTTTCTCAAAAGAAATCAATTCAAATGTCTGCGAAAGTGTTTTCTTTCAGTCAGTGGGTGTGTGTGTAACTCGAGTGCAATAGCTGAGTGGGGTAGTTGACATTCACTCTCAAAGTTAGCTAACCCTTCAGTTATTTTTTTCTTCTGATTCCAACCAACTCTTTTGACATTTTTATTTTTTATTTTTAAAATAAACTAGAGCCTTCCACGTGGAACAAAAGATGGACATGAAATATGAGAGAGAGTGGTGACGACTTCTGGATTTTCACGGTCTTCCCGAGAAGAGCCTCTCATTCTGGAAAGTGGAAAAGGTCAATTCAAAGTCCTTTTCCAATCCCTGAAGAAATGGGAATGTACTTAATTAATTAATTATTATATTATATTATATTATATTATATATAATATTGTGAGAGATCAAGGGTGTTAGTTCAAACTGCCTTTGGAGTTTGTGTAAGCATACACAGCCTCGCGATGCTTAAAAACAGTTAAGGCATTAAAACTTAAAAGCTTTCTGTTGATTGCAATTCAATTTCGCTCGTACAAGCAGAGGCGGATGGAGCACATGACTAGTGGGGGCTTGAGCCCCCACTGGCCAAAAAAAAATTTAAAAATAAAAGAATTTTTTTTAATTTTTTAATTAACATCATTAAATTTATTAAAATAGTCACTATAAAATATAAAATCCATAAAATTTAAATTTTGACTTTAAAAAAATATAAAAATATATATTTTAATTAAAAATAATGATAGCCCACTATTTAAAATATTTTATATTCTAAAAAATATGGTTAATTCTTCCAGTTTATATAATAATAGTAGAACGAATATTTTCAGTAATAAAACTCATGAATGATCATCTTTGGAATCGGATGGGATAAGTGATAGTTTGGTTGTCTATATAAGAAACAATAAATTTAATAATATTGATAATAAGTCTATTGCATAATATTTTTAAAATATAAAAATGCGTAGAGACTAATTATAAATATTTTATATATTTAAAATTTTAATTTTTTATATTTTACTATTATTTAATTTAGTCCCCGATAAATTATTTTTTTAGATCCGCCACTGCGTACAAGCTCGTCAACTTCATTTGTATTCACATTTTTATTAGTTTTACATCACAAATCTACTAAATCAACTCAGCATGCAATTTAGATATTTGGTTGATGAATTGAATCTATTTTTAAATATTTGAAATAATCAACTTCAGTAATATACGTAAAAGAGACGGGGCGCTCAAAGACATTTTCGGCTTTAAACCAAAAAATAATAATTTACTAGTTATATTTTACATCAATTAAGATAAAATAAATTAATTTACAAACCAATTAAAAATAAAAATATTTAAAATGATAAAACTTAAATTATTAAGATATGGTGGTTAATAGTTATTTACATTAATTGAGTCTAATGAAACTTTTTTACAAAAACAATGTTAAAATTCATTCTAACTTAATATTGAACTTGAGGATACGTGTTATTGATTAGGTATACGTGTTAATAAGCACTTTCCATTGGCTAAGAATCTTAAGGCAACCCTCAAGTATACATATGGTTAATCAAAAACGAAAGCGGGTCTCGATTGAAATTCAAAAAAAAAAATTAATAATAATAAAAATCCTCTTATCATATGCATTCTATTCACTCTCTAATGACAGTAAGTTTTTATTTCTAGCACTACATCAGTAAGAGCAACAGAAGGCTACAACGTTCCCAGATCCTTAATTGTCCTGAATTTATCTCAAAAATCAATTTAGAGAAGGTGTATCGTCACCCTCAATCGATCAAGTTGCTCGGCGATTCAATGGAGCTGGACCCACATCGGTTGGTAGAGAATCAATAGAAGCTGGTACAAGAATCTGATTGGATTCTATGGGGTTCCTCAGAAAGCAATAGCAAATTTTTCTAAGTTGAGTTGCATGCACATTGCTATTCCTACTACAACACATTATTGTCTGATTTACCTACAAGTAACTGAATTTAATTAACAAAGTGAAAACGAAAAATTATTGAACATAATTAAAAAAGAAAAATAGTTTTAAGGCTTACTAAAGAACTATTGTCGAATTCTAATCCACTCTTCATCTTCATTGAAGAGAATAATTAACCAATCAGATTTACCTACAAGGATTAAAAGAGGAACGAGGATAATCAACCCAGATACCCAATCCTTGGCATAATACAAATATTGATGTGTGAAACTTCACGACTTTGACAAAATAAAAGTCTTTTATCTCCACTAGATTTTCATTCATTTTCACACACTTATCCATCTCACAATGCATGTAAGTAGGAGTATTAGAAAAATTCGGTTTAGTGCATAACCCCAACAATGCCATCATATTTTCTGTACGTAAATAGCGGTGAAGCAACTCAAATAATGCAGCACATACAGGTTGAAACGTATCCCCACTTCGGATTTCCTACCATATTTATAAGCAGCTCCGTGTATTCGACAAATATTTGTCAACATAGTAATTGCTAGATTAAAAAATTAATGACAATGAGTAAATAATCTCGAATGATTTGGAAGGATTAAGGGCATACGCTGACTGACTTTCCAATGCTCTTTACTTGATGTAGCGATTAAGCGTTTTAATTTTTAAACTTTTAAATAAAAGAGCGCGTAGTGCGTTATGTGATTTATAAAATAGAAAAAAGAAATGGGTAGTGGAATATGTGGGCATTATAAACAATTATTGGCTTAGGCAAATTTTCTTTTTAAGGTTAGATCTGTGTTTTACTTTAGAAAATAAAAAATGTTTTATTATATACAAGTAATGATCTAGAGGGCGACGACACTCATCTTATAATGAGTGATAGTGTCATATGCCATTGTCTAATTAATTTATAACTTTAACATTATTTACAAGAAACGATAGAATTTTATCATGTGTCCAAGTGTTCACCATAAAGTGGATAATGATGCTCGCCATCTCCATTACATAGATTGAAAGGGAGAATATATTTAATTAACTATCTAAGATAACTGTTGGGGGGACTTAGCATAAGATTTCTAGGTATCTAACCCAAAAGACTAGCCTTTTAGGTGGAGTGATCTACCTCCTTATAAACCCAAGTATCTCCCATTTTCTAGTCAATATGGGACACAACTCAACAATCCTCCCCCCCCCCCCCCGGACGAAATCATCGTCGGACTCCGATCCTTTCGTCCAACACACCTGAGTTGTTTCACCAACACATTTCGGCTACTAGGGACTAACTCTGATACCACTTGTTGGGGGAACTTAGCATAAGATTTCTAGGTATCCAACCCAAAAGACTAGCCTCTTAGGTGGAGTGACTTACCTCCTTATAAACCCAAGTATCTCCTCTCTTCTAGCCAATATGGGACACAGCTCAACAATCCTCCTCCGGACGAAACCACCGCCAGACTCCGATCCTTTTGTCCGACACACCTGAGTTGTTTCACCACCACATTTCGGCTACTAGGGACTAGCTCTAATACCACTTGTTGGGGGGACTTAACATAAGATTTCTAGGTATTCAACCCAAAAGACTAGCTTTTTAGATGGAGTGACTTACCTCCTTATAAACCCAAGTATTTCCCCTTTTCTAGCCAATGTGGGACACAACTCAACAATCCCCCCCCCCCCCCCGAACGAAACCACCGTCGGACTCCGATATTTTCGTTCAACACACCTGAGTTGTTTCACCACCACATTTTGACTACTATGGACTATCTCTAATACCACTTGTTGCGGGGACTTAACATAAAATTTTTAGGTATCCAACCCAAAAGACTAACCTTTAGATGGAGTGATCTACCTCATTATAAACCCAAGTATCTCTCATTTTCTAACCAATGTGGGACACAACTCAACAATAACATACCAAATTGTGCGATATAAGGTGGTAATGTCAACAAAAATAGGAGTAATTAGAGGTTTTCAAAAGTGAGAGAGTGATTTAAAGATAATAAATGTACAAGGGGATAACCTGAAATTAATCCAAAAAATTTATGAAACTCAATTTTTTGATTCATTTGAGAAAATTAACAAAAATCCACACCTACTATAAAAAAAAAAGCCAATTTTCATAGATATTTAAAATTTCAAAGATCATAGATTTGAATTTGCATTATCAACAACCTTAATTAATTTATTATTTAAAAGAAGAAGAAGAGTATAAGTGAAGGAATTGTTTCCTCCCATGCAACTTAACGTGTTCTCTAACACAATATCAAGCGTGTGAACGAACACTATGTCCTTTTATTTACAACTGGCCATTCATTTAATATGGAACACTTCTAGGGCCTATCCATGTTTCCATTAATTAATTATTTCGTGACACTAAATTAAAGGTCAACTCTTACCAGAATTGCCGTGTTATACAGACCAAGTTACGAAATTAATGCATCAAGTTATTTTATATACTTCCATTTGAATGTCGGCCGATAGCCATAGATTTATCAATTTAATTAGACTTAATTTCTAATTGCATGATCTATGATGAGTTGTCCCCTTTTTTCCCCATTTTAGTATACTGTATTGCTTCCCTGAAACATGCACCTTATACGGCAATGTAACTTGCATTTGCGGATTTGCCTTTAAGCTTTTTAGGGACTATTTTTTTCTAATTTATAATTAATTAATATATATTTTTAAACATCGACACTACGAGGGATCAAACGATTAGCTGAGTGTTAAAAGATGTGGGAGAAGAGATTTCAATCCCCCGTGTGAGTGTATTTATGGAGGAAGAATTTTATTTTGAATAATTTGAGGTAGATTAGTCTTCAGTATATTTGTGAATGAAAGTAGCATAAAAATCACCCAAGTAGAAGTGGATGGAAACTCAATGGAGAGATTTTCTTTAAAATATTTAAAAGTATAGTTTCAACTTATTCTAGAATAATATTGACACAACATTATAACAAAATTATTTAAGTAGACTCCAATACCCCCAATAAAATTATGATAGTAAATATCAATAAATTCAAATATTAAAAGAAGACAATAAGACCACAGTGATTTGTAAAATAGTTATAAAAACTCTTTTCGTTTTATAAATGGTCACACTTGATCCATTTTTAAGGCTCACATTTGACAAAATCTCTTTTTATATTCAGAAATTATCATATAAAACCCAAGATTTGGTCAAGAGAAAAAACCTGTGTGTCACGAAAAAAATTTGTGTATCTATTTTAAAAAATAATAGGGTTAAATGATCATTTTACGAAACCACAAAGATATTGCTATCCTTTTTCAGATTTAAATTAAAAAGAAAAAAGAAAAAAGAAAATAATGTAACAGCAGTGTCAATGAATAATTAGTACTGGTCATCTAAATTATCAAGCCTTGATGCATGAGCATATTTTACCCCCAATATAAAAATGAAGGTTTGACAAAGTGCTTTTAGTGAAGCCCCATTTTTCCTTGAACGTAAAGGAATGAACTATGAAGTTTCATTGGGAACAAGTTTAATGCTCGACAAGTCTGCCTTCCTCTCCGCGCGCATCCCTCTCCTCTCTCTCTCTCTCTCTCTCTCTCGCTTTCTTAATTTTTTAAGCCAGCCAACCCATCTCGAGTGTCATGAAATTAGCATTATACTCACTCTCTGATGACAACAAGCTTCTGTTTCTTCAGCCGCATAATTTCTTATGCTGCTCTCTCTAGCTACATCAGTAAAACCCCCACGTTTGAGCTCTCAATTTTCATCTTTTCAATTATTCCATCGATGCACTGTTTTCATCTAACTCTTATTCTCTCCTCTTCACTTGCTATATGATGAAAATCCCACCAATTTTTGTTAGCATCATTCTTTGCCTCTCCACTCTTTTCCTTTTATTATTCTTTCATGCGTTTTGCTTCAATAATTTCACCACCCTCGGCACCAACACCGCCGCTAGTAGCACTACTCGGATCAGCCACAGAAAAGTATTACTCATGGCAAGCAAGTTTGATTTCTCCCCATTTCTCCGGCACCGCCATCATTACCTGAAACACCTCCCTCAACCGGCTGCCGGATCAACCGATATGGACCCGCGTTACGGCGTCGAGAAACGGCTTGTTCCTACCGGTCCAAATCCATTGCATCACTGAGAGAGGTTTCTTCAATACTCATCTATGTTGTGTAGCTATGCTAATTAATTAGTGTTCCTTTTTGCAATTATTAAAAAAAAAAAAAAGTAAAGAAAATGTCCCATGAAATTATTAATTTTTTTTTTCTCTTTGGGGGGATGATTCCATACTTGTTTAGAGATTGAGATACCCTGATTTTGGATAGATTCATATACTCCTTTATTTCAAGCAAATGTTTATTTGTATGCCTAATATTATGTGAATAACAACAAGAAATAATTCTCATTTAGTATGTAATTTATTTGCAGAAGCAAGAGTTTCTTATTTATGTTAAGCATGCAGACTGATTACGATTTTATTTATATTCAATATGTATAGTATATTAAATGCATCGTCGTCTTCGATTTGTATGCCCTGATCATGCAAATAATTCATCAGTTTTTTTAAATTATTATAATTCATCGTGGTGTGAACTAAAGAATAGCTGTGACGGCACGGCATGTCACAGGAAGAAGAATTATATTAATCTATATTAATCTCAATCACTTATTAAAGAAAATTTAAATTAGATTAAAATTCATGAAGCGAAGTGTCAAGATATTGCTATAGAAAGGTTTGACTTTAAATAGAGGTATTTGCATTGTGATAAACTCTGAGCATGCATATGCAGAATGGGAAAAAAGAAAGATGAATGGTTGTAGAAATTAGACGAATTAACAAATGGGCGCTGGACACGAAACCAGCATTGGATCCTCAATTGAGCTCATGTTTTGACCCAAGATTGGAACCATTTCGCAAGCATGACGTGAGTCCAATTGGTGAATTTGGTGTACTTAAATTTCACCATTTCTATTTTCTGGAAGAGACAAAAATTTTCAAATTTCAACGTGGGTTTGGTATTAGTTCGAAAAAAAGGTTACTATGTCAACCTACTTTCTTCTACAATTTCTCACCATGAAACTTAACTTATTTACATGTTTGATCTAACTTCTCAATAAAATTACACGCATGTCTTGTTCAGCTTGGGAACATCCAATAATACAACGTTAGTTTTGAGCAACTTTGATTTTGACGCGTTGTATGAATATATAATTTTGATTTTTGTCCTATTCAGAAATCTGCATTTAACAAAATTCAAATTTAAGCACTAAAACATTGTTGCATTGCTCTTAACCAAGTTTTTCTGATCTTATTTTAAATTTTTAATCAAGTGATAGTTATTATAACTATATAATTTATAATCAAGATTATTTATATAATTTTTTTTTAATTTAACATAATAGTAATTTAATCTTCTCTTCTGTACCCACGTGAGTAGGATTTAATCCAATTCATATGAGTGAAGAAGAAAGTGGGTTGTGGTTTATATTATTGTTATTGTTGTTGTTATTTAAATGAAAAATCAAATCAATGATGAGGTAATTTTGAGGACTTGAATTGCATCAAGTTTCAATCATGATCTTGTATGAAATTGTAACACTAGGTTATTGGTTTGACTTTCACAAAAGGGATGATGGTGACGAGGATCCACTTGATGGTGGAGGATTTCAACGAGAATAAATTTATTGAGAGCATGTGATAACCCGTTCTCTTTTTTTCAGGGTCAGACTCTATAGATTCTATATAAAATTATTCAATTGTAAAATGGCTAGTTGAGCATCCAAAAATGAAATAGAAAAAGAAAATGAAGAAATCTTCTTGTATAGTCTCAATATATAAAAATATTTCAATTTTTTTTATCAGTATTATAATACAAGAAGTTTAGTTTATAAATTTTACTGGAAAAAAAAAAGGGTGACCTTGACATATGGAGTCTGTTTTAATATATAAATACATATTAATATTAGAAGAATAGACATTCAGACCCACTTTCATTGGCATGTTATATTTTTTAAGATTTAAGAAATAGTGAAATCAATTTTGCAATTAAACAAGGAACGAGTCGCACACACGATAACTCAAACCATAAATAGTTTGTGTATTTATTCTACGAACATTGGAGGTCTACATGTATAAAACACGCTGGAGATTTTAGTGTCGATTTTTTTTAATTTTTCTAATAATTTTTCACAAAAATTGAAGAAGGAATAATTCCATAAGAGATGTCAGAGTTGTACAAAAATTATAACTTACGCATTACAAATTTTCTTGTATCACGTGAAAACCTGCCTTGCAAAGTTTGGTTACGCATTACATAACCCATGTGTAGCATGTTTCTTAAGCAGCCATCAAGTCCTGGTAATGTCCGTCTACTTTAGCGATGATCAATGCTGAAATAAGCGGAATGCTATGGCTCAACAAATCTTAGACAAATCGTGTGTCGAAGTAGATTATAAATACATTTTTCAAGTGGTCTTTAAATATTAATAATAAGAGTGATGATACAACCAC
Source organism: Citrus x clementina (assembly GCF_000493195.1). Taxonomy (NCBI): domain Eukaryota; kingdom Viridiplantae; phylum Streptophyta; class Magnoliopsida; order Sapindales; family Rutaceae; genus Citrus; species Citrus x clementina. Next base: position 9,224,150 of record NW_006262339.1, on the reverse strand, counting down.
AAACTCTTATATAAATTTATCTTATACAAACTGATTTGACATTAATTAATTGGTTGAATGAAAATATAAAATAATAAAAATAGATCATGTGAGCCTAGAAATATTTAATTCAATAAATTTTATCATGCTACATTAGTTTGTATAAAATAATTTTGTACAAGAGTTTGTGGCTATATTATTACTATAATAATAAATATTCACTTCTCTAATTTATACTTAGCGCTAAAAAGATAAAATAAAGTGACTTATCTTATCTCACACACATAAACGTAAATAAGGTTGATGATAAACTTAGCTAGTAGATTCTACAGTTTTTATATAAAATAAAATTGTAAATGCCTTCAACAAGAAAGTAGTAAATCCGCCGTAGCACTAAGGCAATTTCAAAGACATGAAATCTGGGTTCAAATCCCGGCGGCGGAAATTTTATTTATTTTTTAACTTTTATTTCAAGAGTTTAAAAATGTTAGGGATTTACCTGTACAACAAACTCAATCTTTAGAGATTTTAGTATTTTTTTTTTTTCGTTTGTCCAAATGAGTTCTTACAAAAACTAAAGAAGGAATAAGTCAACAAGATTAAGATGCAACACTAGTACAAAATTGTCAAAACTATAACTTTGGATTACAAATTTTTGGGAAGCTGGTTTGGTTAGTCCTCTGAAAATTCTCCACATGGGCCGACCGAGTGGCCTTTGAGAACATCAAGAATGATGGGCCAGATTCGTTAGACTATTGAAACCCTAGATCGAACCCTCACTCATTCAGTCCACACTCTGCTGTTCAATAGACATTCTACCAAAATCCTCACTGATTTAATCGAAATTTCCTGTTTCTCCGTCGTATGCTGTCATCTCACCATCCTTTTGTCATTGTTTCGCATCGTTCTTTCATCATTTCACCATCACCACAAGCAGTTCAAAGGCCTTGCAAGGTAAATACTTTGAGTCTTTTTAAATTCGTTCTTTAAGTTGGGTGCAGAAATTGAATGGGTATACATAAAAATTGAATGAGTTTGCTGTAGAAATTGCATGAAGAAATTATTTATGTTGTAATTCGGGTTAAATGGAATATATGTGGGGTAAATTTGGGTAGCATAAATGCAAATGCATGTGGGTTTTGATTTAATTTTTCTTTTTCCTAGGTTGATTACAAGTTATTAAATAATAATTTTTAGGTTATTTGTCCATTTATTGCTTGATTTTGTTTTTTATTGTAAACCTTGAAGACTTGAACTATTTGCCGCTTCTAGATGTAATTTTCTAACAAGTCTTGAAAATAAGTTCTGTAATAAAATGTTGATACATAATTATGCCTGGCAAGTATTTGACAGAATGTCTGAAAGGATCAAACCTGTTGAAAAGTTGATTAAAGAGAGTGACAATGATGTTGAGATAGCTGAAAAGATTAGGGATCTTGGCATGGCCAAGCAAATGCAATGGAATAATAATAATAATAATGAAAATCAAGGATCCAAGGCATGGGAGGAATTTTTAATTTTCTTTTCTTTAGATACTGATTCTATTTTCAAGCCATATTTGTTCTTAGTTTTCAGTACTATTTATTTATTTGTTTCTTTTTGGTTTTTTTTTCTTAAGGTAATAATGAGCAAAGGCTATAGAGAATATATATTTTGAGGTTGGCATTTTAGTCTATAATTAATGTTTGTTTGTTCCTTTATTACAGTAAAGTTTGTTGGTTTTGGGATATATGAAAAATAGATTCCAAGAGATGAGGAGACATTTTTTTTCTAATTAGGTGGACTTGAAACTCAAGTATTAAAGGACCAAAATTATTGACTTTAGTTATGTAGTTGCATGTAGTTGGGGGAGAAGAGTTTTGGAAATGTAAATTTGGAGTTCAGAATTCTTGTACGAAATGCTTCCCTTAGAGAAAATAGGGAACTCAAAATTGACATAGAATGTGTTTTTATTTATACATGCTTAACTTGTATTTTAATGTCATTTGTATTTTTGAAGTTCATTTCTGATTTTTTAGATTCTTGAATGTCTAGGTAATCATCATGAATAAACTTACGTTAATATAATTTCCCACTTGTGCTAGATGGTTGACATCACACATGAAGGAGTTTCATGTAAGAATCAACAATCTTCCTTCGAACTTAATTTTGCATCTTTTGGAAATTAGTTACAAAGTTGTTGTAGCTATTGTTCTTTTGTTCCTCTAAAACGCACCTTTAATGCTGCCTCCGTGTTCGTTCGCCATCGTCAGCCGCACTAGGTAATTTCAAATTTACATACGTTTTGTAGCAATTTCAAATGGTGTATGAATGGGATAGGTCTATTATAATTTCAAATTTGTATAATAGCTGTTTATAACTCAACCGGGTATGGCCAAAAGGACTCGTTGAGGATGTTTTATTGGTAATTGATATTTGTTTTTCAATTTTTTTCATTAGTGATCTGGCCATTAGAATAGGCAATTTAGAAACTGATCTGGGGATTATAAACATGAACTGGTAATAATGCCCCATTTTCTTTTAAATTTGCAATGTGTTAGGAGTCAAAGCCGCATCCAAAATACCAAACATTGTACCGTGCAGAAAATATTCATACTGCTGATACTAAGGTCGAACCTGAATTGCAATCCAAACCGAGAATTTACAACTAAATTTTCAATCTGAACCAATCCAAAAATTTAAATCCCAAAATTTCAGTTCGGTTCGGGTTTGAGCTTCAATCCAAACGGGTTGAATTCCCCAACCCGAACATTTTGGAACGCAAACTACATCACTCGGCTCGCGCGCAACCCCGCTGCGTTATGTTATGGAAGAATTTAAACCAAACAACCCGAACCGAAACCCGATTTGCCCATCCCGAACTAGAATGCCTATGTGGTGAGATACTTTGGCCCTCCATGCCCTTTTGGGGAAGGATCCTACTTAAAAGGTCTTACAAATCATATTACCGAGAGATTGTGTTTTGTGTAATTCTGCAATTTTTGTTTAGCCCTTGATCAGAAATGAAATGGATTTTTATCAGCTGAGATCTATATAATTTTTTTTGTCATACAATTACGCCTCTTGTATGTTCTAAAATCACATGATTGTTTAACATCTGTTTGATTCTTTTTTCTTTTTTAATTCTCAAATTGCTGTAGGATTTTCTGATGGGTATTGGTAAAACTGAAATAAATTTGAGGAGGTTGCTTGGCGCTGCGCCTCAGCAACAGAATCAGGCTAAACTTATACATGTAAGTCATGACATTAATGAGTTCAAATTGTTTATTTCCCAAACAATTTATGTCAACGTTTCTGATTTTGGATTTTCAGTATGTTGCCACTCTACGCGAACAATTAGAACAGCTGGCTGATGAGAGAACTCCTGAAGGGTTACCGAGGTAGGTATGATTTCTTATTCTTTATAGATTACACAAAACACATTTATTGACACCGTAGCTGGGCAATCTCATTTTGCTTATTGTATGTGATCTGAAGAAGAAAAAGAAATGTTGGAAATTTCTGTTTTTATACTTTACTCTCTTTTTTTTTTCCTATTGAAAGTGCTTTCATTATGTGGAAGTCATTGATTAATGAGGTTTCGAGGCCATGTACTTATCTTTTGGATTTGTTCCCACAGAATATCAAAGGCTCAGGTGAATGATTATTCAGAGAAGATTGAAGCCATTGCGTCTAAATTAGTTACTCCATTGGTGCGTGATTTTTTTTTAAAAAAATATAATTTGGATAGTGAAGATTTTGGTGGGATTCATTACTTTTCCTTTGTTTCCTCTTTGTCTAGTTGATCAACTGCCTCATTTCTACATTTTTAAGTGGCAAATACACATTATTAATATTTCTGATTTCTAGCCTCCTGTTCGAGTATCTGAAGACGCTTTAAGGAGTAATTCTTTGAAAACAAGCACTTCTAAATCAGATGGAGAAACTCAGGCTCCCTCATCTCCGGGGCTGAGAAGGCGATTTGTGTAAGTGAATGCTGTAACTAGGCTCCTTGTGATTTTTTTTTTTAAAATTAACTCCTTTGTTTACTCTGCTGTTCTTATAGTTTTTGTTTTGTTTGAACTGATTTTAATTCATTTTTACAGGCCTGCCTCAAATCTTGAAGATAGAACTCAGGGCACTGTTGACGCTGATACATCAGAACCAGTCAAATTGGATGCTCAAGCACATGCTCATATTGAAAAGCAAAGGTAATTTTTGTAGTCTTTGTTGCCATCTTAACTTGAGTAACTAAACATTGAGTGAGGTTGCTCAGTGATTTTGTAGATTTACTTTCTATTTTTGTTATACTTATGCTCAAATATGTAACAAATATTTGTTTGAATGTATTTTAAAAATCCTGCTTTGGAATGTCCAACCGTTGGCAATCTAGTGCCTTTGCAAGCATCTCGGTTTTAGCTCCAGAAAACAAGTTACCCTGAAGATTTTGATTAGTTTCATTTGAATTTGTGGTAGTGATGGAAGTTGTTTGGACGTATACATTTGTAATAATTGTCTAAATATCTATTGTAGTTCTTCAGTGATATTCTGATGTTAATACTTTTGTGTTTCTGTGTTATAATGTTTATATATTAATATTTCTCTTTGCAGAAAGCTTCAAGAGAGCCTGACAGATGAAATGGTTGGGTTGGCACGACAACTCAAAGAGAGCAGTCTCCTAATAAGCCAATCTGTGCAAAATACTGAAAAAGTAAGATTCAACAGTATGTTACCTACTCTTATATTACGTTGTTAATTGAAAATGATAATAAATTAGATTCAAACTTCATAAGTAATTTGTTTAAAGAGAGATGAGCAACTATAACTGAGGAGAAAGTCGTACATGAGGACACTTCTATGGTACCATTCTAGTAGAATCTTATCACGCACTTTTAAGTTCTAGCTCACTTACATAATCGCTGTCAGGATTGGTTGATTACAACGAATGTGTATGAGGTAAATATTTAATTGGATAGGCTTACGGATGACGTTTAGGGGCATCCCGATACACGACATTCTCAAAACTGAGACATATGAGTATATATGTTGGGCATACCTGATGCATCATGTGAAAAGCTGATAAACATCAGATTTAATCCTAATATTCATGCAAGTGTCTATTCTCTACATTTAGTTTGACTACTGCAATTGTGATTGTTCATCAGATATAGGAATTTAGTACTTGAACATGTGCAAGTTAACAACTGGGTCAGAAATCTTCTATTTCTCTTGTTTTGCACACTTCTATGGTACAAGTGATAATGGTTGATAATGGTTTGGGTGCAGGTGCTTGATTCAACCGAGAAGGCTATTGAGCAAAGCCTGGCAAGCACTGGCCACACCAATGTGCGGGCTATGAAGATATACTCAGAGAGTTCTAAGACTACATGTTTTACATGGCTACTAATGCTTGTAATGACTTGTATTTTTATCATGGTTGTGCTTCTCATTCGTGTCACCTAAAGTGATGATTATCTCATGCTTTCTTTCTGAGATCTGGCCACAAGGTAACAGAGGCCAACTTTTGCCACGTGGCTCTCATGGCTCTCCGCGCTCTTAATTGAAGAATGAAGACTGCTTTGTTTTGGCTCTATATACCTGTAATTGAAGATTTTCTTTTTGATGGTGTTATGTGTAAAGACATGCTAAAGCAGCAGTAAAAATGTATTGGCTAGATGGTCTATTAGCACCCTCTAAAGTCCATTAAATAATTCTGAAAAATTAGCGCTCTCCTTAATCCCATGTGGATTTATGTGGATAAAGAATTTTGTGAAAGAGAAAACTTATTTTATTTTATTTTTAAGAAAAGCATAGAGATTATTTAAATTTATATTTTGTCCTTCACTTTAACTATTAGAGTTAAGGATTTTATAAGGTCAATGAAGCAGTGGCACTCCTCTAATGTTGAAAAATTGGCACTCACTTTAATCCCAAACCCTTCAAAGTAACAAGTTCTCTGGTTATTGTTTTTTTTTTAAAAAAAAAAGTGTACAATGCTTATGTGATGTGTGGGTTTATATGTGGGTAAAGAGTTTTGTTTTATTGGCCTTTTTTTTTCTCTAAAGAAAAGAATAGATGTTTTTTTAACTTTATATTTTATCTTTTATTATAATTACAAGAATAAGAAATTTTATAACATCACTGAAGGGTGACAGTAGTCCCACTCTTATTATTATTATTATTATTGTAGTTTCGAATATTGCCAATTATTGTTATTGAAAGCAAATGCCTATCAGCATTTATTTATATTCACCGTGGTTATTTCGTGGTATTTAATATAAAATTGTAGAATTGTTAAAAAGAAAGTATTTAACTTTCTTGTAGCACACAAGGCGTAATTTCAATCACTGAAATTTGGGTTCAAATCCTGGCAGTAGAGTATTTTTTTTTATTTACTAAAATATTTTTATGGTCTCCCATCAATGATAAAATTGGAAACTGATGGCTCATTTAGGATTATTTTTTGGAGACTTAAAAGTGATTATGAAAAGCTAAAAGGTAATTTTTGTATTTGGTAAACTTTTTTAAAAATCACTTTTACCAAAATCACCTCACATCTTACTGTAAACTTTAAAAAGTAGGGAATGAATAACTTTTTAAAATCTGATTTTGAATTTTTGGGAACCATTTTTATACTTAATATGCTTCTACATATATCATCATATCTATTATAAAAATCTAAAATTATCCTTATTAATTAGGAAATAAAATCATTAACATTAAAGAGATTATTATTATTATTACCAATTATATTGAGACAACAAAATAAAACAATAAAATTAATAGTATAAGATATTTATTTTAGTTATCAATTATTATATATAAACAATAAAAAAATATTTTGTGTACGTATTTATAAATGTATAAATAAATTTTATTCAATATTATGTCTAATTCAGTCATTTATATTCTTACAGTCGTTTAACAGTAAAATTTACTAAATACATACAACTACTTTTAAAATCTATAGTATTTTTAAAAATAAATTTTACTAAGCGTTTAACTGATTCTTTTCACAACTGATTATTTCTGCAGCGTATCTAATAGTAATTATTTTAAAAACTATAACGTTTCTATTGACCCTAAACTTAATTTGCCAACAAAAAATAGTTATGTAATAAAGTTGATGGTGTAGCACAATATCTATCCCTTGGCTAATTATTTTATAAGATTTAGTTTTAACAGCTGTTTTTAAGAAAAATCTTTCCCTACAAGAATTTTTCTTGGTTTTAAAAAGTGGATGAAAAAAATTTAACTTGATTATTTAGCTTCACATTTTTTTAATTATCCAAACATGAGTGCCCGGCTATATATATATATATATATATATATATGAAAACCATGGGGTTAATCCCTGATGGACTATAAGAAATACATAATTTTACTCCTTGATTTGACTGTATATTGAAATTTTGAATTCGTAAGAATTGATTACAAAAATTTCTCTATTACATTTACATGAAAAATAAATTGTCTTACTATAAGAAAGGTCTTGATCTCGACCTTTGAAGTTTGCTCTAATATGTAAATACAGAACAATGTTTGAAGAATGGATGCACAGACCCACTTTCGTTACCATGTTATATTTTGTAAGACATACACAATAATCTAGTGCTGATCATGTGTGATGATAAACTTAGCTAGTAGATTCTAAAGTTTTTATATAAAATTAAATTGTAAATGCCTTCAATAAGAAAGTAGTAAATCCGCCGTAGCACTCAGGCAATTTTACTCACATGAAATCTGGGTTCAAATCCCGGCGGCGGAAATTTTATTTGATTTTTAACTTTTATTTCAAGAGTTTATAAATGTTAGGGATCTACTTGTACAACAAACTCAATTTTTAGAGATTTTAGTTTTTTTTTTCGTTTATCCAAATGATTTCTTAGTTCTTACAAAAACTAAAGAAGGAATAAGTCAACAAGATTAAGATGCAACATTAGATTCTAAAGTTTTTATATAAAATTAAATTGTAAATGCCTTCAATAAGAAAGTAGTAAATCCGCCGTAGCACTCAGGCAATTTTACTCACATGAAATCCGGGTTCAAATCCCGGCGGCGGAAATTTTATTTGATTTTTAACTTTTATTTCAAGAGTTTATAAATGTTAGGGATCTACCTGTACAACAAACTCAATCTTTAGAGATTTTAGTTTTTTTTTTTGCGTTTATCCAAATGATTTCTTAGTTCGTACAAAAATTAAAGGTAGAATAAAGTCGACAAGATTAAGATGCAACATTAGATTCTAAAGTTTTTATATAAAATTAAATTGTAAATGCCTTCAATAAGAAAGTAGTAAATCCGCCGTAGCACTCAGGCAATTTTACTCACATGAAATCCGGGTTCAAATCCCGGCGGCGGAAATTTTATTTGATTTTTAACTTTTATTTCAAGAGTTTATAAATGTTAGGGATCTACCTGTACAACAAACTCAATCTTTAGAGATTTTTTTTTTTTCGTTTATCCAAATGATTTCTTAGTTCTTACAAAAACTAAAGAAGGAATAAGTCAACAAGATTAAGATGCAACATTAGATTCTAAAGTTTTTATATAAAATTAAATTGTAAATGCCTTCAATAAGAAAGTAGTAAATCCGCCGTAGCACTCAGGCAATTTTACTCACATGAAATCCGGGTTCAAATCCCGGCGGCGGAAATTTTATTTGATTTTTAACTTTTATTTCAAGAGTTTATAAATGTTAGGGATCTACCTGTACAACAAACTCAATCTTTAGAGATTTTAGTTTTTTTTTTTTCGTTTATCCTAATGATTTCTTAGTTCTTACAAAAACTAAAGAAGGAATAAGTCAACAAGATTAAGATGCAACATTAGATTCTAAAGTTTTTATATAAAATTAAATTGTAAATGACTTCAATAAGAAAGTAGTAAATCCGCCGTAGCACTCGGGCAATTTTACTCACATGAAATCCGGATTCAAATCCCGTCGGCGGAAATTTTATTTGATTTTTAACTTTTATTTCAAGAGTTTATAAATGTTAGGGATCTACCTGTACAACAAACTCAATCTTTAGAGATTTTAGTTTTTTTTTTTCGTTTATCCAAATGATTTCTTAGTTCGTACAAAAACTAAAGAAGGAATAAGTCAACAAGATTAAGATGCAACATTAGATTCTAAAGTTTTTATATAAAATTAAATTGTAAATGCCTTCAATAAGAAAGTAGTAAATCCGCCGTAGCACTCAGGCAATTTTACTCACATGAAATCCGGGTTCAAATCCCGGCGGCGGAAATTTTATTTGATTTTTAACTTTTATTTCAAGAGTTTATAAATGTTAGGGATCTACCTGTACAACAAACTCAATCTTTAGAGATTTTAGTTTTTTTTTTTCGTTTATCCAAATGATTTCTTAGTTCTTACAAAAACTAAAGAAGGAATAAGTCAACAAGATTAAGATGCAACATTAGATTCTAAAGTTTTTATATAAAATTAAATTGTAGATGCCTTCAATAAGAAAGTAGTAAATCCGCCGTAGCACTCAGGCAATTTTACTCACATGAAATCCGGGTTCAAATCCCGGCGGCGGAAATTTTATTTGATTTTTAACTTTTATTTCAAGAGTTTATAAATGTTAGGGATCTACCTGTACAACAAACTCAATCTTTAGAGATTTTAGTTTTTTTTTTTCGTTTATCCAAATGATTTCTTAGTTCTTACAAAAACTAAAGAAGGAATAAGTCAACAAGATTAAGATGCAACATTAGATTCTAAAGTTTTTATATAAAATTAAATTGAAAATGCCTTCAATAAGAAAGTAGTAAATCCGCCGTAGCACTCAGGCAATTTTACTCACATGAAATCCGGGTTCAAATCCCGGCGGCGGAAATTTTATTTGATTTTTAACTTTTATTTCAAGAGTTTATAAATTTTAGGGATCTTACCTGTACAACAAACTCAATCTTTAGAGATTTTAGTTTTTTTTTTTCGTTTATCCAAATGATTTCTTAGTTCTTACAAAAACTAAAGAAGGAATAAGTCAACAAGATTAAGATGCAACATTAGATTCTAAAGTTTTTATATAAAATTAAATTGTAAATGACTTCAATAAGAAAGTAGTAAATCCGCCGTAGCACTCAGGCAATTTTACTCACATGAAATCCGGGTTCAAATCCCGGCGGCGGAAATTATATTTGATTTTTAACTTTTATTTGATTTTTAACTTTTATTTCAAGAGTTTATAAATGTTAGGGATCTACCTGTACAACAAACTCAATCTTTAGAGATTTTAGTTTTTTTTTTTTCGTTTATCCTAATGATTTCTTAGTTCTTACAAAAACTAAAGAAGGAATAAGTCAACAAGATTAAGATGCAACATTAGATTCTAAAGTTTTTATATAAAATTAAATTGTAAATGACTTCAATAAGAAAGTAGTAAATCCGCCGTAGCACTCGGGCAATTTTACTCACATGAAATCCGGATTCAAATCCCGTCGGCGGAAATTTTATTTGATTTTTAACTTTTATTTCAAGAGTTTATAAATGTTAGGGATCTACCTGTACAACAAACTCAATCTTTAGAGATTTTAGTTTTTTTTTTTCGTTTATCCAAATGATTTCTTAGTTCGTACAAAAACTAAAGAAGGAATAAGTCAACAAGATTAAGATGCAACATTAGATTCTAAAGTTTTTATATAAAATTAAATTGTAAATGCCTTCAATAAGAAAGTAGTAAATCTGCCATAGCACTCAGGCAATTTTACTCACATGAAATCCGGGTTCAAATCCCGGCGGCTGAAATTTTATTTGATTTTTAACTTTTATTTCAAGAGTTTATAAATGTTAGGGATCTACCTGTACAACAAACTCAATCTTTAGAGATTTTAGTTTTTTTTTTCGTTTATCCAAATGATTTCTTAGTTCTTACAAAAACTAAAGAAGGAATAAGTGAACAAGATTAAGATGCAACATTTGTACAAAATTTTCAAAACCATAATTTTGGATTACAAATTTTTGGGAAGCTGGTTTGGTTAGTCCTTTGAAAATTCTCCACATGGGCCGACCGAGTGGCCTTTGTGTTCTCAAGACTGATGGGCCAGATTCGTAAGACTATTGTTATTATCAGACTTGGACTATTAGCACCCTCCAACGTCCATTAAATAATTCTGAAAAATTAGCGCTCACCTTACTCTCATGTGGGTTTACCGTTTACGTGGATAAATAGTGTTGTGAAAGAGATATTTTATTTTATTTTATTGTTAAGAAAAGCATAGAGATTATTTAAATTTATATTTTGTCCTTCACTGTAACTATTGGAATCAAGTATTTTATAAGGTCAATGAAGCAGTGGCACTCCCTCTAATGTTGAAAAATTGGCACTCAATTTAATCCCAAACCCTTCAAAGTATCAAGTTCTCTGGTTATTTAAAAAAAAAAAGTGTACAATGCTTATGTGTGGGTTTATATGTGGGTAAAGAGTTTTGTTTTATTGGTTTTTTTTCCTCAAGAAAAGCATAGAGGTTTATTTAAATTTAAATTTTCTCTTTTATTGTAATTACAAGAATAAAAATTTTTATAAGATTAATGAAGGGTGGCAGTAGTCCCACTCTTATTATTATTATTATTATTATTGTAGTTTCAAATATTGCCAATTATTGTTACTGAATGCAAATGCCTATCAACATTTATTTATATTCATCGTGCTTTTTTTGTGGCATTCAATATAAAATTATAGAATTGTTAATAAGAAAGTATTTAACTTTCTTGTAGCACACAAAGCGTAATTTCAATTGCTGAAATTTGGGTTCAAATCCTGGCAGTAGAGTATTTTTTTTTTATTTACTAAAATATTTTTATTGTCTCCCATCAATGATAAAATTGGCACCCTCCAACGTCCATTAGCTAGTAGATTCTACAGTTTTTATATAAAATAAAATTGTAAATGCCTTCAACAAGAAATTAGTAAATCCGCCGTAGCACTAAGGCAATTTCAATGACATGAAATCCGGGTTCAAATCCCGGCGGCGGAAACTTTATTTATTTTTTAACTTTTATTTCAAGAGTTTAAAAATGTTAGGGATTTACCTGTACAACAAACTCAATCTTTAGAGATTTTAGTATTTTTTTTTTTTTCGTTTGTCCAAATGAGTTCTTACAAAAACTGAAAAAGGAATAAGTCAACAAGATTAAGATGCAACACTGGGACAAAATTGTCAAAACTATAACTTTGGATTACAAATTTTTGGGAAGCTGGTTTGGTTAGTCCTATGAAAATTCTCCACATGGGCCGACCGAGTGGCCTTTGAGAACATCAAGAATGATGGGCCAGATTCGTAAGACTATTGTCATTATTAGACTTGGACTATTAGCACCCTCCAAAGTCCATTAAATAATTTTGAAAAAATAGCACTCAACTTAATGCCATGTGGGTTTACGCGGATAAAGAGTTTTGTGAAAGAGAAAATTTATTTTATTTTATTTTTAAGAAAAGCATAGAGATTATTTAAATTTATATTTTGTCCTTCACTGTAACTATTAGAATTAAGGATTTTATAAGGTCAATGAAGCAGCGGCACTTCTTTAATGTTGAAAAATTGGCACTTAGTTTAGTCCCATACCGTTCAAAGTAACAAGTTCTCTGGTTATTTTTTTTTATAAAAAAAGTGTACAATGCTTATGTGTGGGTAAATAGTTTTGTTTTATTGGTTTTTTTTTAAAAGAATAGAGGTTTATTTAAATTTAAATTTTGTCTTTTATTGTAATTACAAGAATCAGAAAATTTATAAGATCAATGAAGGATGGCAATAGTCCCACTCTTATTATTATTATAGTTTCGAATATTGCCAATTATTGTTACTGAACACAAATGCCTATCAATATATATTTTTATTCATTGTGGTTTTTTTGCGGTATTTAATATGAAATTGTAGAATTGTTAATAAGAAAGAATTTTAACTTTCTTGTAGCAAACAAAGGGTAATTTCAATCGTCGAAATCTGAGTTCAAATCCCAATGGTAGAGTACTTTTTTATTTACTAAAATATTTTCATGGTCTCTCATCAATGATGAAATTGGAGACTAAGGGCTCATTTGAGATTACTTTTGAAAGACTTAAAATTGATTATGAAAAGCTAAAAACTAATTTTGGTGTTTGATAAATTTTTTTAAAAATTACTTTTGGCAAAATTACCTTATTATATAGTAGATTTTAAAAAACAGGGAATGAGTAACTTTTTAAAACCTCATTTTGAGAATAATTTTTATACTTAATATAATTCTATATATATCCTCATATTTATTATAAAAATCCAAAATTATCCTTATTAATTAGGAAATAAAATCATTAACTTTAAAGAGATTATTATTATTATTATTACCAATTATATTGAGATAATGAAATAAAACAATAAAATTAATAGTATAAAATATTTATTTTAATTATCAGTTATTATATATACACAATAAAATAATATTTTATATACATATTTATAAATGTGTAAAGAAATTTTATTTAATATTATGTCTAATTCAGTCGTTTACGTTCTTACAATAGTTTAATAGTAAGATTTACCAAATACATACAACTACACACATGACATAGATGCTTTAACTTGAGTGAAATACTCCTGATGTATTCTAAAATTTTTGGATAGTGTGATTATGCATTTAATCATCCTCATTCATATTCGATGTTATTATCCAATTGATTATATCCTACGTCTACAACTACAAGAAAAAGTTCCCCAAATCAAATGATAGTTGATACATTAAATTAAGCAGCTGGTAATTAACTTTTCTTTTTCATCATTCGTCCATCCTTTTACATTTTCTTGCAAAATTACAAACAAAGGTTGACGACCAGTATCTTGAAAAATGTCATATCGTAAGATACCAAGAATTGATTCTGCACATTAGTCGAACCTATTAGTCCGTGCATGAAATTTGTTAATTTCTTCATTATTGATCGTCCAATATCATCACTGGGTCCGGTTGATGTGGTAGCTCATACACCACACCTCTTATGGCTTTGTCCAAAATCTAATGATTTACATAACAATTACAACAAATAAAAGTTATATAATCGATCACCCACAGGGAGTGGTTTCAGTTTGATGTTGTCTTAAACCAAGAATCCCTTGAGATCGGCTATGATAAATATTCATAATTATATGAAACAATACCTTAATGAATAAAAGTACCGTGTACCAAAGTGTTGATTAAGTTAATCTGTGGATCTATTGATATACAATCATATGATATTGTCTAGCTATATTAGTTTTAAGTAATTATGTTCCATTTCTTCTTTAATATTTTTCGTTAAACAAACTCTAAATTATATGATAAATATTCATAATTATATGAAAGCCACATGAAGTGATGGCACGATATCTCTTACGGTATTGTTTCTGAGGTGTGCTAGGTTTTCATGTTTGGGCAGTTAGGGCATTTTGCTTGTCAGGACATTTAACATTGTTGATATTTTCTTGCTGTTCGTGTCTTTCTCAATGGTTTACTTATGCTCCGTTCACGTGTTTTTGAAGGTATAAGATCAAGATTCCGTTTGAAATCTGTACTCGGCTTTATAGTTATTGTTCTCTAATTACTTTTCATCCACAAGAGTGACTTGATCCATGCTTGGAGCCTCGATATTCAACTCGGCTATTGTGCACAAGTAACTTTTTCAAAGTCCTTTTAACTTCAATTCCTCACTCTCTCAGCGGTGCCAATTACATTTAATTATGTTTAAGGGTGGTTGAACCAAAAATGTCTGCTTGGTTGACTCTGATGAGTACTTTAATTCGCATTTATGGTTATTCTTCTTTAATTCACATCAATAGCTGCTTGAACTGTGTTTAAGTTTCACATTTGAGTTGTCGATTCTCATATTATTCAATTAAAAAAAATTTAATTCTTGATATTAAAATATTTTTTACAGGTCCGAAAACAGTCCTACATCAAAATCCAGATCTATAGAAATAAATGGAAACATGTTGTAGAGGACGACAAAATGTAATTAAGTCGACCCATATCAACAATCGACAAACCAAACTGGTCATTAATTCAATTAATACATTATTATAGGGCATTCATTGAAGAATAATACTTGGTATCTCAATATTAGAATCCCAATCCCAATTTCAATTACATTATTATGTGTCATTCATTTTATGGATGATGATTGTTACTATTTTTTTTAATATTACTCTATATTGTCATCTAATAAATAAATGATAAATAATTAGAACTTAATCTCAGACTAAAAAGTTGAAATCCTTAACATTACTCTTCATTTCATGAAAAAAATTAACACAATAATAATATTAATTGACAAATAATAAGCCATTAGGGACATACACTAATAGCAGCTTTTCACTGGCATATCATATGATAAACTTTTTTTTTTTTTATTAATTGTAAGATGATTATAGGGATTAATAAATGAGCTTAGTTATACCCCGCTACTTGTTTTTCTTTTGGTGTATGTACTACAATCATAGTATCATAACAATACCAACGATTACTCTTGATCTGCAAATCACCATAAATTTAAAAGAAAAATGACCTGAATTAAATTTTTGAATCAACAGAGGTATTAACTTATCATTTCCTAGTTAAGATAACAATAGAATATTAATCCACAAATAAGCCATTAGCAAGACGTCATCAATTTTGCAATGGCATATGGTTAATTTTCCGTTGTAAGATAAGGGTTTAGGAGCTTGGTTTAATTATTTATCCCACACTTGTTATTTCATTTGGTGGACGCACTAGTACTACTATCAATATTGTCATTTTTGTCATACACAAACATAACGCCTACTCTTCATCTGTACAAATCACGCCAAATTTAAACAAAAACAGATAATTAATTAATTTTTTGGAACAACACATGCAGGGGTGGCTTTAAGTATAGGCGAACAAGATAGTCGCCTAAGACCCCATATTTTTTGAAGACCTTATTTTTTTGAGTATTTTCTTAAAAATTCTATAATTAATAAAGATCTTTTTTTTTTTAAATTATGTATTATAGAAAAGCTTATTAAACATCTTTATACTTAACAATTATACTACAACTAAGAGTTTTTTTAATATAAAATCAATATTTGGTAATCTTAATGTTAAAGAGATATAATTAATAATATTGTTTAACCATTAAATCATTATTTATTAGTCTTTCCAAGAAAAAAATTTAAAATTTTAACCTTTTCAGTTTCCCAGAAAAAAATTAAATTCTTTGACTTTTAATATTCCTTCTAATTTCTATTAAAACCTTGTAATATAAAAAATTCAGTAAACACAAAATTTCTTGCTCCTTTACATTCATTGGTTCATTTAAAAAAGAAAAAAGTAGTTTCTTAAAATACAAAATCCATATCTATTATTTGATAATCAATTCATTGTCTCAACTTTTTATGTGATGTCATTCTAAATATTATATTTGAAAATAATATTGTTCTTATTTATTTGTTGTTGGAAAATTCTATAATGCCGTAATGAAAATTACTGCATTAATACCGTGATAAACATAAATATTGTAAATTACACATAGAATCAGTAAATGTAAAGTAAAACCAGTAAATTTAGACAAGATTATTAATTATTTAAAAAATTAAAATTGTTTCTATAGAATTTTAGTGAAAAATATTTTATTCATTTACAAAAATTTTTTCTTTAATTAAACAAAAAAATTACTCATTAATTAAACACAAAAGTTATACTAAAAAAAAGTGGAATAAGTTTTATTGAATTGGTTACCATAAATTCTGTATTCATTTTAGGACATTTGTATACTTTTTTTTCCCCATTTTCTATAATGATGTCTACTTATTACACATGTTAATTAAGCCCAATTATTTTTCTTGATATGGATCAAGTAAAAACAAAATAAAAAAATTCTTATATTACTAGACACATATATGATATATCAATAGAATTATATCTAATTTTGAATATTATGCATATTTTATATAGTTTCAAACTTTTTACTTCTATTTGGAGACTATTTAAAGTTGTTATTGAGGAAGTACAGAAAGATGCAAAATAACTTCATCTTACAACAACTATGAAATATATTAAAATAATATTTTTTTTCCAAAATCCAATTTTGAGTATAAATTTCATCCTTAATCAAAAGATCACATATATACAAAAATGCAAAACTAACGTTTTCAATTTAAATATAAAAAATCAATAAATATATAAGGTAATAAACATTATAACGAGTTTTAATTTTACAATTGTGATTTTTTTTAGTAATTATTAATTAATTTATTTATCTTTAATTCATAAGTTTTAGGTATAATATACAAACTTTTATGTTTTATTTTGCATTTAATGTTGATTTACTTACTTTATGTTATATTTTTAATTTTTTATTTTATTTACCAATAATACATTAATTTACCAGTTTTATAGTAATTTACTAATTTTATCTTCCTTTTACAAGTCTTATGTTTCATTTCCAAAATTTACGTTTTATTTTGTAATTATTGTTGATTTATTAGTTTTATGTTACATTTGTAAGTTGTTGTTTTATTTACCAGTAATACATTAATTTACTAATTTATATTAATTTACTTGTTTTACATTTCATATACAAGTCTTATGTTTCATTTCCAAAATTTATGTTTTATTTTGCACTTAATGTTGATTTACTTGTTTTATGTTATACTTATAAGTTTTCATTTTATTTACCAGTAATACATCAGTTTACTAATTTTATAATAATTTGCTTATTTTACCTTACTTTGACAAGTCTTATGTTTCATTTCTAAAATTTATGTTTTATTTTATAGTTAGTGTTGATTTACTAGTTTTATGTTATATTTGCAAGTTTTTGCTTTATTTACTAGTAATACATTAATATACTAGTTTATATTAATTTACTTGTCCTTCCATTTATAAGTCTTATATTCCATTTTCAAAATTTATGTTTTGTTTTACGCTTAATGTTGATTTAGTAGTTTTATGTTATATTTGTAAATTTTGTTTTATTTACTAGTAATACATCAATTTATCAGTTTTATAATAATTTACTTGTTTTACCTTCTATTTACAAGTCTTTTGCTTTATTTTCAAAATTTATGTTTTATTTTACAGTTAATGTTAATTTACTAGTTTTAAGTTATATTTGCAAGCTTTACTTTTGTTTACTAATAATACATCAATTTACTAGTTTTATATTAATTTACTTGTTTTATTTTCTATTTACAAATCTTATGTTTAATTTCTAAACTTTATGTTTTATTTTGCACTTAATGTTGATTTATGAGTTTTATGTTATATTTGCAAGTTTTTATTTTATTTACTAATAATAAATTAATTTACTAGTTTTATATTAATTTACTCATTTTTCTTTACATTTACAAGTCTTATGTTTAATTTCTAAAATTTATGTTTTATTTTACAGTTAATGTTGATTTACAAGTTTTATGTTAAATTTACAAATTTTATGTTTTATTTACATAATTTTTGTTTAATTACAGTATTGATACTGTAATTTTAATCACAACATCATAGAATGACCCCACTTGAAAAATTAATCTTGAAAATGCAAACTAAGAACTATAGCGAGCACCTCTACAGGCATAAAATAAAAGAATTGCAACGTGTACATGAAGACTGCTAGATATAGAAAAATGTGTATAAAAAAAAACTGATATTTGATAACGAGCATAATAGAGATAGTTGTTATATGGTGGATAATTTTTAAACAAATTAATTGTATCAAACTTATAATCCGAATAACATTGTTTTAAATAAAATTTTAATAAATGAAAATTTTGGAAATATGTAATATTACTTTTAATAATAGTGATACAAAAACTCGTCATAATTAATTTGTCATTCATTTGTAAAATTTGACAATTCCATAGTTTAATTAACATTTTTCTAATTCTCATTTTATGTTTATCGCTTTTGAAGATTAAAATATCAGGATTTATTATGTCTATATAAGTAATTTGATATCCTTAATTTTTTTTTTTTGGGAGAAAGTAATACTTTCATTCATTCAACTCTATGAATAGGTACACAAATTGGGTTGGTATATCATCCACCCAAAAGACAAAATCATTGAGTTCTAAAGCTAGTTTTGCAAGTGAGTGAGCCACACTGTTACATTTTCTTGGAGTATATTGCATTTTCACTTGCTTTAATCTTTTGATCTAATCCTGAACTTTAGCTACAACCCAAAAGATCTCAGTTCTTGTGCTTTTTTTACATGAGATTAAGTTCACAACTTCTTGCGAATCAGATTCCATAATCACTGGAATGCATTCTGCATGCCCTGTTATCTCCAACCCGAACTGATTTGCTTCAACTCCTGCTATCTCTAGCCCGAACTGAGTTGCTTCAACTTCTGCATAATCCACTTTATCTAAAAATTTTGTAGTCTTCATAACTACTGCTACAACTTTGCCCTCTGAGTTCCTAATGACAATACCCAATCCAGTTCTTTGCTGATCAGTCTTCACTGCTGCATCCACATTAGCCTTGAACCAACCTGTTGGTGGAGGTTTCCAACACTTCTGGACAACATCGTCATATCTTGAGCTTTCTTGCATGTGTGGCATTTGGATTCTTCTGTAGGCTTGCACAACTGCTTCTGCTACCGCAACTGATGATTAGGAATCTTCTTTTTTGCTTTTGAAAATGAGGAGATTCCTTGATTGCCAAATGTTTCAGCACAATGCAACCATCAGTTCCATTTCAGCCTTGTTCATTTTTCCCGTCATAACTTGAAATAAAGCTAAAAACATCATTGTTCTTACTAGGGGTGGGCATTTTACTCGACCCGACCCGACC
Organism: Citrus x clementina; assembly: GCF_000493195.1. NCBI lineage: Eukaryota > Viridiplantae > Streptophyta > Magnoliopsida > Sapindales > Rutaceae > Citrus > Citrus x clementina. Next base: position 9,204,430 of record NW_006262339.1, on the reverse strand, counting down.
CGAAAAATTTCAGATTTGGGTCGAGATTGAAACCCGATCGGATTAAAAATTACAAACTCGATCGGGTTGTGATCTTCACCCGACCCGATTCGAATACTCGTCGGGTTGTTAGAAAAAAAACTAAACCTAACACTGCACACTGCACAACATACGCACACACGTTGCACAACAGCACACACACATACACACTGCACAACAGTACACACACACACACACACTGCACAGCAGCACACAGCCACACACACACACGCTACACACAGTCACTCAAACAGTCCCCAAATTCACAAACCTAACACACAAACGCTGTCAGCCACACACCACCACAAGACAAATCACAAGTTCATAATTTCATTGTCAAGCTCAAACACAGACAACTGATACAAGGCAGCCGCAAGTCCGCAACCAGCCACCACAAGACTCACACACACACCAGTTCACGATATGTTGCCGCCAATTGCTGAAACAACGATCTGTTGTTGCCAAGTGAAGCCGCAACCAGCTGCTGCTGCCAAGTCAAACCCATCCAGCCGTGAGCCGTCTGCGTCCAGCCGTGATCTGCTACCAAGTGAAATCGCGTCCAGCTGTGACCCGTGGCTACCGATTTGCTGCTTGAAGACCAAATCCTCACAACCCGACCCAGCTTTCTCCCCACCCGAACCCGATTTTGAAGCTTTCCAATGGATCAAAGGAATTGAAGCTTTCCACTTTCCAGTGAGCTTGAAATTATTTTCCACTTTCAAGCTCAACTTTCAACTTTCAAGTTACCTAAGTCATAACTTTCATGGTATATATATATATATGCATAATTTGTTATTATGTAATTGATTATTATTTAATTGTTGTAAACTTGTAATTTTGTATTTATAAATATTAGTAATAAAATCAAGAAAATTGGTGTATTTATGATTTTGTTATGAATAAATAATGATTAATTGACTAATTGTTATTAAATAACAAAAATTTTGTTAATTATTAAAAATTGAAATAATAGTAATTGATAATTGTTAATAATAGTTAATAATTGATTTTTTATGAATAAATTAGCACATTATGTAGATTAAATATTAAAATTAAGTATTATGTTGTATATATTTTATAATTATATTGTGTTATGTAATTATGTGCACTTGCGCAGTAGCTTCAAGCCTTCAACCTTAAAAAAAATTAATAAATTCAATTAATATTTTATTGTATGTTAAATTGTTAATCATCTAGTAATCGTTAAGTACAAGTAATTTGGGCTTGAAATTAAAGGTTTATAATAAGAATTAAGACATAGATAGGCAAATAATATCATATTATTATGGGGAATGGGTAATTGGATATTATTAATTAATTAATTAATTAATCATGAATTTCTTACTTTTTGTTTATGGAGTATGAACAATTTGAATTGAAATTACTAATTAGATTATGTTAATAATATTTCTATGTTTTGATTTTTGAATTAATGATTATTTTTTATATTCAGATGCTTGGACATTCAAGATCGAATTCGATGAGTGACGAAAAAGAACAAAGTATACAAATGGAACGAACTCAAAGAGGAAAGGAAAAGGCAAAGCGGAAAAGACCGCCAATGAAGAAAAGATCAGAAGTGTGGAATCATTTCACTTTACTCGAAGATAATCTAAACAAATGCATGTGCAACTATTGTGGTAGACAATATCAATGTCATTCAAGAAATGATGGGATTACAAATATGACAAGGCATTTAAAGTCATGTCAATCATTCAAGACATTTCGCGAACAACAAAGTGGAAGTCAACAAAATTTGACAACTGAGGGCGGCGAAGAAAATGCAAGTAATTTGGTTTCGGGTAAAGGATGGAGTCAAGACGCGTGTCGAAGGGCAGTAACTAAAATGATTATTATGGGTGAGTTGCCGCTCAGTTTTGTAGACAACAAAGGATTTAGGCATTTCTACAGTGTAGCTATCCCGTAATTTGTTATGCCATCTTGAAGAACTATTGATAGGAATGTTATTGAGTTATTTTTGGAGGAAAAGACAATGTGGAGGAGTTTGATTTGCAAAAACAAGCAGCGGGTGTCTCTTACAACTGATTTATGGACTTCTGTTCAAAACATGAGCTACATGGTGATTACAGTTCATTTTATTGATAGTGATTGGTATTTGAATATGGGAATTATTAGTTTTAGCGCAATCGAAGATCATATAAGGAAGTCGATTGGCAAAAAGATTGTGGCTTGCTTACTGGATTGAGGAATAGAGAGGTTGTTTGCAACAATTGTTGATAATACCACTGCAAATGATATTGTTGTTGGTTATGTCACTATGCAGTTGCTTGCTTGGAGGAATGATTATGCACTTGTGTTGACGGGACAGTATATACATGTGCGTTATTGTGCACATATTTTGAATTTGATTGTTGTTTCAGGATTGGAAGAGTTGCATGCTAGTATTACCGCTATTTGGAATGTTGTAAAGTACGTGAGATCCTCCAATATGAGGCTGTGGACATTTAAACAATGTAATGAGCAGGTGAATTGTCCAAAAGAAATTGTTATTTTGGATTGTCCTACCAGGTGGAATTCCACTCATTTGATGTTGATGATTGCGCTGAAATTTCAAGCGGTTGATAGAATGGCAGAAGTGGATAAACCTTATGAGACATACTTTGTTGAGAAAGAAAATAATGTTAGAAGGGTGGGCCCACCTGGACTGGAGGACTGGGAGAGTGCTGAACAAATTGTGAAGTTTTTGAAGGTATTTTATTATGCCACATTATTATTTTCTGCCTCTTTGAGTATGATTTCTAATCTTTATTATGATACTATTGGCTTAATTGAGAGTTCATTGACTGCACTGCAAGAAAGTACAAATCTTTGGGTGTCCTTTATGGCTTATAGTATGAGGAAAAAATTTGATAAGTATTGGGAGTCCACAAGAAAGATAAACAAAATGTTGATTGTTGCCTTTATTTTTAATCCAAGAGCGAAAATGGATTTTACTAAACATATTTTTGAGATCATTTTTGGCAATGATAGTTTGATGGTTGAACAAATGACCAAAGCAGTGAAGGACTTGTTAAATGAGTTTTATAATGCATATAGTGCATTCTCCACTAGTTCCACACCATCGATATATAGTGAGAGTGGTCTTAGTGGCAGCTATGGAGGTACAAGTTCTTTTCAACGTTTTACAAGTGAGGCTAATTTGGTGGATGTTGCTGGTGGTGAATGTGATGACGCTTTTCAAGTTGCTCGCCCTTTCCTTGGATATGCTAGGAAGGTTTCTGTTCAGAATAAGAGTAGAAGAGTAGTATCTGAAGTGGAAAGGTACTTGAAGGACCCAGTTGAAGATCTGAACGATCTTAAACTTAATGTTTTGCTTTGGTGGAGGGTGAATGGATCGAGGTATCCAATTATGGAGAAAATTGCAAGAGATGTTCTCGTTGTTCCTGTTTCCACAGTGGCATCTGAGTCTGCCTTTAGTACCGGACGTCGTATTATTGATAAGTATAAGAGTTCTTTAACCCCGGCTATGGTTGAGGCATTGATATGCACTGAAAATTGGCTGCAGTCTAAACTTTTTGCCAATCCTGTCTACAACCTCCAAGAAGATATTAAAGAGCAAATGTTTCATATGGAATTATAAGAAGGTAATGTTTTTAATTTTTTATCATACATTATATACATAATATATTTAAAATGCATTATAACTTTATATAGAACATCTACATGCAGTCATGTACTTGAGTTACTAATTTCTTTTTTTTTTTATAGATTTTATAGAGCTTATAAGATTGCAAGCTTCGACAGTGGCAGCGGTGAGCGCCGACATTGGTGTTATGGATGTTTGAAAGGTAACTTTTAATATATATTATTATTCATAATTTGATATTATAGTACTATTAGTATTTGGTTGTAATTTAAATTATAATTATAGTTGTGATAGTTTTAAATTTTAAGTCTAATTTATAATTGTTTTAGTTAGACAAGTTGAAGTTGATAGAATGTTATTATTATGATGAATGCCATAAAATAAGCATGATTGACTTAATTATATATAAAATTAAGTGTGTGTGTGTGTATTGAAAAATTTGGTAAACATATATATTTATTTGTAATTATAAATTTATAATGATAAAATAAAAATTAGAAAGATTGTAACACCCCTTTAGCTTAATTAAAGATATGAATTGGATTTATTTATTTGTGTTTGTGTTTGATGTGTAACCTTATGAATTTGGTTTATTTGCTCAATTTTTTATATGAATATAGTTTGTTCATTTGTAACGTGGCTTAAAGAAAATATTTATTGTATATTTCTTCAATCTTTCTCTAGGTAATCGGCACTTGAACTTGGAGTTCAAAAATTTGAATTTAGAACTTGTCAAAGTGCTTGCATGGAGCCATGGAGGAACCAAGGTGGAGGAACCAAGAAAGCCTATTTAGTTTTAATGTTTGAACTTGAATTTTGTGATTTGTGTTTCTAAACAATTTAATTATGTTTAAATTTTGTGACTTTGTGAGTTTGTGTTTCAAACTTTCAAAAACTAATATTTGGAAATTATGCTTTGGACTTTGTAAGTTTGTATTAATTTTAACTTTTATTAAGTTTGGACTTTGTTGGTTGAGCAAATAATAGTCCTAAATCCTAATCCTACCCTCCAAGCCAATAGGCAAATAATCATATTCTAGGATTTTAACTTTATTCATTTGATTTAATAGCATTTTCTTTTCTTTTTTTCAAATGAAAATTAGTAAAAATGACTACAATTGAGAAATATGTCTTAAAACTATCATAAAAACTACAAAAATAGGAAAAAAAAAGAGCTCAAAATTGCTTTAACCAAATTTGACCCGAATTGACCCGATTTCAACCGACCCAAACTGACCTGAACTGACCCGAACTCAATCCGATCTGTTTTAAATCCAACCCAATCTAACCTATAATTCGGGTTGGATCGGGTCAGGTCAATAATTCGGGTTAAGTTCAGATTGATTCTTGTCTAACCCGAACAACCCGAAACCCGATTGGGTTGACCCGAACCCAATTTTGCCCACCCCTAGTTCTTACAAAGCCTGATATCCTCTTCAAAACATGTCAGCTGTCATATTTTTTTAGAGGCTTTACACTCAAAAAGAGTATGAAGAATAGACTCTCCCATTCTATTAACCTCTGACACCGAGGGAATTGCACAACTTTCCTCTTCCATAGGTTCTCTGCAGTTGTGCAACAAGTTATTAGCTGCTCTTCACATGAAGATCTTGATTTTTTCTGGAATTTAAAGATACCAGATAGAGTTCCATGAATTTTGATTCTCCTTTAAGCAACTTGGCTTGTCTAGGAATTTCATCTTTAAGGCCAATTGATATCTGCTCTTCACCAAGCACTCACTCTTCTTGTCATAGTACTACACCACTTGATTCGGGTTTGGCTATCTTGGAGAGGGATTTTTATAATTTGTTCTGCATCATCTCTTAAAAAATGCTGTTGAATCAGCTCTTCATTCCATTCATGCTTTTCATTGATGAGCTTTGAAACAGTTGTCTCTAAATGTAGCTTGGGGGGGGGGGATATCAGTTTGAAAGTGTCAGGTCTTGGAAGCCATTTGCTATGATACACTTGTACCTATTCACCATTTCCAATTCTCCACCTCAATCCCTTCTCAACAACTTCTCTTCCCCAAAGAATACTCCTCCACATGAAAGAGGGGTAAGAGTTGGTTTTCCCCTCCATAAAGCTTGAGTGTTTAAAATATCTAGCCTTCATTACTCTCGCTACCAGTGAATCCGACACTTGAATAATCCTCCAACCTTGTTTTGTTACTAGTGCTTGGTTGAAATTAGACACATCTCGAAATCCTATTCCACCTCTACTCTTAGCTTGACACATTTTCTCCCATCTTCGCTAATGAATTGGCCTATGATCTTTGTTGTTTCCCCACCAAAACCGAGCAATAGCTTTTTGCATATCTTCACAGAGCCCTAATGAGAGCTTGAACACACTCATAGCATATGCCGGCACTGCTTGGGCAACTGCTTTTATCAAAATTTCCTTTCTACCACATGAAAAAAGTTTTGCTTGCCAGCTGGATATCTTGCTGAGAATTCTAAGCTTGATATCGTTGAAAAAGTTGATCTTGTTTCTTCCAACCATAGAGGGCACCCCAAGGTATTTCTCATGTCTGTAGACCACTTGTAGCTGGAAAGTGTTCTTTATCACAGTGACCATCTCCTGCTTTGTGTTTTGACTAAAGAACACAGATGACTTTTTGTAATTAAAAATTTGGCCTGAAACAGTAGTATAACAATCAAAAACTCCTTTCAAGCTCAAGCAATCTTCTTTTGTAGCTCTTACGAAGATCAAGCTATCATCTCCGTCATTAAGAACTTGCAGGCAAGTAGCTATGACTCCTTGGCTCACAGACTTCCAGTGCTTTTGAAAGAAGGCTGCTGGAAGACCATATGGACCAGGGGCTTTTGTTGGATGCATTTGACTCAGAGCTTCTGTGATATCTGCTTCTGTGTAGGGCTAATCGAGTTGTGCATTCATCTCATTTGAAATTTTACAAGGCATGTCTTTAAGTGCTGACTCCATCTGGTGCTTCGTTGGATTATTAGAGGTGAACATATTGTCAAAATATTCACAAAACATCTTCTCAATTTCATTAGCTTCTTCTGTCCATTGGTTCCTTTAATCAACAATTCCTCTAATCCTGTTTTTTCTCTTTCTTGAAGTAGCCTTGGAGTGGAAAAACTTTGTATTTCTATATCCTTCCCATAACCAGAATATTGATATTAAATAAAATAAAGAGGTTCATTAAAAAACAAGATCAGTCTATTTTTGATAGTGTATATTTTATTTTCGAGGAAAAGTTGTAGTTGAAAATAAAAATAATTAGGTTTTTCCTATCTTATTTCTGAGGGCATTTAATTCCATTTCTGATAGCAATGCCTAGGAAATAATTTTTTTCTCCAATGACTTATCGGAAATTCGATATTTTCGACAAGACTCAATACAACGACAATCGACAGTACGTCCCGCTTGAAAATAAGTTTTACTGAGGGCCTTTGTGTATTTCCAAGGGTATTTGCCCTCGAAAAATGACCCATTTTCTCGTTGTGAGTCTTGACTAATTCTTGTTTGCTAACCAGATTGTAATTTATGGATAATAAGACAAGCCGAAGTAATTTCTCTTTTTAATATTTAGAGGGTAAAAGAATACTTACACTCTAAGGTTTGGAAAAATAATTAGGTAAATCTTTATATTTTCAATAAAAGACACCAAAACTCCATTTTAATTAAAATACCTTTTTGATCTGTTAACTCAAAAAAAATTGACTCTGATATTTTATGATACGGAAATATCCATTAAAATCTATTTGTTTACTATTTTTAAAGTATATTTTTGCTTGAACTTACTCCTTGTAAATTAAATTTCCAGCAGTGCCCCTAACACCATCCATTAAAATTTCCTTTATTTGTTTGTACAATTATTTATTTTGTGTACCATCTCTCGCTTGTATGATTAAACTTGAACAATTGATCCATTATCTATACCATGCATTATTTGTTTATTTGGCAATATAGTGTTGGCACTTGATCTACATATATTAGATCAAACCAGAAATAAGCACTCTCATAAAAAGATCAAACCAGAAATAAGCACTCTCATAAAAGGAAGCAAGCCAATACTAAATACTAAATACTTAATATAATTTTTTTAAATAAAAAAATTTAGAATGTTAAGTGCTAAATACTTGCAAAAATCAATTATGAGGTACAACATCAGTTAATACATTAGTATTGTCACATAATCGCAGTAGAGGAGCTGAAAATTTAGTTAGAGCGGTGATATTTGTCCCCCTCTATTTATCTCAGCAGCCCTACTTTCTAATTTATTTCATTAAAAATTCCAAATTGTTTATTTTTCAAACTTTTTTTCCCTAAATAATCTCGGCGTAACCAGGGAAATTATTGAAGATTAGAAAGAAGAATACAGCTAGCAACTTGGGGGGGGGGGGGGGGGGGGGGAACAAAATGTGCCTTACATCTACACTGAACAATATGAAAATCCATGATTTTACTCTTGAAGTTATTCTTAAACACTATTTCTTCTATGACAAAAACAAAAATCCATATTTGCTTTGGATTGAAAAAAAGAAATAAATGAAAAAACCTTTACCAAAACAAGCCGTGCGCCTGAAGAATAATGTTTGTAGAAAATACTTCTCATAGAGAATTTTGCATACTGAAACACGAACTAAATTGCTTGCCTAAAGAGGAAAAAAAATCATATCAAATATTTGATATTATGAGAATAATTGACCATACAGCAGTAAAAGAACAATTAATGCACCAGTAAAAAAGTTAACCTTCCTACTCTGGTACAATTATTATTCGATGGAGTTACTATATATGAAAATTCGAAGTCAGCATTTTAACCATCTTTTCACTTATGCTTCACTCTCGTTTTGAGAGGTTGTTTAACTCTTCATAGATCTAGACGACATGTCGGAATAACTTGAATATAATAGAAGATCCATAGTGTACATATTTATAGAAGTGTACATAAATTTTATTTAACATTATTATGTCCAGTTCAATTGTTTACATTATTATAGTAATTTAATAGTAAGATTTATTAATCCTATGTGACAGGGGCGGATCTATATAGGGACCAGCATGGGTCATGGCCCCTGTAAAGAAAAAAAAATTAATAGTTTAATACCTAATATTTTATATTAAAATAAACATATATTAATAAAATATCTATTTTATAGGATTGTACGGTGCTGTTTATTAACAAAATTAAAAAAGAAGAAGCTTGTAGAAGAAGAAGAGTCAAAGTCTTGAAAGAAGAAGAAGAAGATACAAATACAAGTTTATCGTTAATAAGGAAGTTGAAATATATGGGTAACGCTTGATTGGCTGACGAATCACCAGACAACTTATCAATTCAAGGTAAATCTTGATCTTGAAGAATGATTTTGTTAATATTAGTTTGTATTTGTCTTGCTTCTTGATTCTTGAACTTGAATAATGAACAATGATTTTCCAATTTTCTATCGTTATTGCTAGCAAATAATTAAGAGTAGCCAACTGATTTTTCAGGCCCAATGTCCATCGTGGAATACCAGAATGCTTCTAGTTATTATTCTTCATTCTTACTTCTTCAAGAAAAGTTTTTTTAGCTTTATTTTTTTATAATGTTCTGTTCTTGTACTTTTGCAGAACTGCAGTTTTGCGTCTTCAATTATATTCATATTATGTATATTTTTTTTTAGGATAAGTAAAATTGTATTAAAATGATCAAATTGGCCAATGATACACTATAAGCCGAAATGCCGAATGGAATTCAAAGCCAAATTAGAAATTAAAAAATATTTACTTAATTTTTTAAATAATAATTCTTTGCCATTGCATTGTAAATAATCCTGTAACCTTCATTTATAAAATTATTTTTTTCCAGATTATGGCTAAGCCACAAAAGACTCTAGATGCATTTTTTAAGAGAAAAGACTCATCAGAAAGTCCAACGTCTTTGACTCCATGTCAAATTAATGTTGTACGTCCAAGCTTACGCCAAGAGCAGCGTCCTCCAAAATCTCCAAGAATTGAATCAAGAAAAGATGATAATTTGACTCTTTACAACGTGATCCTGGATTGCGTCAACAAATATGGAATTATCTTGTGAATGAACGAGACGAAATACGTCGAGCTTATATTAAAGCGGGACCATATCATGTTGTTCTTTCAAAATATCCAGCATCCGGGCCAGAAGATCATCCTCGGAGATTTCAGTCTTCTTGGTATGTAAAATTTTCATCATGGCTAGAGTATTCTCCTTCTAAGGATGCTGCATTTTGTTTACCATGTTTTCTTTTTGTAATGCCAAATGGACGTCCAGCATCAACTACATTTACAGTACATGGATTTAGAAATTGGAAAAAAGTTAATGATGGGAAAAAATGTGCATTCTTGGTTCACATGGGGGAATCACATAATGCTGCTGAAAAAAGTTGTGCAAATCTAATGAATCCATCTTTTCATATTGATAAACAGATGAATGCACAAACTAGAGAAGAAAAAAAGATGAATATGTTGAGGCTTAAGACTACAGTAGATGCTATCCAATGGCTTACATTTCAATCATTGGCTTTTAGAGGACATGATGAGAGTGTAAATTCTAGGAATCAGGGAAATTTCATTGAATTGGTAAAACTTTTGGCAACATATAATGATGATGTTGCTAAAGTTGTATTAGAAAATGCTCCAAAACATGCCAAGTATACTGCAGGGTCAATACAAAAAGAAATTTTGTAGATTCTTGCTAACAAAGTGAGAGAGAAAATTCACGAGGAAATTGGAGATGCAAAGTATTGTATTCTTGTGGATGAGGCTAAAGATGAGTCTAGAAAGGAGCAAATGGCACTTGTGTTGCGTTTTGTTGATAATGATGGTTTCATAAGAGAAAGGTTTTTTGATATTTTGCATGTAAAGGATACTACTTCAATGACTTTGAAAAAAGAGTTATCTTCCATACTCTGTCGATATAAACTTGATGTTCAAAACATGCGTGGATAAGGGTATGATGGTGCTAGCAACATGCATGGTGAATGGAATGGGTTGCAAGCATTATTTCTTGGTGAGTGCCCATATGCTTATTATATACATTGTATGGCACATAGATTAAAATTAGCGTTAGTTGCTGCTTCTAGAGAGGTGATTCCTGTGCATCAGTTTTTTTCAAAATTGACTTTTGTTGTGAACTTCTTTAGTGTATCTAGCAAGCATAATAGTGAACTACAATCAGTTCAAATACATGAAATCACTAATATGATTGCTATTGATGAACTTGAGACTAGTAAAGGAGCAAACCAGATTGGAACTTTGTGGAAAACAGGTGATACTCGTTGGGGTTCTCATTTTCATTCCGTTTACAGTTTAATAAAGATGTTTAAGGCAACTTGTGAAGTTCTTCAAAGCATTGTCAAGAGAGGATCCAATTATTCTCAACGAGGTAATGCTAATTCAATTTATAATCTTATTACATCTTTTGATTTTGTGTTTATCTTGCATTTAGTGAAGGAGATTCTAGGAATTACATATATTCTTTGTCAAGCTTTACAGCAGAAGTCTCAAGATATTTTAAATGCTATGCACCATGTGTCAACAACAAGAGCTCTTGTTCAAAAAATGAGAGAAGATGGTTGGGATTCTTTTCTTGAAACTACAAAATCATTTTGTGAAAAGTATGAAATTGATGTATCTGATATGAGTGGTCTTTACATTATGGGTCGTGGTCGTTCTTGTCATCAAAAGGACCAAATCACAATTGAGCATCATTATCAGATTGATTTATCTACTGCTACAATTGACTCTCAGTTGCAGGAGTTAAATAGTAGATTCAGTGAGAAAACAATGGAATTTATTACTCTTAGCTCAGCTTTAGACCCAAAGGATGGTTTTAAATAATTTAATATTAATGATATTTGCAAACTTATAGAAAAGTTTTATCCCCAAGATTTCACAGAGCAAGAGAGAATTATTTTGAAATATCAGTTGCAGCATTATGAGTTAGGTGTGCTTCATCATCCAAGTTTTCAAAGTATGTCTAAATTATCTGAAATATGTCGAGAACGGGTGGAAACAAGAAAATCACATTGTTATCATCTAATTGATAGATTGATTCGTCTTATATTGACACTTCCAGTTTCCACAGCAACTACAGAAATATCATTTTTAGCTATGAAGATTATTAAAACAAGCCTTCGTAACAAGATGGGAGATGGATTTCTTGCGAATTATTTGGTTGTTCACATCGAAAAAGAAATTGCAGAAATCTTTAGTACAGAGTATATTGTATTTGATTTTTGTTCCATGAAAGAACGCAAAGCTCAAGTTTAGGAGATTTTATAATTTTGTTTGTTCACTTGCCTGTATGTTTTGAAACAAAATGTGAACTTTGATTAAAGTACTTTATTTTCTATTATATTAATAATTGCTTATTTACATTAAAAAATTTGTTGATTTTTTTTTTGAAAAAATTCTTTGGCCCCTCCAGCCAAGATTGGCTTATTCTGCCCCTGCTATGTGATTGCTTTTAAAACTTGATAAGTGCATATTTTTCATATATTTTGCTATTAATTTCTCTATCTTTTTCTTGTTTTGGTCTTAAATATTCTAGTTATTTTAGTTAATTTTTAATTTAGTAACTTATATTTTATTGTGTTAATTTTTATCTTAGTTTTATTTATTTTGTTATTTTAGGTATATTTTGGAATTAAAGAGAAATTAAATCAGAGCATTTAAGAAGAGATCTGCTTGAAGGAATTAGAAAAGGGAAATAATTAGTGATTTTTGGAAACCAAGAAAACCGAAGCCAACAAAATTAATTCATGCATATTCAGAAGATTATGACCATCACGTGGAGATTAAAGAGGGAATTGAATTTAATTCAATTTGGCGGCTTCATTTAATTGGAATCAAGAATCTTAAAGGGTAATAACATGTGCAAGCATTAAAGTGGCTTTGGCTTGCTCATTGGTTAATATGGGAAGCAAATTGAACAAAGAAGAAAAAGGAAATGGCCATATTTCATGCACGTGAATTGCCTAAACAAGTGGTGGACAAAGCATTGGAAATAAAGAATTGAAATGGCATGTGCATGGCAATTAAAGGAAACAAATTAATTGCTTTAAAATACGGCCAATCTTGGGCAGTATAAAAGCCAACTTTTGGCTTTTGATTTTGAGGAACTAGCAGCCGGAAGAAGGAAAAGCAAGGGAGAAACCGAAAAGGAATTGAAGAAAAAGGGAAGCCAAGCCATCACTTGAAAGCAAAATTGGAAAACAAAGATTGCAAACCAAAAGTGGCCACGTGAAAGGAAAGAGAATAAAGCCTTTTGGCTTTAGGAAATCATTATTGGCTTATTAATTGAAGCATGAGGTGGCGGTTTTGAGCTTGGAATTTAATTCTCTCCGGGCAAGGATTTAAACAAAGCCAAAGCATTATAAATAGGAAGAATTCGGGCAGCCAAGAGGAGAGGAGAGCAAGGCAGCAAAAAGGAGTGCAGACGCAATTCGAGGAAGAGAATTTGACATTGCAGCCGCGAGAAGAAAAAAATCAGCAGCCGAAATTCAATTGAAGAAAAAGGCAGCCGCTTGAATTAATCTCCATGACTGGTTTTATCAATTTTTCTATTCCCAATTTAATTATGTTAGGCTAAATTTTTATTTGGTTGAGGGTGAATTCAAAACCCTAAACATGCTATGCAATTAAATTTAAATTCTATCATTCAATTTATTTAATTGAGATTGTTTATGTTCTTCTATAATTAATGTTCATGGTTTATTCTTGTTTTGTTTGAGTGGCCAATTAGATAGGACTTGAATAAATTTTATTGCTAGATTAAAATTCTTGATCCGTAATTGTCTTGATATTTTAATCATTAGTAGCAGGTTGGAATCAGTGATTTCAATTGAAGAACATAACCTAGGTTAAATAATCCGAGCTTGTGTGTTTATTGCCTAGATCAACCTAATATCTTTCTTTGTTTAATGCTTCCATTATCTTAAATTTAAAGAGCTTGTTTTAAATTATTTAATGGTTAGAGATTAGGTGAAGAGCTTATTTTGCCTAACGACACACTAAGGAAAGATTGAGACTAACAGA
>NW_006262339.1:9181475-9186921 GCF_000493195.1 Citrus x clementina | reverse complement strand
CTTACTCGCTCTGTACTAATTATTTATATTAGTGGTAAGGTTTTAAATTTGGTGCACCTTAACGATACTACCAAAACTCACTAACACTTTTAAAAAGAAATTTTACCAAGCGTTCAACAGATTAACTTTACAGCTGATTATTTCTACAATACAATTAATAATAATTATTTTAAAAGTTACAATATTATCAAACTAACCCTTCATAGGGCGGGAATTTGCATAAATATACACAACAGATTATTAATTTTAAATTTAATTTAAAGTGTGTTTATTAGTTACGTGGATTTAAGCATTATATTTCTATTTATTATATAATATTAGTTTGAAGTAAATTTTTGTTGGGTAAATAATGTCAAAAAGTTAAATAGTTATAAGGGTTATCTGTGTAAATATTTTCTGAACATTGAGACATGTATACATCAGTTGACTTCTTCTTTACAATTATTTATTTCGTGGGCCCGTTAATTGAAACATGTATAGCCGTTAATTTTACAATGAAACTTCAGGCGTAGAAATGTTATCGTATCTTTACCATGCATTATTGATTGGTACTTTGATCGTCAGTTATTCTTCTTATTTACAATGGGTTTTACTAAGTTATAACATGTGTAATTTACAGTTTTCATAAAACATACAAAAACTAGTAATATGATAGTGAAGCTCACTGCCATGAATAAATTACACAAGTTGTAACTGAACAAGAACCACAACATTTACGATTATTTATTATTTGAACCACGTTTTGCACATGCAAAAATTGAATCACAGCCCTTACTCTTACCAACTTATTGTACGATAAGACTTGAGCCGTTGATCCCTCATCCATACTTTGCAACGTCACAATCACCCAGGTCGGCACCGTCGGAGAGTTGATGTCCATGAACAAAATAATTTGTTCTCGAAACTTTGAAAAGTTGGAGGCATGTGCTGCACAAAACCAAATGATGTATCAAGATTTGTTATGTGAAAAAAAATAATAATAATTTAATTTGGTAATAGAAAGTTGATGTTTAACCTTCAGAAGACGACAAAATAATTTCAGCCCTTGGATGCATCATACGGCTGGAATCACAGGTCTGAATAATTCTTAATATTTGGGAGACCGCATCAGAGTTCGATTATTTACAACCAATTTTAAGATTTACAGTAATTTTAGAAATAAATTTTATTAAATATTTAATTGTTTTTAATCACAACTGAATGTGCTTTCAAAATTAACCACAAACGCAACAATCACATAAAAAAACAAAGCCTATAGTCATGGACCGCAATCGTGGCCCCCAAGATATGCGCTTATACGCTAGTGTCGATGATGGTTGTGCTGATTGTTGGAGACGTGCTTCAGGGGCGTGCGTGTGGGGA
Source organism: Citrus x clementina (assembly GCF_000493195.1). Lineage (NCBI taxonomy): Eukaryota > Viridiplantae > Streptophyta > Magnoliopsida > Sapindales > Rutaceae > Citrus > Citrus x clementina. The sequence goes on along the minus strand of NW_006262339.1, from coordinate 9,185,559 downwards.
ATACAATGGCCCTAGACTCTTTGGAGTTCAGGCAGGCCGACTCGGTTGAGTTTGGGGAGCTTGTCGCTAGTCGAGGACTTAACCTTGAAGACGGGTCTAGGCAAAACCCTACACACACTGGTTGGGAACTGGAGCCGTTCTCCTGACGAGCCCAAGACAGGGCGAAACCAGTCGATATTGTGCCACTTCCACTAGGCTTACTCTCGTAGTATGGGATGCGGGAGTGCCATACGGGCTCGAAACCTCTCGTCCCGTGACACTATGCCATCAATGGCTCTATAACTTATGAGCAAGATTAGATTTGATTTGAAACTCTTGTACTGTATTAGTATATCATAATATCAAGATTTACTTTTAGATCTTTAATTGGCGCTTTCAATCACAACTGTGGAACAATTATTGGGGTTTGATTCAGCCACATAATTAAATTAGGGTTTCGTATGCAAGAATATTTCTGGTTCATTCAGTTATGCAATAACTAAGTGAAATGGAATTTTGAAAAAAAAAAAAAGACTTTATAATAGTTTTCAAGATTTTCTTTTAACTATAATACCCTATGCAGATACAATATTAATTAAAAAATTAATTTTTAAATTTTTTAAAAAATATAAATATAATTTAAAAAATTTAATTTTTCAGTGGACTAATAATATTAAAAAATTTTAATAGATAAAATAATTTTTAAAATGTAAATTTAATAATTTTGTATTTATTATAAGAATTTTAAATAAATCTTAGGGATAAATAGATTTTACAATTAATAAAATATATTTCATGTAATAATAAGTAAATTATTTTATATAATATTGAAAATAAAATAATTTTTAAAATGTAAATTTCGTTCATTTGTCCATGACAAACCTTTTCCAATTGTTATCTACTTTTCTGATTTCTACGATTACTATCTATATTTTTCATTGAATTATTGCTTTGTCGGTACTTTCGCAATTATTTATTTTGTGGACCAGACCGTGTTTCGCACTAATTGCAATTATTTAACTATAGCTGTTTATCTTACTAATCACTATACCATTACCATGAATTAGTGTTGCTTTTACTACGTTCTAACCACCAAGGTTGACACCGGTGGCCACTTAATTGAATCACTATATATATCAAATCAAACCAGAGATAGCAACTCGCTCAAGCTCAACAAAAGTATTGATTACGGTTCATCCACAATAAGCTAGCAGAGATCTTTTCCATTTCTGGTTTGATGAATATGGAAACTCCTTGCGCAAGTTTATAAACCATGTTCAGTTGAAAAACATTTATAATTTATAGTTCTTATTTCAATATATGCATTTATGATTATCTTAACATATGCATTTATAAAAATATTTTTTAATATTAATTTTGAATGTAAGAACAAATGGTCGGAGGGTCATATAATAATGATAATTGACAGTGTTGCTGATGTCGAGGATGTGAAAAATGAAAATCTTGATCTTCATATTGTCCCTCAATATGAGAGAAATCTCAATCATACTGGTTAAATATATATAATATTACTCTTATTATTATGTTTAATTAAATAAAAAGGATGAGTGCTATTAGTTTCTATCGATCATGTGAGTGTCATTTTGGTTAAATTCAACTATTAAGATCTATTGAGATTTTGAAGAGATTATCTTTGATAATGTCCATGTACTAAGTCTTTGTTAATAAATAAAAGTATCTTGTGTCAATGTGTTATTTATTTTGGTCTCTTAATAAAATTTAGTTTAATTAATTATGCTCTTTTTCTTATATTTACATATATGCGCACACAAATACCGCAAAGAAAAAAAAAAGAAAAAAAATTCACATATTAGTTTGCTAATTATTGCAACTTGTAGTGGAACCAAGATCTACGTAATTAATTAAGAATGTTTGTATTTTCTTAATTGTATTTTCTTAAATGGGTTGTCCTTAACAACTTTACCGCTGCTGAATACAATTCATCCAGCTATACCGTCAAAGTCACAAAATAAAAATAAAAGAGATATTATGAATATTTTTAATTAATTTAATAATTTTATTATCCTGCTAATTAAAATATCGCGTTTCTATGTGTTGTTTAAGTTAATCCATCCATAAAAATAAAAGTATTATCCTAATTAATTTAATTGATTATGCTCACTTTCTTTTTGAATATTTTTGTGATATAAATTCTACATATTTTTTTTCTTAAACAATCTCGTCGCAACAAGGGAAATTATTGAAGATTAGAAAGAAGAATAGAGTAACTCACGGGGACAATATGTGCCTTACATCTACACTGACCAGTCTAAAAATCCATGATTCTACTCTTAAAGATATTTTTAAATACACTTTCTTAAAGATACCGGTGTCTCTTGGGAATTTTAGTCTGGAGTAAAAGGTTTTTAGATGATTAATGTATGCATAACACCTGACATACATGCATCAATGCATTAATTGGATGAAATAATCCTCATTCCTAATCGGGTGACTATGCATTTAACCACATTCGTCATTCGTATTCGGAGTTATTATCCAATTGATTATACTCTGTGTCTATAACTAACAAAAAGGTTCCCCAGATCAAATTCCATATTAAAATGCTAGTTAATACATTAAACTAAGCAGCTAGTAATTAACTTTTCTTTTTCAGCTTTAGTCCATCCTTTTCCATTTTCTTGCGAAATAACAAACAAAGCCTTGACGTCCAGTATCTTAAAAAAAATATCATTGTAAGATACCAAGAATTGATTCTGTATATTAGCCGAACCTATTGGTCTGCGCACGAAAATTATTAATTTCTTCAATATTAACTGTCCAATATCTTCACTTAGGATGGTCGATGTGGTAGGTCATACACCTCTTATTTGTTGTGTCCGTAACGATTACAACAAATAATAATTATATACTCGATCACCCACGCTAAGTGGCTTCAGGTTAATTGATGTTGTCTTTAAACCAAGAATCCGTTTAGATCACTATGATATTCCGAATTATATAAAAGCTATATATCTCTTACTATATTTATATACATGGGGAAAATAAGAGGAATATGAATTGTGGAAAGTTCAATTACGAAATAGTGAAGGCCTTAGACAATGTGATGCAGTGTGGTCGCGGACGCGAAAGGTATGATAATGGAAGTTGAATAATAGATACAAAAACGAATAGTCCAAGGTAGATAATACGCCAACACCGAAACAGTGAGGCGACCCAAGACAAAAATATACACCAAAACGTAGGATTAGATGATTTTCGAATCCAAGAGCGATTTAGATAAATAATCCCATGAAGAAATATTAATTAAAGGTTTTCTAACGTATTATATAACCAACCAATTTATAATAGAAAAATAGCCTAATTATACTTAAAAATGGAGATAGAATTCTACCCAAAGAAGAATAATACAATCTGGTAAATAAAAATTAAAATCACTTGCTCAAACAATTTAACTCTAAAACAGTTGTCCTAACTATATATCACTACGGTAATTTATATATCTGTTGTGTAGGGTTAAGATCTATCCAATGGTTTTTTTTTTTTTTTTTGGCTTAACAGAACTTCGGTGATTATTCTCAAGAATTGACCTCTATAAGGAGAGGAGGTCATTTGTAGCTGAACTAAACAAAAAGTACAATTCAAAACCAAATTTTAATGGAATCCAATTGCTCTTCTTGACCACCATTTTCCTTAGTAGGCATAAAGTTACTGCATCAACTTCTGAGCAACATGAAGCAACATGAATGTAGCATGCCCCTCCCCAGTCCTCAGTGCTCATGGCGTCAGATGAAGATGGCATCTTTCCATCATATCGCTGTTTTACAAAAGAGAATGGAACATATCTGTACTTGATCATGTGCATAATCTGTCTCCTCATAGTGAGAGTGAATAGCGTCAACCAGTAGAAAAGAAGTATTGGCCAAAAGACATGCACATCAAACGCACTGAAGAATGTCATCAGAAAACCAATGCAGAAGGACCTTGTGAAAGCCGTATTGGCCAGAACTTGAACTCGAGCAAGCAGCGTACGAACGGCCGAAACTCGTCCGATCCGTGGGTGGGCAACGTCGGCCCGTCGCTATACTCGGGGTCGATCTGCGGGGATACAAAGCCGTGCGCTGTG
>NW_006262339.1:9134462-9181095 GCF_000493195.1 Citrus x clementina | reverse complement strand
AAAGCCAAACCAATCTAGAACAATAAATTTATATTTTTGGGGGAGACGGGGTACCTTATTAGTTTGTTGTGTGAGGTGTAATGTATCTGAAATCCGGGGGAGGTGAGAAAGGGAGAGAGAGTGATAACAATGGTGAAATGTTTAGAACTAAGAGAGGTGTCCTTCAAAATGGGCTCCACGCTTTCTCAAGCAAGCTGATCCTCGCGAAACTGACGGTTTTGGAGCTCACCCCTTAACTTGTCGACCTCTGACTGGGCGGCAACAAAGGAGTCGAGGTCTGGAAGGCACTGGCTGAGGAAAAAGGATGCCTGCGGGTCATAAAAGACATGTTAAATATATGTGTATGACAATATGATTAAATAAGTAAAAAAAAAAATGAAGGGTGCACCCGGGGTACCCCAGGAAAGCCTACCTCTTGGGTAGCCCTAAGCGCTTGACCATGACGTTGGCTCAAACTCATCTTGTCAGTCTCTTCAACAACCTCGGAGGTAACCTTTTCAGTAGAGTAGTAAAAACAGCAAGCCAAGTGCAAAACCTCCTTGTTGGAAGTTGGGTCTAGGTCACCTTCGCGTAACTTATCGGGAAAAGCGGAAACCAGCCCGAATTTTCTCTTCCTCGAAGGAGGGGTATCCTTCGACCCGTTGCGGGACATACCCTGGGATTTCTCCTTTGGTCCGGGAGCTCGAGGTGGTCTGGAGCCTTTCGGGGGTACCGCTAAATCCTGAGATCTGGAAGCACCATCTACTACCGGTTGGAAAAAGGCATCAAAAGCGTCACCCGCCGATTTCATAACTGCACCCAATGCACAAAAGTTATGTTAGTCGGACCAGTACAAAGTACTAAAAAAGCAAAAATGAGAAATGAAAAGCGGGGAACCAAAATAAAGAATGCGGTGATAACGGGATACCTTACTAGTTTGTTGTGTGAGGTGTGGTGTATCTGAAATTCGGGGGAGGTGAGAAAGGGAGGGTGAGTGGTAACAATGGTGAAAGGTATAGAAGGAAGAAAGAAAAGAGAGAAACAAAAAGAAGAAAGAAAGAAAATGGAGAAAGAAAAGAGAAGAAAGAAAACGGAAGAAGAAGAAAATAAAAGAAAAAAAAAGTGAAGAAAGAATAAAGCCAAGGGAAGACGAACAGATGTAAAAAAAAAAAAAAGAACGGAGAAGACAACACGGAGGGGGGAGAGCTGCAGCCACCGAACCGACGCCGAAAATCGCCAAGAAGTTCGCCTTCCGAAACGAAAAAGAGTGAAGAAAAAGAGAGAAGAAAAGGAAAAAAAGAGAGAGAAAGTAAGGATAAAATGAAGACACAAGGGAGGAGGGTTACCGTGTCTATCGCCGGGTTGGATCTCGCCGTGAGCCGCTGGAAAACCGCCTTGAACCGACCAGATCTGGAGCCCAAAATCGTCACTGCAGCAGCCGAGATCCACGTCGGAAAACGTACCAGATTAACGCCGGCCGAGAGAGAAAGAAGGAAGAAAGAAAAGAAAGAAAGAGAAAGAAGGAAGAAATAAAAGGAAAAAAGAGAAAGAAGGAAGAAATAAAAGGAAGAAAGAAAAGAGAGAAAGAGAAAGAAGGAAGAAATAAAAGGAAGAAAGAAAAAAGAGAAAGAGAAAGAAGAAAGAAATAAAAGGGAGAAAGAAAAGAGAAGAAAGAAAACGGGAAGAAGAATGAAATAAAAGAAAAATAAAGTGAAGAAAGAATAAAGCCCAAGGGAAGACGAACGGATGTAAAAAAAAATGAAGAACGGAGAAGACAACACGGAGGGGGGAGAGCTGCAGCCACCGAACCGACGCTGAAAATTGCCAAGAAGATCGCCTGCCGAAATGAAAAAGAAAGAAGAAAAAGAAAAAAGAAAAAGAGAGAAGAAAAGGGAAAAGAAGAGAGAGAAAGTAAGGATAAAATGAAGACACAAGGGATGAGGGCTACTGTGTCTACCGCCGGATTGGATCTCGCCGTGAGCCGCTGGAAAAGCACCTTGAACCGACCAGATCTGGAGCCCCAAACCGCCACTACAGCAGCCGAAATCCACGCCGGAAAACACACCAGATCAACGCTGGCCAAGAGGGAAAGAAGGAAGAAAGAAAAGAGAGAAAGAGAAAGAAAAAAGAAAGAAAAAGGAGAAAGAAAACGGGAAGAAGAAGGAAATAAAAGAAAAAAAAAAGAAGTGAAGAAAGAATAAAGTCAGGAGAAGACGAACAGATGTAAAAAAAAAATGGAAAAGACAACACGGAGGGGGGAGAGCTGCAGCCACCGAACCGACGCCGGAAATCGCCAAAAAGATCGCCTTCCGAAACGAATGAGAGTGAAGAAAAAGAGAGAAGAAAAGGAAAAAAAGAGAGAGAAAGTAAGGATAAAATGAAGACACAAGGGAGGAGGGTTACCGTGTCTACCGCCGGGTTGGATCTCGCCGTGAGCCGTCGAAAAACCGCCTTGAACCGACCAGATCTGGAGCCCAAAATCGCCACTGCAGCAGCCGAGATCCACGTCGAAAAACGTACCAGATTAACGCGGCTGAGAGAGAAAGAAGGAAGAAAGAAAAGAGAGAAAGAAAAAGAAGGAAGAAATAAAAGGAAGAAAGAAAAAAGAGAAAGAGAAAGAAGAAAGAAATAAAAGGGAGAAAGAAAATAGAAGAAAGAAAACGGGAAGAAGAATGAAATAAAAGAAAAATAAAGTGAAGAAAGAATAAAGCCCAAGGGAAGACGAACGGATGTAAAAAAAAATGAAGAACGGAGAAGACAACACGGAGGGGGGAGAGCTGCAGCCACCGAACCGACTGCCGCGGCTGCAGCCACCGAACCGACGCTGAAAATTGCCAAGAAGATCGCCTGCCGAAATGAAAAAGAAAGAAGAAAAAGAAAAAAGAAAAAGAGAGAAGAAAAGGGAAAAGAAGAGAGAGAAAGTAAGGATAAAATGAAAACACAAGGGATGAGGGCTACCGTGTCTACCGCCGGATTGGATCTCGCCGTGAGCCGTCGGAAAACCGCCTTGAACCGACCAGATCTGGAGCCCCAAACCGCCACTGCAGCAGCCGAAATCCACGCCGGAAAACACACCAGATCAACGTTGGCCAAGAGAGAAAGAAGGAAGAAAGAAAAGAGAGAAAGAGAAAGAAGAAAGAAAGAAAAAGGAGAAAGAAAAGAGAAGAAAGAAAACGGGAAGAAGATGGAAATAAAAGAAAAAAAAGAAGTGAAGAAAGAATAAAGTCCAAGGGAAGACGAACGGATGTAAAAAAAAAAAGCGGGAAAAGGAAAAGACAAAGAGAAGATTTTTAGTTCGGAGTATACAAAGTTTAGTTAAAGGAAGAAACTATGCAAGGTGCCCTCAGTCCAACCGCGTCGCCACGTGTCACTAATACAATGACTTTTTTTTTCCTCTAATACTTCTTGCAAAAAAAAAAACTAGGGGGATGTTGTTTGAGGGAAAAATAGAAAAGACAATAGAGCGCCACATGTCAACCAATGGAATGATTCCGGCACAATCTGAGGTATCCCACACAATCCGAGGTGCCTGGCGTGATTTGAGGTACCCCGCACAAATAGAGGTGCCCTGCACAATTAAAGGTACCCCACACAAATAGAGGTACCCCGCATAATAGGAGATACCCCACGTAACTCGAGGTACCTGGCAGAACAGATGCAAGAGAATCCTCTAAAAATATCTACCATGAGAAACGTCTCCACCTTTTAAAAGATATTTTTTAATTTTGTCAGAATTAGGAATAAAAAACGCGTGCTAAAAGGAGGGACAGCCGCCTGCCACCTCTGCCAAAAGTGAAGGACACTGTCCTAAGAACAGTGGTCCTCAACCGCCTACCCGACAGCTACTGCAAAGGTATCCTGGACCACCCTCCAGCGCGCGCCACGTTTCCAAAGGCTAAGATACACCGCGAACATGCACATAACGGCCCAAAAATCATAAAAATGATAAAATAATGTTAGCCAAAAAGGGTACGCCACGTGGCAGCCAAGGTACTCCATATATAAAGTCGCTTAAGTTTCATTCTCCAGGAGGCTCTTAGTCACCATTAACACTCACACTCCAAAAAATAGGTTTTCTTCAACCTTAAACCCTAATTTACATAGGGCTAGCCAACTCTCTTTGTAATAAAAGCTTGAGTTTGCTAACTTGAGCGTCGGAGTATAAACGCCAAAGTACTCCGACTTCACCTCTAACCTTTATTTCATTATTTTGCAGGCGTGGAGCCCATTTTGAAGGACACCTCTCTTAGTTCTAAACCTTTCACCATTGTTACCACTCTCTCTCCCTTTCTCACCTCCCATGGATTTCAGATACACCACACCTCACACAACAAACTAGTAAGGTACCCCGTTGCAAGAGAATCCTCCAAAAATATCCGCCATGAGAAACGTCTCCACCTCTTAAAAGATATTATTCGATTTTGTCAGAATTAGGAATAAAAAATGACGTGCTAAAAGGAGGGATAGCTGCCTGCCACCTCTGCCAAAAGTGAAGGACACTGTTCCAAGGATAGTGGTCCTCAGCCACCTACCCGACAACTACTACAGAGGTACCTTGGACCACCCTCCAGCGCGCGCCACGTTTCTAAAGGCTGAGATACGCCGCGAACATGCACATAACGGCCCAAAAATCATAAAAACGGTAAAAGGACGTTAGCCAAAAAGGGTACGCCACGTGGCAGTCAAGGTACTCCATATATAAAGGCACCTAGGTTTCAATCTCCAGGAGGCTCTCAGTCACCATTAACACTCACACTCTAAAAAATAGGTTTAAGATTGAATAAACTTTATTTTTTGGAGTGTGAGTATTAATGGTGACTGAGAGCCTCCTGGAGAATGAAACCTAGGTGCCTTTATATATGGAGTACCTTGACTGCCACGTGGCGTACCCTTTTTGGCTAACGTCCTTTTACCGTTTTTATGATTTTGGGCCCCTCCAACCCAAGGTTAGCGAGACATTCATGTGAAAGTTTACGATAAAGAACCGTAAGTAAGGGAGATACTTACAGTTTACATTGAAGGAATTAAGAACCTCCACGGGGTTGCCCTTTTCACCCAGAGTCTCTGTTCCCCACCTATCCTCAGCAACAAACCATCCCTTTCGGTAACTCTTCTTTAAGGCGGGGTTCCCCTCAACAATATGGGCATGATCACCCCAAGGAGAGAAGTAAGCAATACCGGGACCCTTAGGCTTTTTGAATTGATAAAGACCCCTCAACTCCTGAATAGAAATGTCGCGTTTTAAGACCTCCAACCATAACACATGTAAGCCCGTAAGTGTCCTCCACCCCTAAAGGGACAACTGCCCAGGAGCTACCCTCAAACAACTAAACATTCTCATATAGAAAGTTTGGAGGGGCAGGTAGAGTCATAGATCAAAGAGGTCAATATGGAGAGCAATCTCATCAGACTTCGGACACTCAGGTCGTTCATCTACATGGGTACCCTAAGCTGAACAGAGGGAAGAATATCGTATTTGCCTCTAATTTGTTCTAAGTCTCCCAAAGTAGCCCTCCTAGTGCCTAGAGAAAAAAGGTTGTCAGATTTTGAAGGTGTTGCAGGGGGAGATTTGGGAGGCTGGTCCGAGGAATGAGCGGGAACCTTGGGCTTAGATGACTTACTCATTTTTTTAGGATTAGGGGTTGGCCGTTTATTGGGAAAGCATGGGCTGACACAAGGAGTAATCCTATGGGGGAAGCTCAGAACGAGAGTTACAACTGCTAGAGGTATTATAAGGGACCTATCCCCCTCGCGAATGGAGATGTGGGAGGGAAAACCCGCAGGAGGGCTGTCGACCCTACTGGCCCTAATTGCACGTCATCTCTTCTCGGGTCCCGTATGTTTCTTGCCCATCTACTTTCCCCCAACAACACACCCATAAGCTCCCAACAATACATCTAACAAGCCACAAGTTCCTCAACAACACATCCACAAGCCCCCAACCACACATTCACAAGCCTCCAACCACACATCCAACAAGCCACAAGTTCCCCAAAATAACAACATATCCATACCAAGCACCACCCACCACACATCAACAACCAAATGCAAACACCAAAAAAAAAAAAACAACAAAAACAAAAATAAAATTTTCTCAAAGTATGCAAAATAGCGCCACTGTAAATGCGCCAAAGGAGGAGAAGCGAGGAGGGATACCTGTGATTCACCAATTCGGCAGATCGGGGTTGATAATCGCGGGGAGACGAAACTGCAGGCAACCAAAAATAGTGGGTAAAAACATGCAAGTATAAAAATAAAAAATAAGCTTAAATATATGTAATTATTTATAAATAAATAAAATGAAGAACGAAGAAGCTGCAGCAACCGGCGTCGGCTGTCGTGGCTGCAACCACCGAGAACCGATGCCAGAGATCTCGAGAAGGACGCCGGAAACCACCAAGGGAGAACGCTGCCGAGAATAAAAACAAGAAGGAAACGAAGAACGGAAAAGACAACACGGAGGGGGGAGAGCTGCAGCCACCAAACCGACGCCAAAAATCGCCAAGAAGATCGCCTGCCGAAACAAAAAAGAAAGAAGAAAAAGAAAAAAGAAAAAGAGAGAAGAAAAGGAAAAATAAGAGAAAGAAAGTAAGGATAAAATGAAAACACAAAGGAGAGGGGTTACCGTGTCTACCGCTGGGTTGGATCTCGCCGTGAGCCGCTGGAAAACCGCCTTGAACCGACTAGATCTGGAGCCCCAAACCGCCATTACAGCAGCCCAGATCCACGCCGGAAAACGCACCAGATCAACGCCGACCAAGAGAGAAAGAAGGAAGAAAGAAAAGAGAGAAAGAAAAGAGAGAAAGAGAAAGAAGGAAGAAAGGAAAGGAAGAAAGAAAATAGAGAAAGAGAAAGAAGAAATAAAGAAAAGAGAAGAAAGAAAACGGGAAGAAGGAAATAAAAGAAAAAAAAGAGGTGAAGAAAGAATAAAGCACAAGAGAAGACGAACAGATGTAAAAAAAAAAAAGAGTATAGAAGAAATTTGTACTTGTGAGCAATTTGATGCAGCCAAGAGAGAAGACGAAAGTTTGAAGAAAGAAGGTCACTGGAGATAATCAACTTTAGGGAGGTCGTTTGAGGATTTTTAAAAATAAATGAGAGGAGATTGACACAGGTCAGGGGTTTTTAATTCAACCTGACAGAACACGCTGTCCAAGAAAGGAGTTAGGGATGTTTGCGTGAGATTGGTATTTTCAAAATACAAACTGCATGTCAGACGGCTGCCACTTCTCAAGAAAAAGGGCAGGTCGTTTTTTATTTTTGGGAGGAGACGGGGTACTTCAATAGAAAGCATTTCTTTTCAAATTTATATTTGACCTAAACCCAGTAATAAGTGACGAGGTACCTCAAAAAAACGCATTTATTTTCAAATTTATATTTTTGGAGGAGATGAGGTACCTCACTAGTTTGTTGTGTAAGGTGTGGTGTATCTGAAATCTGAGAGATGTGAGAAAGGGAGAAAGAGTGGTAACACTGGTGAAAGGTTTAGAACTAAAAGAAGTGTCCTTCAAAATGGGCTACACACCTGCAAAACAATGAAATAGAGGTTAGAGGTGAAGTCGGGGTACCCCGGCGTTCACACTCCGACGCTCAAGTTAGCAAACTCAAGCTTTTATGGTAAAGAGAGCTGGGTAGCCCTCTGTAAATTAGGGTTTACAAGACCCATGAGGAAGCGACGTGCAGTTGGGGCTAATAGGGTTGACAGTCCTCCTGTGGGTTCTCCTTCCCACATTTTCCATTAGCGAGGGGGATAGGTCTCCCCTAGTACTTATAGGAGTAGTAACTCTCGTTCTGAGCTCTCTCCCCCTAGGAGTATTCCTCATGTTAGCCCACGCTTTCCCAGTAAACGGCCAACCCCCAATCCTAAAAAAAAGAGTAAGTCATCTAAGCCCAAGGTTCCCGCTCATTTCTCGGACCAGCCTCCTAAATCTTCCCCTGCAACACCTTCAAAACCTGGCAACCTTTTTTCTCTAGGCACTAGGAGGGCTACTTTGAGGGACTTAGAACAAATTAGAGCCAAATATAATATTCCTCCCTCTATTCAGCTTAGGGTACTCCATGTGGATGAACGACCTGAGTGTCCGAAGTCTGATGGGATTGCTCTCCATATTGACCTCTTTGATCTATGACTCCGTCTGTCCCTCCAACCTTTCTATATGAGAATGTTTAGTTGTTTGGGGGTAGCTCCTGGGCAGTTGTCCCTTCCGGGGTAGAGGACACTCACAGGCTTACATGTGCTATGGTTGGAGGTCTTGAAGCGCGACATTTCTATTCAGAAGTTGAGGGATTTTTATCAATTCAAAAAGCCTAAGGGTCCCGGTATTGCTTACTTCTCTCCTTGGGGTGATCATGCCCATATTGTTGAGGGGAACCCCACCTTAAAGAAGGGTTACCGAAAGGGATGGTTTGTTGCTGAGGGTAGGTGGGGAATAGAGACTCTGGGTGAAAAGGGCAACCCCGTGGAGGTTCTCAATTCCTTCAATGTAGACTGTAAGTATCTCCCTTACTTACGGTTCTTTATCGTAAGCTTTCACATGAATGTCTCGCTAACCTTGGGTTGAAGGGGCCCAAAATCATAAAAACGGTAAAAGGACGTTAGCCAAAAAGGGTACGCCACGTGGCAGCCAAGGTACTCTATATATAAAGGTGCCTATGTTTCATTCTCCAAGAGGCTTTCAGTCACCATTAACACTCACACTCCAAAAAATAGGTTTAAGGTTGAAGAAAACCTATTTTTTGGAGTGTGAGTGTTAATGGTGACTGAGAGTCTCCTGGAGAATGAAACCTAGGCGCTTTTATATATGGAGTACCTTGGCTGCCACGTGACGTACCCTTTTTGGCTAACGTCCTTTTACCGTTTTTATGATTTTTGGGCCGTTATGTGCATGTTCGCGGCATATCTCAGCCTTTGGAAACGTGGCGCGCGCTGGAGGGTGGTCCAGGGTACCTCTGCAGTAGCTGTCGAGTAGGCGGCTGAGTACCACTGTCCTTGGGACAATGTCCTTCACTTTTGGCAGAGGTGGCAGACAGCTGTCCCTCCTTTTAGCACGTCGTTTTTTATTCCTAATTCTGACAAAATTGAATAATATCTTTTAAGAGGTGGAAACGTTTCTCATGGCGGATATTTTCGGAAGATTCTCTTACAACAGGGTATCTTACTAGTTTGTTGTGTGAGGTGTGGTGTATCTGAAATCCATGGGAGGTGAGAAAGGGAGAGAGAGTGGTAACAATGGTGAAAGGTTTAGAACTAAGAGAGGTGTCCTTCAAAATGGGCTACACGCCTGCAAAATAATGAAATAGAGGTTAGAGGTGAAGCCGGGGTACTCCGGCGTTCACACTCCGACGCTCAAGTTAGCAAACTCAAGCTTTTATTGCAAAAAGAGCTGGCTAGGTCAAATAGTACCCCGTCTTATCATTTGGCTCGCTGGGTCTAGGTCACCTCAAATGATAAGTGACGTAGATAATAATAGGGTACCTCTAATTTATCACTAGTAAGTGTTCCCAACAAACTAGTGAGGATCTTCGTGTTGGAAATTTTCAAAATAATTGTGTCTTATGGTAAAAACATGTCCTATTAATTGTGCCTTATAGAAAAAGTACCTTTCACTAAAGACTTGTCTAATTAAATGATGTCTTGTTGTAAGGACATGTCCATTTAATTGTGTCTTGTAGAAAAGGTATCCTTTTACTAAATGATATAACTTTTCATGGCAACATTTCACTTAGAGATGCATCATTTCATGGTGACATTTCATTTGAAATGGTGATGGTTCAATTTAGACCATTGATTAAAATCAAATCTAGATCCAATGGCCATGAATGAAGGGGTATCATGAAAGATGATAACCCAAATGAGGGGGCACAAGTATATCTATAAATAGGGGTCATGTTTAAGCCATTTAGACATGAAATGAATGATCCTACACCACTCTTTTCTTAGCATTCCTTTCTAGTACGAATCTCAACACAAAACACCCATTTCTTTTGTGCATTCACATTCCAATATATTGTTTTCTGCAGGAACAATATATTGTTTCTTGGTAGGCTTGCAACATTCAAGAGTATTCTAGTTTGCTTTCGTCGATGCACAACGCAAGCAAACAAACAAGTGCTTCATTGTATCCTGGAGGCGTATTTGCTTAACCCATGTGCATCACTCAATTGGTGGGGGCAAATAACGTCTTAAGGAAAGCGACATTTGTAACGTGCCTTGAAGCACACAAAATTTCTGCAGTTTCTTCCTACATACAGAGTTAGTTGTAAACACATTATTTTACATAATAAAGTTCCACCATTATTGTTGTATTTCTCTACATTTGTCATTCCCCACAAAATTTACCACCAACACTTCGTTGGCAAGGAGGGCTAGTCAGCTCTCTTTGCCATAAAAGCTTGAGTTTGCTAACTTGAGCGTTGGAGTGTGAACGCCGAGGTACCCCGGCTTCACCTCTAACCTCTATTTCATTGTTTTGCAGGCATGGAGCTCATTTTGAAGGACACCTCCCTTAGTTCTAAACCTTTCACCATTGTTACCACTTTCTCTCCCTTTCTCACCTCCTCCAGATTTCAGATACACCACACCTCACACAACAAACTAATAAGGTACCTCGTCTCTCCCAAAAATATAAATTTATTGTTCTAGATTGGTTTGACTTTTCCTACCCCAAAATCAATTGAAAACATGTTTCTATGCAAAACATTTTTTAACCAAACCATACCTATGATGTACAACTTAAGCTTCTGATTCTGAGCCAAGCTGAATCTCTCTATATCTTTCAACACCACACATTACATGCAGTCTCAAATATAATATATCATCAGTGGCCGCTGTAACTAACTGCGGGCAACATTCGATTTTGAAAACTCTTCTACCGATTTGATTTTGTGCTATTTCATATTCAAATTGACTAAAGAATTAATGTGTTCCCCTGTGTCTACAACTACATTAATATAGCCCCCAAATTAGAGTCCTCATAAAATTAAATCCGTTTACTCTAACAAATTAAATTAAGTCAATACTGTAAGGTACCGACAATTAAATATTCTATTAACAAAGCCTAAATGTATTTCTATACAAACAAAACCTACCGATCTGTCCATGAAAATTAATTATTTCTTCATTATTGTCAGTTAATATCTTCACTTGAGCATATGGTTTACGAGGTAGGTCATACATTAATTATATGATTACTTCGTAATTATTCAATATCTTCATACACCTCTTACGACTAATCTAATGGTCTGTCCATGAAAATTAATTAATTATTACGTAATTCGTTGTGGTCTAGTATCTTCACTTGATTGGATTAATATATAGTTTACATATGTAGTAAGCCATATGTGTGTGTGTGTGTGTGTGTGTGTGTGTGTGTGTGTGTGTGTGTGTGTGTGTGTGTGTGTGTGTGTGTGTGTGTGTGTGTGTGTGTGTGTGTGTGTGTGTGTGTGTGTGTGTCTATAACCCTTTTTTACTGTGGGTGTCCTCATTTTTTTCATGCAAACATGCTTTAAACGTACAGTTTAATTGAGAGCGTCTAATTTTTAATGCTATTAAATCACATGGTTTTATAGTTCATTTAAAAATAAGTTTATTAAATCTCATGATTTAAGAGTTGTCCACATTAAAAAAAAAAAACATTGTCTACACCTGACAATAATTATATATATATATATATATATATATATATACATACATACATACATACATACTCACACCCTTCTTTGTCGATTTGCTTGTGCCTGAAATGAGCCTTGGCATTGTTGAGAATTGTATATATGTATACATCTTACTGTTTTTATATACGTGACAAATATAAGAGGATTGACTAGAGAACCGTGTCAAATAGGGTAAAAACTTGTTTAATCTCTATATTATGAGCTTAGTGCCCATTTAATCCCTATATTTTTAAGAATACCTCAAAACGTCCTTACTATTAAATATTGACACTTATGCCATTATTTTTATTTTATTTTTTTACATGCTTTTACAATTTTACACTCTTACAGTAATGTTTCTTTTTTAGATATTAATAAAAAAATTGGATTATCAAATTAAACCAAAAAATAAAATAAAAAATAAAAAAGATATATATTAATTTTTGTGGAAGCTCATGTGTGTCCAAAAAAAATTAAGTTATCAATTTTTAAAAAAAATTAATATTTTAACTTCTCAACGGAGTGTTCCATAAAAATTAATATATATATATATATTTTATTTTATTTTTTGGTGTTACACTGGTAATTTAATTTTTCTTTTTAATAATGTTTAAAAAAGGAACATGATTGTAATAGGGTTATATTGTAAAAATAAGTCAAAATAAACCAAAGGTAATAGCAAGGATGTCAATAATTTAATGATATGAATGTTTTAAGGTATTTTTAAAAATATAGGGACTAAACAGAGATCAACCTCAAAATATAGGAACTAAACGAGCTTTTACCCTGTCAAATATTTAACTATCGATGCATAATGAACCCAAATTAAAAAGCTTGACTATATTAAATTGAAAAATAAAAATTTGTGGAAAAAGCAGCAGCTAGTTACCGAATCGAGTTCTCTTCTTCATTTTACAGTTATTTATTTTGTGGATCCATGCAGGTTCCTACGTTTCCACAACCAGTTTAGCCACAGCCCTTAATCTTAACTATTTATGGACAATAAACTTCAGCCTTTGATCCTTTATCTCTACCATCGGCTACTTGAATCTATATAAATCAGACCAAACCAAAAATAATTAAGAACTCGCTCAAACTCAGCTACTTATTTTTTAGTTTTATTACGGTTCACCAGAAGCTAGCATAGATCTTTTCTGATTTGAAGAATATCGAAACTTTTCCTCCTTGCGCAGGTTAATTTTTAGGCTATTCAGTTGAATGTCATTTACAATTCTTATTTTAATATATGCATTTATGAATACTCTTTTTAATATTAATTTTTCAGGTAAGAATGAATGATTGGAGGGTATGATACCACATTATATTAGTATTTCTGATGATAGAGAATGTAATAAATGACAATCTTGATTTTCTTATTGTCCCTTAATATAGAAGAAATCTCTAACATATTGGTTAAGCACATGCAATATTATTTGGTTGGAGGTTATGATTCCACCTTATATTAGCATTGTTGATGATGAGGATATAATAAATGACAATCTTGATCTTCGTATTGTCACACAAAATAGAAAAAATCCCTACCATATTAGTTAAGTACATAAAATATTATTTTTTTATGTTATGTTTAAATAAATAAAAGGATAGGTATTGTTATTAACTGTCAATCATGTGACAATCAATTTGGTTCAGTTCAATTATTAAGATGTCTTGATATGTTCAAGAAATTATCTTTGCTAGCTTCCATAGGCTTCGTCTTTCTTAATAAATAAAACGGTTATGTGTCAATGTGTTATTTATTTCATTCTGTCTATAAAGATAAAATCGATCATTTTGTCGAATTCAGTTTAATTAATTATGCTCTCTTTCTTCTTGATTTTTATTTTTGGTTAAAAAAGAAGACTCTACATATTACTTTGCTAATTATTGCAGCTTGTAGTGGAACCAAGATCTTTATAATTAATTATGAATGTTTGCGTTTTCTTAGATGGATTGCCCTTAACAACTTCTTCTCTACTCAATACAATTCATGCAGCTATACCATCAAAGTCACAAAATAAAATAGATATTAGGAATATTTTCAAGTAATTTAATAATTATATTATCCTATTAATAAAATTATCGTGTTTCTATGTGTTGGTTAAGGTAGTCAACAATAAAAATAAAAGTATGATCCTGATCAATTTAATTGATTATGCTCACTTTCTTTTTTGAATAATTTTGTTAGATAACTAATTCTAATTTTCACTCTTTATTTGCATTTCAGTCCATTCTCATTCCTACTTATTCCGATTCCAATCAATTTCAATTCCAATTTAGTAAACACACCATAAGTTGTAATGATGGAAATTACAAAATAATAGAAAGAAGAATAAGGATTTCAAATTCCTTATCTATTGGAATGTAAAAATTTAGATATTGTCCTCTAAATAAAATTAATTTTAAATAAGTTAAAGTGCAAATATTTTATGTTTATTTTCTTAAATTAATAGGATAAACTTATTTAAAAAAAGCAGCAAAGTGGATTGTCGGACAGTCGCCGGAGACTCACCTGAGTTTCGCCAGAGACACGCTTCACCATCAAAACGATTTTAATGAAATTATCATGAGCCGATCTACAACTCTATGGAGTTGGAAATGCTAATATATTTTGTTATTTACCTCAAATCTTATTTAAATGTTTCAGAAAATTCTAACTCTTATATTTCCAACCATATAGTGTATTTTCAACAAAATTAATACTTCTGATGATTAGATCATCTATTTATGATCATTTTTATGTGTTTTAACACGATAAAAAATGGTAGTCAATGGCGGTCAATGGAGACCGATAGTGCCGGCGGTGGTGGTCGGAGGTGGGGGCGGCGGCGGCGGTCAACAATTGTCTATGACTTGATGCTGTAATTTAAAAAAATAAAATAAAATTCTCTATTTAACTAGATAATTCCAATAGGCTAATATGTTATTGTTTTCATTAATCATAAATGTTTAAAAACTAGATTAAATATATAACTAGTTAAGCAATGTTGGTTATTTTGATTATAAAATAATAATGAATTAATTAAAAATATAAATTAAATTAAATGTTTTTTATTAATTTATTTTCTAGATTAAATTAGTTCATAGTTTAATTATTTTTTATTTAATAATAATATTAACACTTTAACACTAAGATAATGGGTATATTTTTATAAATAAAAAATATATAATTTCTTTTTCTTTCAAATTTAATGTGAAATCAAATAATAGTAATTGATTTTTGCACTACTCTTCTCTCATCACCTCCCCACTCCCCTCCTTTTTTCTCCTCTCCTCCCCTTTCTTAAAACCGAACACCACTTTAAAGATATTGTTAAATACACTTTCTTTTACAATTAAAACAAAAAACCATTATTTACTTTGGATTGAAAAATATAAATAAATAAATTTACCATTACCAAAGCCAGCAGTGCGCCTGATTAAGAATAATGTTTGTGGAAAAATGAATCTCATAAAGAATTTTGTATTCTTTTATGTGTAACTTACACATTTTTTGTTTTATTTTACACTGAATG
This sequence comes from Citrus x clementina, assembly GCF_000493195.1. Lineage (NCBI taxonomy): Eukaryota > Viridiplantae > Streptophyta > Magnoliopsida > Sapindales > Rutaceae > Citrus > Citrus x clementina. Next base: position 9,165,952 of record NW_006262339.1, on the reverse strand, counting down.
TCGATTTACAAGTTTTAAGTCATTTTTTTAAGATTTTGTTTTGTTTATAATTTTTTCTTCTAATTTACAACTCCATCATTAATTTACCCCATTTTCCATCAATTTATTAGTTTTATGTGTGATTTACACATTTTTGTTTCATTTTACACTAAATGTCGATTTACAAGTTTTAAGTCATTTTTCTAAGATTTTTTTTTTTACATTTTTTTCTTCTAATTTACCACTCCATCATTTATTTACCCCATTTTCCATCAATTTACTAGTTTTAAGTGTGGTTTATACATTTTTTGATTTATTTTACTCTGAATGTCAATTTACAAGTTTAAAGTCATTTTTCTAAGTTTTTGTTTTGTTTACACTTTTTTCTTCTAATTTACAACTCCATCATTAATTTACTCTCTTTTCCATCAATTTAATAGTTTTATGTGTGGTTTACACATTTTTTGTTTCATACAAATAAATAAAAGAGAATCCACACGCGTGGCAACCCAAATTAGAAGTGGTATGAGTGTCTATTCAAACAAATGTTAGGAATCTACATGTACAACAACTCAAACTTTAGAGATTCTAGTGTCTTTTTTTCATTTTTCATTTTTCGTTTATTCAAATAATTTTTTACAAAAATGAAGAAGGAATATGTCCACAAGATTAAGATGCAACAATAACAAATTAGTCAAAACCATGACTTTGGATTACAAATTTTCGAAACCCTGTCTTGCAAAGTTTGGTTAGGCCGCCAGAAAATTCTCTACATGGACATTCACAAGACGATGGGCCAAGTTCGAAAGACTATTGGCACATTAGACTTGGATTATTGGCACCCCTCCAAAGTCCATCAAATAATGCTGAAAAATTAGCACTTCCCTTAATCCCAAGAATACTCTTCTTCAAAGTAACAAAATCTCTAGTAAAAACGAAGTGTACAATACTTATGTGTGGGTTTATATGTGGGTAAAGAGATTTGTGAAAGAGAAATTTTATTTTATTTTATTTTTAAGAAAAGCATAGAGAGTTATTTAAATTTATATTTTATCCCTTTATTGTAATTATTAGAATTAGATATTTTGTAAGATCATCGAAGCGATGGCAGTAGTCGCGTATTCTTATTATTATTAATAATAATTTCGAATATTGACAATTGTTGTTATTGAACGCGAATTCCTATAAGCATTTTTTAAGATTCATCGTGATTTGTTTGTGGTACTTAATTTAAAATTGTAAATTACTAATAAGAAGGTAACTAACTTCGTTGTAGCATATTAAAGGGAATTTCAATCACCGAAATGTGGGTTAAAATCTCTGCAGTAATTAAACTTAATTAGTACAATGGCTATCCCTTAGCTAATTATTTTATGTGATTAAATTTTAACATTTATTTTTGTTACTACCAAAAAATCAATATTAGGCCCAATAACCCAATTCAACCCATAAGGCTCAAGCACGGAATGTATTACATGCTTCCCAGAGTTCGCGCCAGATATTGCCCAATGAGAAACTTGCGAAGCAAATGTGAAATTTTGTCAGACTAGCTATTCGGGACATTCAGCGGCAGTGCATATTATTGCAGTCTAAATACAATAAAATGGTGGCAATAAAATATCATCAACCAATTTTAACAAAACAAATTATTTTATTAAAATAATTTGATTTTTACAAATAAATTATTATTTTAATGCCCACCAATTTTGATAAACACAAGATAATAATATGATTTTTACAAATAAATTATTATTTTAATGCACAACAATTTTGATAAAACAAAATAAATTATTATGTTAAAGCCAACCAAAATGGACATTTTAGGCTTGGTTTGCCCTATAAATAGGTGAGTTAAGGGCATGGAGAAATCATCAAGTAAAGTATGGAAGAAGCATCAATTGAGAAAGTATTTTGAGAGCTTTAAATTCCTAATTTGAGAGTTTGGGTGTATTGGGGTTCCAGGTTGGAGATAAAATTACTACAATACTTGTATTTCCTCCCATCTTCTCCCGTGTACATAGGCTAAAAGCTAAACCACGTAAACTTTTGTCTTCTGTATGATATTTATTTCTCAATTTCATTTTAGTTGTGTATCTACTTCGCTCATCAATCCATAAACGATGTTATCAGAGCTATTGATCGTAATTATTTGGAGTAGAGATATTGTTCAGGCATACGACACTATTCATAAAACTATTTCTAACGGCAGTATTCGAAGACTAAGAGTGGAGCAACCGTGTGCTATTGTATTTGAAGCAAAAATTTCACCAAGCCACGCGTCACAGGAATAAGCTTCTTCTAGAATTGGGCTTGAATAGAAACTTGGGCTAGATGGTTTGCAATCCGCCTGATTCTGTTATACAGTTAAGAGAGTAAAGTCCAAAAGCGTACTCAGGCATTGATGTGGCCCAAATAAGCTTTTGTTGCAATTTTGACTTGGCTTGAATAGTCATAGACACTATGATATTGCACACCAGGAAAGTTCTCAAGAAAAATTGAAGGGGTCACAACGGTCCTACTTAAAACCCAGACTCCTTAGGCTCTTATTGCCTTGGTGATAGAACTTTCCTAAACATGTACAATACCACATGATTGCTCCACTCTTGGTCTTCGAATACTCCCGTTGGAAATAGTTTTGTGAATAGTGCCGTATGCCCGACCAATATCTCTACTCCAAATAATTACGATCAATAGCTCTGATAACATCATTTATGGATTGATGAGCGAAGTAGATACTAAAATGAAATTAAGAAATAAATATCACACAAGAGACAAAAGTTTACGTGTAGTGGCGAAGCTAGCATCATTTGTTTGGGTAGGCTAGATTTTTTAAAAAAAATGAAATTTACTTCTTAAAAAATTTGTTTTATACAAATGAAATTAAGCACACTACATAAGCAAAAATTTAACTATAATACTATAAAAATACAATGTAAATAAGAAAAATACTATTGACAAAGCTGTGTCCTGTGATTCTTCAAAAAAGAAAATTCATCTACTATCGCATCTGAGTCGATATTATCTGTAATTTCTCTTTCGATGTAAATAACTATGCAATCTGAAAGAAACTCATTCTCCATCTTGTTTCGATGTGTTGTCTTAATCAGTTTCATGGCAGAAAATGCTCTCTCTGTTGTTGTTGTTGAAACATGAAGGGTTAACACTAAACGAATTAATCTATCCAACAAGAAATAAATCTGTTACTTTCTAGTCTCAATCAATCTTCGACACAATTCAGAAAGGCAAGTAATATTCTGAAACTCTTAAAGAGAGTGTACATCTATCTCAAAACACTCTAATTGTCTTCTCAAAGCCTATAACTCAATCTTAGTGAAATCTTCAGGATAAAATCTTTTAGCAAGGCTGCAAATATCTTCAATTTTAAATGATTTAAATGCATCAATAGGATTTAAAGCTGAACTAAGAGTGAGGAGTTCCAAAGTCTGTTCAGTGAATGTATTATTCAACTCTATCAATTGAAAATCTATCACAGCATTAAATATATCATAATGATAATAATGCTCAACTGTAATATAATCATTTTGCTAACAAGAACGTCATCTGCTTTTCATATGGCGAGCTTTCATATTAGGCATATCTATCTCATTCTTTTCACAAAATAGAACTACGTTCTCAATAAAAGTTTCCCAACCATTGTCTCGCAGCCTTTGAAGAAGTTTTTTCGTAGTTGAGACTAAGTGCACAACATTTAGAATATCTTGATATTTAACTTGTAATGCTTGACAAAGTAAATCACTCACCCCAAAACTTTATTTAATAAATGCAAAATGAACACAAATTTAAAAGATGTCATTGATTCACACGCACCTTTAGCCTCTCCACGTATGCTATTGTTAGGCCCACACTCTACCAACTTCCAAAGAACTTTACGAACAATACTAAACAAATCAAGCAACCTACTGATGGAACGGAAATGAGAGCTCCACCGAGTAGCTCCAGGCCGTTGCAAAGTATGAATTTGATTGGCCCTTGTACCAGTTTGAACTTCTCTTGAAGCTATCAAATCTATTATTTCTGCTTCCCAAACAGATTTTAACTCAGAAAGCCATTTAGCATATTAAGTCAGAACATTTACAATTGAACCCAATGCTGAAAAGAAAAGCCATACATCTGGCAGATCATTAGATGCTGCAACTAAAATAAGTTGTAGTTGATGTGCAAAACAGTGTATATAATATGCATATGGGCAATCTTTCAAAAATAATACTTGTAATCCATTCCATGCACCCCGCATGTTACTAGCACCATTATACCCTTGCCATCGAATATTTTCAACTAAAAGATCATATCGTGCAAGAACATTACATATTTCTTTTTTCAATGTTACTGCTGTAGTTTCCATCACATTGACAACTTCAAAAAAACGTTCTCGAATATACCCCTCACAATCAACATACCTTAAAATAATAACCATTTGCGCTTTATCAGATTCATCAAGTGCTTCATCTACTAAAATACAAAACTTACCATCTCCAAGTTCTTTGAATATCTTGTTTAACACTTTGTTTGCAAGAATATTTAAAAGCTCTTTTTGAATGTCAGACGATGTATACTTAGCATATAATGGAGCATTTTCCAAGACAACTTGAGCAATTTCTTTACTACACTCCGCTGAATGCTTTATCAAGTCTATGAAATTTCCCCGATTTTTTGAATTAACTGATTCATCATGACCTCTAAAAGCACATGCTTGCTTTGCTAACCATTTAACAGTAATAATTGAGGTCTTAAATCGTAGCCTATTCTCCAAAAGTTGTTGTGAAGTTTGGGCATTAATTAATCTATCAATGTGTTGAATTGGGTTCTTCAAACAACCCCAACTCTGCATATTCTTATTATGATGAGAAGATGGACCCCTTTCATGTTGTAAAAAGGGACATTTTTTCCATTGTTGACTCTCTTCCAACTAGAAAACCCTTTAATAACAAATTTTGGGTTGTTTGATGGAATTTCATAAAAAAGAAAGCATGGAAAACAAAATGCACTATCTTTTACCTCAGAGTACTCAAGCCATGGAAATTTTTTAAACCAGTGATACTGAAACCTACGTTCTTGCATGCCATCATTAGTTAGTCGATAATCTCGTAGTTTAGGTTGATAAGGTCCCATTTTAATGTACTCCCTTCGAATATCATCACGTTGATTTACTGAATATGTCCCTATTTGATGACGTAATCCAGGATCACGCTCCAGATAAGTATTTTTAGTTTCTTCAACTTCAACCCTTTGAAACTTGGAAGTATGTTGCTCACTGGAATCTTGAGCATTAACTTGACATGGAGATAAAGACTTGGTGGATGATTGATTTTCACCTACTCTCTTAAAAAAAGAAAGTAAAGTTTTTCTTAGTTTATTTAACATTGAATCTGTAATAAAATACATTAAAAATTTAGTATTTATTTTATAAAAAATTTGACAAAATCGCAAGTTAAAAGCTAATTAAAAAAATTCAGCATTCAAATTAATTGTTTTACTATATTCTTCACTCATTCTTTCATGCCATCATTATTTTATAATTCCAATAAGATGAATAAGCACCTTTCACAGTTCCACTTTATATGCTATCATCACTGTTTGTCATATTATAATATTCTAGTCTATTATCACATTCTATTATTTTATAATTTTAAAAAGATGAATCACAATTCACAAAATCAACAACTTCTAGTCTTCCACAATTCCACTTCGTGTGCCAACCATCATTATCATAAAATCATATTCTATTCTGTAAACTAAATTTTAAAAGGCAAAGTACTTTGTACCACGGGCCGCATCAAGAGACTGGGCATTCGGCATCGGCTCGGCGGTGAGAGATTCAGCCTGCGGGTGCAGGCCTTGCGGCAGTGGCTCGGCGTCACTCATGAGGCAACGGTTGGACGTCAATTCGAGCGCAGGAGACTGGGTATTCAGCAGCGGTAAAAGACTTGAGCAATTGAATTTTGGTGAATTTCAAATTCAGATTTAGTTAGATACTAGTGAGTTTTATGAATTGTGATTTGGGGAAAATAAAGATTCCTATAATTATTAGGTTTGTTTTTATTTTTTTATAAATATGAATAAAAGTAAATTTATAAATTATAATTTTTTTTTCAAAAAGGTTAGCCTTCCCTGAGCTTCGCCTCTGTTTACGTGGTTCGGCACCTACGTTCACAGGAGAAGATGAGAGGAAATATTTTGCTAATTGTGTAGAGTTTACAAGTATTGAAGTAATTTTATCTTACAACCCATAACCTCAATACACCCAAACTCTCAAATTAAGAATTTAAAGCTCTCAAAAAACTTTCTCAATTGATGCTTCTTCCATACTTTATCTGATGATTTCTCCATGCCCTTAACTCACCTATTTATAGGGCAAGCCAAGCCTAAAATGTCCATATTTGTTGGCTTTTAAATAATATTTTATTTTATTTTATCAAAATTGGTGTGCATTAAAATAATAATTTATTTGTAAAAATCAAATTATTATCTTGTTTTATCAAAATTGTTGGGCTTTAAAATAATAATTTATTTGTAAAAATTAAATTATTTTAATAAAATAATTTGTTTTGTTAAAATTGGTTGATGATATTTTATTGCCACCATTTTATTGTATGTAGACTGCAATAATAGGCATTGCCGCTGAATGTCCCGAATAACTAGTCTGACTAAATTTCACATTTGCTTCGCAAGTTTCTCATTTGTAAATATTTGGCGCGAACTTTGAGAAGCATGTAACACATTCCGTACTTGAGTCTTATGGGCTTAATTGGGTTATTGGGCCTAATATCGATTTTTAGGTAGTAATAGTTTCTAAGAAAAGTCCTGCCCTACAATATTTTCTTCATTTTAAGAGGTAGGTGAGAAAATTTTAACTTGAATATTGAGCTTCATATTTCTTTATTACCCAAACATAAGTAGCCGGCAAAAAATAAAATAATTACTTGAAGACCATTGGGCTAATCCCTTGTCGATTATAAGAAATATATAATTTTACTTTTTGATGTGACTATATATTGAAACTTTGAATTCGTAATACTTGATTACAAAATTTTTCACATTACGTTTACATGTGAAAATTAAGTTCCCTTACTAAAGCATAAGTGAACCAGTTAGTTACCTTATATGCAACATAGTAGTACAAAAAGAAAAATATGCTACTCAATAACCACAAATAAAGTATTTATAATATTCATTAGTTATTTAGTTTAAAGTCTTTATAAAAAAAAATTTTATTCACTGTCATCTTTTAACATTTAACTCTTTGGAGTTTGAGTTTTATTCATCTTGAAAGTCCACTCCAGTATATTTTTTTGCAAAAATAATATTAAGGGATATTTCAGTATCAAATAATGAAATAATGTTTCATCGTGTTCAAATCCTCTATATATATATATGGCGAGTTTTCAATCAGAAAATTTTTACTATATTAAAATTGAAGACAAGCTAAAAGATGAAAAAAAAAAACACTAATTTGTATGCACTATATAATAAAATAGAGTACATTAAAATTTATATTTTTAATGATTTAACTCATTTTTAATTTTAATACGGTCAAAAATATCTTAGTCCAAAAGCTTACACCTCCCTTAAGAAAATTAATGAAATTATTTCGACTTTGCCTTGCCTTTTGAGTAATTTATTTATATTTTGATTTTCATCAAGACTTGTGCTCTTTGTGTTCCATCCTCTCGAAATTTTTTTACCAAGTCAACACCGTTTGGAAGGGGCTCATGAGGTCCTACCCTTTGAAAGATTGGAAGGACTAAAGTTTAATTAAATTCAAGCCATTTTGAATTAGATATATAGTAATTAATACCCAAAATTACGTAAAGATTTGACTATTGTTATAGCAGAATTTGGTATAAAATGGTTGAACATTTGAGAGTCTTAGTTCATTTTCTATTACAACTTCTATGATTCTTTTTTCCAGTTGGACCAAATCAATTCTATTTCTTTGTTTGAAGGACTCATTCCCTCGTCTCAAACGTGAAAAATTGCCTTGGAATGCTTAATTGACTCTGTCCAAAAGAATTATATTCATGGACTCACGGGAAGCTTAGAAATGATTCACCAATAATTATGGCATAACGACTTATAAAATCAATTTAAAGAAAAGACTATTAGGCATTTACATTATAGGAATAAATAATTCGTATCACAATTAACGTATAATATAATATGTTTTGGTTTATCCATAAATGTTATAAGATTAACACATAAACTATGGATATTAAAAGAAAAAAAGATCATCACGAAAACACGTAATGATAAATAATTCATGGTAGAGATCACATAATTTAGAATAAAGTTATGTATACTTTTCAACTAAAATAAATAACCGTGCCAGTTCATGCACGAATTTTACGATGAAAGTGGAAGGTAACCAACCACGTATGCTACTGGGTTATGTAATCTGCAGTGATTATTATTTGGTGACCTTCCACCATATTTTTAATAATTAATCAAGTTTTTATTTTTTTCCAGAAGAAAAGTTGACTTGTTTTCTCGATTACAAAAACAAACTTGCACAACTTGCTTCTACTAAACTTTTTTAGGTATTGAATCGTTCTTTGTTGATTTTTTACAAATATAAAAATTCTAACTTATCGAACAAGCAAAAGTCTTTTAAGTTTAAAGATATGACTTTTTTTAACACACAAATTATTTTATGGTTACCAGTAACCATAACTAATTGAAATGTTATTTTCTCAAGCTATGTATACATTCTACCTTTTTTGTTATTCTATCTTTTATTTTTGGAACCTACTTAACATCTTTCTAACCTATCCATTCAATTGATTTGATAACATCAAATAACCACATCTTAAAAGTATAAAATCCTATAACGTTCAAACTCAAAATACTCAATACCCCAATGAGAATCCTTATTTGTTATGGACAAAATGATACCCATATTTAACCTTGACAAATTTTGGAAGTTTATATTATTGTATATGGTCTGTAGAGAGCAACCCCCTAACAACAAATGATTCAAGACAGAGTTGGGCGTATAAACTTCCTTAGCTCCAGCCATACCAGTAGATTCAAAAATATCACCAATGTATTTATGTTGAGTAAGAAATAGACCACGTGCTATAGAAATCACGTGAAGACCAAGAAAATAATGTAAATCTCAAAGATCCTTTAGTGAGAACTTCTTAAACAACAATTGACAGAATTGATTGATAAAAGTTGGATTGGATTACTGGAAGTGATCAAAAGATCATCCACATAAATCAGGTAATAAGCTTGAATTCCATTCTAATAATAAATGAACAAAGAAGTGTCGGATTAGTCATTGATAAGCAGTTATCAGAAATTTCACTCATGATACCAGGCGTGAGGAGCCTCTTTAAGACCATGGATTGCTTTTTGAAGCCGGCCACACATGAGAAGAAAAATTAGAGTATCGACCGGGAGGTTGATACTGTATATATGTTCGAAAATAACATTTAAAAGTTACTCGACCATTGGCCAGGTGACAAAGCACTCTTCCATGCATCTTAAATAGCAAGAGTTGGGACTTGGGACACCTGACTCATTTCTTCCCTTCTACCTATTTATAGGTACGTGTTAAATTTCACCTTTATTAGATATGAATTCCCGAAGTTTGAATTACGTTATAATTGTACTAATTAAGAACTTTCATTGTAATATTACATGAAAAAAAAAGCATAATGATTATGGTGTGACATCATTTTGACATTATGCTAAAATGAACTATATCCCACTCAATAAATCATGTCGATGAGTTAAAGCCAGATAAAACCCGTATTAAAAATTAATAATTTGGAAACGTATCTATAAAAGATTAATGAATGAGATTGAATATCGAAAGATAGTGGGCCGAGCCACAATTTGGTGGGCCCTCCACAAATGAGAAACACACAAATGTTCAAGTGGGCGGGGGAGTCAACGTGGGACCCACACGCACTCGCCCACGCCTGTTAGAACAAAAAACTCAGAAAACGTTGGACTTGGCCAATTTGCCATCGTTGAGTCGACCGCAGCACTTCATGCCCGCGAGTTGACTCAACCACTTACAGTCTCCTGATTCATACGACCGCCACTAGTACAATCGTGATCTGGTGATTCACTTAAGTGGGGGATTTTATCTAAACTGCGGCATATAAAGCTGTGCTTCGCCCCACTATAAAATTAATTGTAATAAAATATTGTTATAATAATTTTTTTTAATATCCGCATCATATTACTGCATTATATAAATATTTACAACTGTTATTGTAGCAGACATTACACTGATATTTACAATCAGATACACATAACTGAAGCTTACATTATTACATTAAATTCTATAAAGTACATGTTCAGACAAATAACTCTCACAGACGAAGAATGTTTCTATCATTTTGTAAAGAAGAAGAACTTATAAATATTTAGGCCCCATAATACTTTTGTAGGGCCTTAAACAGCTGTCCTCACGCTTGTGAGGGCAGCAGCCCAACCACTTCTGGTAAATGCCTAGTGGCTTGTTATGATAATGTTAATCACTAATTTCGTGGCCATTTTTTTGTTATCGTATGACCAGCCAATTGATACACGAGGCATATGAACTGATTTTTGAAAGTGGGGATCCACAATGAATCAATTAATTGCCTACAAATTAAACTCCTCCACTATTAGTGCTATCATGATATCAATCAACTAATAAATTTTGATGGCCACGAAAAAATTGTCAGTTTGGTGTTGTGTTTAAATTACAATTGAGAATATTAATGAGTGGTATAAGAATGATATGACCTAAGGTGCAGTGTATTTTTAGTGGATTAACATTGCTGAAATAATTAAAGAGAATACATATTTTAATATATACAACTTCTTGATGATAGGATCATGATGCTGCACTTTTATAAAATTATGATGTTTTGTCAAAATTCGATTCCATGTATTTTGCAAAGATTAGCATCAATTAGTAAACACAATTTAAATAATAAGTAGTACATGGAATCGATATCCAGTTATCTACCTTTGAGATGTATCGATTAATATATATTCACAATTTAAATAATAATTTATGTAAATATGATGATATATACAAAGTTATTGCAAACTTCTTTTAGTGAGAATTGATCCGTATAATGACATTCGGTTACTCAAAATCAATCTTAATCTCTAATTCAATTTATTTAATTTTCAAGCGAATTAAATTTGATGGATACTTCTTTACCTCATTATTGAGATCGATCGAGGGTTTGAATTCTCATGTGTGCATAGTGTTTATTCCAAATATTTGAAATCAAAATCAATTTATTTTAAGTCTATATGTTTGGATAGTGTCATCACATAATTGATTTAAGAAATTTTAATTAATTTTTTCTATTAAACATATCGGTAAATTACAACATAATTAGAAAAACTAATTATCAGAACACAATAATCATCATTCTAATGTTAAAAGTATGAATTAATTCAATCAAGCTTATCACAATGATCATAATCCATTTGAAAGTAATCAATTCAAATAATACATAAAATTCTCAACAATTTTAGAACGAGGAACTGTGACTTGACTTGTGAGCTCATTTCGCTTAACAAAGGCTAATTTATAACGACCCACTAAGCAATCAAAAGAAACTAATAATTAAATAAATGGGGAAAAAGAGAGAGATTAATCCGAACTTTTCTTCCTCAACGTCATTATTCATTTATTCTTTCGTAGAAACTAATAATTAAATTTAAAAAAAAAAGAAAAAAAAAAGAAAGAAATCAAGGAAAGTCAACTAGCAAGCCACTTACTACCGGAAAACACCTAAAATCCATTTATGACTCATTTGCTCAACTATAAAAACAGTTGGCCAGTACAAAAACACAACTCTAAACTCTCCCCGCCATTTTCTGTTTTCCGTTATCACAAAAAACACAGAAAGCCAAAGGAAAAAAAAAAAAAAAATGGTCCGAGCATCACCTGGACACGGCTCCGGCTCACCAAAGCGGCTAACACTCGGCTTCCTCATCTCCGTATCGTCCTTCGTGACTCGCTTCGCCAAACAAGCCAGCCACTTCTCAATCAAGTTCAAAGCCAAGCCGATAAAAAATAATACCCACGCGGCGAAGCAGCCGATCAAAAGCAACGCCAATATGGAGTACTACAACAACAACAGCAACAACAAAAACTCAATTCCCCCGAGCCCAAAATCGCCTCTATCAGCTCGGCCCAAGCAGCTCATAACGAGCATAAGCAACAAGGCCATAACATTGATTCACAAGAGAAAAATCGACGAGGACAAAGACGATGATGTTGTCTTCGGCGGGTCCCACGACGAGTTCGGGGATGGTGGGGTCTGGCAGAGGGCGATCTTGATGGGGGATAAATGCCAGCCGTTGGACTTCTCCGGCGTAATTTATTACGATAGTACCGGGAAGCAGCTGGAGGAGTTGCCTCCGCGGTCGCCACGTGCCAGTCCCTTGCCCGGCTACCTTGCTCGGAAATAAGAGCTGTGAGTATGAGCGATGATTTCCTCACCCGGGTAGGTAACTTAGTTGGGTCACCGTGAAACGTTATCGGATGACAAAAAATATATATAAAAAAGAAACTTGTAGTTTTGTTGTGGCTTTTCCCTTTGGTTTTCTGCTTGTGTGTCATGTGGCGGAGGCGAAGAGTGAGATTGAGGGTCTTACTCACGGTGTCGTTTCTATGTATGTAAACTTGTAAAGAGTTTGATTAGCAGTTTTTAATTCTGTTTTCGATAAAATAATTATGATATTTTTGTTTTTCTCTTCGCTTATTTGTACGGAGCTAACGCCAAACCGTTTTGTACTACCCAAATTAATTTCACCAATATACTAATTAAAATGACCTACGAGTAATTAATGTGTTTTGAAAAGGTATGTTTTGGTTTTGGCTCGTTCTGAGAAGAACGGACTTAGAAATTCTGGAAGGCAATACGTTGATTAGTTGATGAATGATCAGAATGATGCGCGGCCGTAAGCAATATTTGTGCATTGCATGATCTGTTGACTTTTGACTTTTCAGTTTTTAACAATTTTTGACACATACACACTTTGAAATGTCCACCACTAATGTACAAAAATTATCGAATATTTGTGATTTCTTTTTAGATATTTTCTCTCTTTTTTTTAAAAAAAAAAATCCATAGTACATATAATTGTAAAAAAAAATTTAAAAATCCTATTTTTATAACTAATTAGGGCTAACTTAGACAAAGGAGAATTGAGAAGTCAAAATGGTTTTTTTTTTTTTTAAAATATCCGACAAGAGAGATTAGATTATTAGTTTCAAAAAGGTCATGGAGTTATCCGTCTATATCTTATGAACTAAGAGAGCGTGTAATATTTTTATGAAATATCCCTGAAAGTGACCGCAAAAAAGAAATATATATAGAGACAATTTAAATCCAACTTACAAAATGATTGTAAATAAAATTTAGTGAAAGCGACTAAATGACGCGCCTAATGTACCGCCTTTAATATTGTATCAGATTTCGAGAGTACTTGAGAGATTAGCTAATTTATTTATTTATTTTTGAATTGATGTATTCCAATTCTGAAACTGAATACTGCATGTTGAGGGCATGCATGCGATGAAACTGATCTTTATTATTTATTCTTCATATCGTCACGAGACATTAAGACTAATATTGATTGCCCCATGCCGTTTTGTCAACCAATTAAGCAGAATGGACAGCAATAGGGCTAAACTGCAGTAAAGTGTGCTTAAACTGCAGTAAAGTGTTAGATTAAGACCTTGTTTGAATTAGTCTACTACTTATACGAACCAATATTTATAATATATTTAATAATTTTTGTTAGAATTATTGTTTAAAATCATTTTTACTACCCATTATTAATTTTTATACTACAAACATGATTTAGTTATATCCATAATGCTTCTCGCTTGGTTCTTATTTTTTTATGTTAGATTTAGATTAGTATTCAATATTAATAAAAGAGATGAAAAATTTATTTAGTCCATATATTTTAAAATTAGTATCTATTTAATATTATATTTTTAAAAATATCTTAAAATATCCTTACTGTTAAATTATTGACAACTCTGTTAGTTACTTTTTGTTTTTTTAACTTGTTTTTGAAAATCATTGGAACTTGATGCAATATTTTTATTAAAACTTTGAACCCCGTTGATTCCATCTCTGAACAAGCTTTGTTATCCTCAATCTAAGCGGCTGTGAAATACTGAAAAGTCTTCCAGATGAAATATTTCTTTTGGAACTTCCCAAAAAGCTTAATTTTTCGGGCTGTTCAAAACTGAAGAGGCTTCCAGAATCCAGAGTTCTTATCAGATGGTAATATAGAAGAGATATGGTTAGATGGGAACTGCAATTGAAGAACTTCCCTCATCCATCGGGTGTATCTCTCTCGGTTGATGAACTTGTACCTTAGTGGTTGTAAAAGGCTTAAGAGTCTCCCAAGCAGCATATGTCAGCTGAAACCTCTACTAGTTCTTAATCTCCATGGTTGCTCAAATCTTCATAGATTGCCTGACGAAGTTCAAAACTTAGAATAATCGTACTTTGTATGCTGAAGGAACTAGTATAAGGGAAGTACCATCATCCATTGTCCGTCTGAACAATAACCTTTATAAATTAACTTTGGATAAAAGCAGAGGGGGTGATCAGCAGATGGGTTTATCTTTAGATGGCTTGCACATGACTATAAAGTGCTTATATCTAAATAATTGTAGCATCACGGAGTTTCCCCCAAAGTCTTGGTCAGTTATGCTCACTAGTAGCTTTGCATCTAGAGAAAAGCAATATTAAGAGAATTCCATAAAGTATCATACAACTTTTCTAACTTGGTAGCATTCAACTTAGGGTGCATTTAGGATTGAGGACAATTATAATTTTTAAAATACAGTACTAAAATGTTTGGCAAACACTAGCTGTTGTAGCTTAAAAGTTATATTAATATGATTTTTTACTTGTAAAATAAAAAATTTATTATATATTTAATAATTTTGTTAAAATTATTAAACATATTTATATTTATTACATATTATTAACTTTTATTTTATATTTATATTTTTTTTCTACAGCAGCTATAACTTAAAATCTACAGCACTCAATTCCAAATAGGACCTTAAATTATAGTGAGAGGCTTCAATCTCGACCAAAGCTTCCTTCCAATCTAGAATGGTTGCTTGCACATCGTTGCACGGCACTGGAATCAGGTTTAATATTTTCAGTAAGTTATGAATCTCCTCTGCGGCATTTTGACCTGAGCGGTGATTTTAAATTGGATCGGAATGAGGTCAGAGGAGTTGTCGAAGATGCACTGCAAGATATGCAGCTTTTGGCTGCTGCACGTTGGAAACAAGTACGTGAGGAGCTGTGTCTTTAATTAATTATCTCTTTCCTTCTAATTTGCGCAACGTTGGTTATTTTTTTTCTCTTTTAAATTAGTTTAAGTTAACAATTACTATTGATTTAAAATTATACATGAATTTTTGTTTTTACTGGGATATTTTCTAGAAAAGTGTGGTTATTTCGTTTTGCCCGAGAATGAAATTCCAAACTGCCTTAGGTTTCAAAGTGTGGGATGTTCTTCTTCTATAACCTGGGAGGTGCCTCCACCACTACCAGGTTGCATCAGTAACCAAAACATATCCGTACTGGGTTTTGCATTTAGCGCTATCGTAGCATTTTGGGGACCATCATGTTGATTGTGACAGCTGGTTTGAATTCTTCTGTGAATTCGAAGTCAAATGCAAAGATTGTCAGCCGCATCATGTCTTGGAGAGATGCGATATTGCGCGAACTGAATATGTAGAGTCAGATCACTTAGTTTTGAGGTACTATTTGTTCGGTGATCAGGATTTGAATGGTTTTCGGGAACACAATTGCGATATTGAGACAGTGGCAGTTCAATTCTATTTTCAGGATTTTGCTACTTCCGAACGTTTGGAGTGTTGCAGGGTGAAGGTGAAAAAAAAATATGGGTTGCATTTATTGCACGCCCCAGATTCAACGGAAGAGGAACCGTACCCACACCCAAAAGGTTGAAATATTAATCTTGAGCACATCACATCTATCGCCATCGCAGCTGCTACTACTTTTCAGTAAGTCACTAAATCAATTAACCTTCCAATATATATATATATGTAGTTTTCAATTATTTCTGTCTAAAATCTAATTCGCTGAATGTCTAAACCTTCACGTCTGAATCTGATCAGTTAGTTCACCACTGCATATCAAAGTAAGAAAATGGAAAGTCCATGGCAGTTGTGTACTCTGTGTTCTACAATTTACATCTTTCGGATTTGACCTTGTCATACAAGTTTAAATTGTTGAAATTAAGTTTTGAAATGTATTACAAGGTTAGTTGTGGCCATTGGTTTCAGAATGAAGCAAAAAAAAAAAAAGGTGGGTGCAGGTTCCCTAAATGACATGGAGAGGAGACTAGAAAGCCATTATTGTTGCTCTCCCAACAGTTCATACATATACATATACGCATACACATACACATACACATACACATATTCTCAAAATGCATTAATGTAGAGCTAATTGTATCACTTTTAGACTTACCTAAATATGATCCAATCAGAATTGAATCATGTGGATCTTAAATCAGGTCCGATCCATTGTCATCCCTATTCCAGTGGTGTCTCAATGAACTTGTGAAGATCCTTGAATACAAGAGAGAGTGTGCATAGATTGTAACTCCAGTTTTCTATCGATTGATCCATCAGACATTGAAAACCAAATCAAGGCTTCATTTTCGAAGCTTGAAAAGATCCGAAACAAAACCATCCCTTTTCGGCTTTTGGGTTTTCATTTTCGAAACCAAACCATCCCTGTTCAAAATGGCATCTCGATAAACTTATGAAGATCCTCGAATACGTGAAATGGTATGCGTAGATTGTGATTCTAGTTTTCTATCGGTTGGTCCATCAGACATGAGAAACCAAATCGAGGCTTTTGGGTTTTTATTTTCGAAGCTTGAAAAGATTCGAAACTAAACCATCCCTTTTAGGCTTTTGGGCTTTTGGGTTTTCATTTTCGAAACCAAACCATCGTTATTCTAGATACGTCTTGATGAACTTGTGACTCCAGTTTTCTATCGGTTGATCCATCAGACATGAGAAACCAAATCGGGGCTTTTGGGTTTTCATTTTCAAAGCTTGAAAAGATTTATGCTGCGTTTACTTTTTGGATTGGAGTAGGAA
This sequence comes from Citrus x clementina, assembly GCF_000493195.1. Lineage (NCBI taxonomy): Eukaryota > Viridiplantae > Streptophyta > Magnoliopsida > Sapindales > Rutaceae > Citrus > Citrus x clementina. Next base: position 9,148,806 of record NW_006262339.1, on the reverse strand, counting down.
TTCTGAGGAGTGAGAATCTTTGGATTAGGAGTGTGGAGTGGGAGTGGGAGTAGGGTGTTTACTTAGACTAAATGAAAGTATGGATTGTCAATCAGAATCTTAATTATTTGTTTACTTTGTCTTGGATTGGGAGTAAATTATTTTAAATTATAATTTTATCCTTATGTACAGAATTATAATTTGTAATTAAAAAATTAATAAAAAATATTTGGAAAATAAAATAAATATTTTATTATATTTCTAAATTAATAATAATTACTAATATTCTTAATTATGTAAATCATAATTTTTTATTAATTTTAATTTAAATTATGTGAATAAAAATTATTAATAATAGCAACACAAATGAAATATTATTATTGATAATATAGTACAAAATTAATATTTTTTTAGAATAAAATATTTATTATTATTAATTAAATAATTAATTAATATTTATTAAAATTAATGTTTAATATTATTAATTTAAATATAATATTTATTTATTTTTATTTTATTAAATTTAATAAAATAAATATGATATAATTATTATTTTTAATAAATATGATATTATTTATTTTATTAAATATTATTTATTTATTTTATTAAATATTATTTATTTATTTAATTATATGGATAAAATGAGAAGAGGGGGGAGTGGATTCCCACTCCCACCTCCCCCCATGGGAGTGGGAATCCCACTCCCCACTCCAAAATTGGATGGGACCCACGGATTCTCACTTTCACTACCTCCTTTTTTAAGGTAAGTAAACACTGGAGTGGGAGGAATTCACACTCCACACTCCCACTCCAGAAAGTAAACACTACCTTAAGGAGAATTCAAATAAGTTACAGAGTTGGAGGAATGCTCTGAAGGAAGCAGCCAATTTGTTAGGATTTCAAGGAAAATCTTTTAACATTAGGTAAGTAATGTTCTTTTCATTTTCTTAACGTTAGCTAATTAATGTTCTTTTTGCTCAATTAGTAACCAGAAATTCTATTTCAGGTAGTGTATTTATCTACACAAATTCCTTCTTTTCATAGTTGGTATTTATAACATTAGGCATCAAAATCGATTTTCCGCAAGATTTATGGATTCATCCATTATAATTACATCTGGTGTGCTAAATATTTCTTCTAATTGTTGCTAATATTTCATGTGATGGTGGTATCACAAATTGGGTACATCTAATGAAATTTTGTGTTCTACTTAATTCTGGTTTTTTTTTTAAAGAATGATCTCCTATTCCCTAAAATGATTCTTCCATTTGGAGCATATTCTATAGATTCGGTAGTATTTCCTTTAATCAAAATTGATTGAATACTTAAATCTATCTCCCATTGTAAATCAATCTCTCTTAAAGTCTTAGGAGATTGTACTTTTACAAATTTACTAAATACTTTATCAATTTTTTTAAAAAAATCTCTATCATCAAACATTTCACTATTAGTTGAATTTGTTAATGCATATTCTATAACTTGTGTTATACTATATGGAAAACATCCAAACTTGCTGGACTAGCTATTCCTTCTCTAAAAATGAGCTTTCATCATAATTTGTATTCCTCTTATATGAACATATCTAATTTTGGATCTATCACTAGACTTTATCCTATTGATTTGATTTTAATAATAAAGGTATATTTGAATTTCCTTTGGCATGCCTAATTTCAATTGGTTCCTCATATATATATATTCCTTAATCATGTTAGCAATTCCTTGTGCTAACTTATTAGTTGAAGCCATAGTGGTTTCTAACTCCTTTTTATTAATTTTAAGATATTGGTTCTCATCAAAGATTAATCTTTTATTGAAAAAAAAAAACTTGTTCTTCTAATTCATCATTCTAGTATAGATCTTTATTATCCATTTCTTCTATACTCATTCTGAATCGAAATTACTTAGAGTCTCATCAGAAAGATAGTATGTGCTATCATTATCACTAATACCTTCACAATCAGTGATTAGTTCTAATTCATTGATGTTTGCTTTTTTTCTTTTTAGGGCATTCATTTGCATAATGTACTTCTTCATTATATAACCAACATTTACACTTTTTAGGTGCATTTGCTTTAGATTTTCCTTTAAATTTATTTCTTTTGAAAAACTTTCTCTTATATTTATTTTTATTATAATATTTTTTATTGGTCTGAAAGAATTCTTTCTTTTTGTATTTTTTTCTCTATATATATAGGTTTTATTTGAACATTCAAATTTTGGAGGTTCTTCTAACTTAGAACACCATAATCCTTGACGCTGCTTCTTCATCAATCTTTTATCTCTTATTTCAGCATACCACTTATTTATCCTATTTCGTGCAAACCTGATTCTATTTCTGAATGTATCAATATCTGTACTATCTCTATATTCTTTACTATATTCTAGCATAATCTTTTTACCCTGCGGGTCTGGTATTTTCATGAAACATAAATCATTATAATATCTTGTGGTGTTTCTTTCACTATCAAACTCATTTATAATATAGATCTTTGAAGCTACATGTGTATGCTTGTAAATAACATACATCACATATTTTAAGCCTAGTTAGCTTCATTATATTTTATATTCTTTTTCTTTTTATTTCTGGTTGAAAACCAGCTTCTTAATCTTCTCTTTAGAATTCTTTTATTATTTCATTTTCAAATCTATTTAAGATATGTGCTTGAGTTTCATTTGGATAATTATTTTCTTTATATAATATTCTATTTTTATTTTTATCCTTCAATCCCATTTACCATTGTTTAACTTTTCCTATAAACGAGGTTTTAAGGAATTCTATGTTATTATTCTATCTAACTTGTGAAATGCAAGAGCAATTTTCATAGATTTAACCCAATTAATTATTATTTTGTTTCTGTCCTTGGAACAATCTATGTCTAACCATACTCCATCATAGCTGATTGATTTTTCTTTATATTCACCTAGATTTTTATCTCCTTTTTAGGTTTGCTAGAACTAAAATATTGACTATGTAGTCTTTCATAAGTTGATATTTCTTCTACAGCGTAAAAAGCTCTATTATTAGACTCAGAAGCTCTGTTACTAGATTCACCTTATTCATAAACTCTTGTTTTTGCTTCATTCATCTTTAAATATTCTATTCTTTTTTTTTTATATCTTCTTTAGATGTTTTATAAATGAGTGAAAGTAGTATTCTCCATTACCCAAGTGTGAGTGAATTAGACATCCTCAAATATTAGTGAGGGTTAATATTTGAGCAGAACTCCAAAAGTTTTGATGTAAGTTGGTCTCAGTAGTCTCATGTAATATGAGTTGTAATTTGAGAAATAATCTCATGTAATACTATTTTTCAAATTACAACTCATATTACATGAAACTACTGAGACCAACTTACATCAAAGCTTTTGGATATATATATATATATATATATATATCTCACATAAAATAATACAATTATTAGTTTTTAGAATATGCAATTATTTGTTATGATACAAAAGATTACTATAGGCTACTCTGTAATCATACACGTGTCAAGATTTGAGAGGCAGAGTTGTGGACCGCAGCACAGTTTTCTCTCTTAGATCTTTGCATGCATGTCGCATGGTGAGTCACTGTGGCCACCTCGACAAAATCCATACATTATGGGCTTGTTTAGTATTAAGATCCTTTAAATTTTAATGTATGAAACAAAATTAATTGTGTATAATAAATATGAATTTTAAATAATAATTTAATAAAAATAGTGAATATTATAAATTTTTTATTATATAAGTAATTGATCAAATCAACTTATCTTCTAAATCAGAGCGTTAGTGCATATTAAATAATTTATTACTATAATTTTTAAACCTATCTAACTTCTTTATCAAACAAAATATATAGTTAAAACAATAATATTTCTAAAAGTTAGTTTAATTATTTATTGAGACAATCTAACTAATTGGATAATTTCATATAAATAAGTGTCATAAGTTTTATTTATTTATTTATTTTTAATAAATGATCTCGATAGTAAGCGAACTTCTTATTAAAATAAAATTTTACAACAAAACTATAGGAGCGTAGTTGTAAATTAATTTTAATTCATTTATTAAACCGAAACTACCACACTAAATCCTTCTTCTCTCAAAATCTTAAATTTTATATTTGTAATTAGGAGTGGGTGCTCTGATCGGGTTGAACCGAACTAAATTGAACATAAAATTTATTTCGAGTGTCAATTTGGTTCAGTTTGAACCTAAAATCCAAACGGAATAAAAATATAAAATCAATTAGTTTTATTATTTAATTAACCTAATTTTTTTAAATTTTGTTATATACATATTGTTACTGAGATCGTTACTTATATTAAATCGACATTGCATTTAATAATTTTATAACAAAACCGATCCCCAATTAAAATCTTAAAAACCCGATCCCCAAATTAATCCCTACTCTAAATTACACACTCATCTCTCTCGCAACAACGCACTGAAGTCTCACTAGTCACAGCCGTCAGCCCTTAGCAGCACCGCACTACGCCGCCAGCCCATAGCTGCGCCACCGCACGCCACGTCACGCCACGCCGTCAGCGCGCCACTGGTCGTCTCTCTCAGCAGTCAGCAGTCATCTCTCAGCCGCTCGTCGTCGCATTGCCCACCAGTCGTCTCTCTCAGCCGCCGGCAGCAGTCGGTCTTCACACGTCAGCGTCGCAGCTCCCAGCCTCCTACCAGTAACGCCACCCGATTTCGCGGCTTCCATCTCGTCGGTCATCATGGTAATTGGTAACTGTAACTTCAGCTCTCCAATTGGATATCATAATTTTATATCTGATCGATATATGGATGCCAAGTTTTCATAAGCTTCAAAATCCATGGTTCTAGCCTTATTAGTTCTATCATTCAATTTATTTTTCTTTGCATATTTGTTGCTGTTACTAAAATCATCATGTAGATCCTATTTCCCTTTTAAATCTTCTGCGATGAAATGTTGCTTTCATGTTTTGATCCCAATTCCATTCTACTTGATGAAGTTGAAGTCTGGACAAAAGAACTTGCCTTTCCAGGAAAGCAAATGAATATATAAAATGGTATTAGAAAACTTAATAATGGTGGATATGTGGGGGTTTGAATTATCTCGACTTACTTTAGAAACAAGTAGGTGATGTAAGAATAAAATAGGCTTGAAAACCTCATATTTTGGACATTCACTTGGCAAGGTTGGATTGAAGATTTGCATTCATTTTTTTGTGTGCTTGAAGCTGATCTGGGTATTATTGTATTTTTGTATTTCTATAGTATTAAAACCCAACCCGAAATTACAATTCAAACCGTAGTTGAACCTGAATGACCAACCAGAACCCGAACCAAATCTGAAACTGAACCGTACCTGGACTGAATTTGTAACCGAACCGAACCGAACCGAAATAGCTTTTGAAACTGTTTGGGTTGAATTCTCAAAGCAAATGGGTTGCAAACCAAACTGAAACCCATAAAAACCGAACCGAAAACTTAAGTGCCTACCCCTATCTGCAATCTCCTAAAAATCTCTCCTGGAGAAACAAAGCTGTGTTTCTGGAAATGGACAAGTGGCAGATCATCCACATCCCAAATAAACCAGCAATTCCGCCCAATCAACAACCTACTGGTAAGATTATCACAACCTCAAATTCTTACACCTTAATATTTTTTCTCTTTTTCCTATAAATAAATTCTTTTTCTTTTTTAAATTTAAATATCATACAGTGAATGTCTTTGCTTCAATGGTAGAGACAAAGCTTGCCAACACTATTATAAGGTAATCCTTTTTTCAATTCTATTGTCAATGATTTTTTATTTAATTGAATTGGAGAAATAAAAATGACCCTTTTTTTTAGTAGGCGTTTAAATCAAGTTGCGCCACTGGAAAATCTCCGCCATGTAAAGCGAATACAGAAGAAATTTCTTGAAGGAGGTTTGTAAATAATTTTTCAGATTTTTGTAATTATTATTATTTTTAATATTGCATTGTGTCTATTTTCTTCTGAAAGCAGTCAATGTGTAATGTTAGACCAAAATAGATTGAAAATGTTTTTAGTGATTGGACAAGAATTTTGCTTAGGCTTTGTAGAGCTCTTTTAGTTTTGCTTCGAAGTGCTTTATCACGATTGAATAAAAGGTTTCTAGGGAAGTACTTCCATATGCATGGACCCTAATATTTGCCATTTAGTTTTGCAATATTTCTAGCACATAATGCTGATAATGGGCTTAACTTGGCAGGAAAAACTCAGTTGTCAATGATCTTATGTTTAGCTGATGAAAATGACAACCGAATGAACAGCCTTCCGCAGGATGTACAAGAGCTTGTCAATTCCTACCAGTTGAGTCCTTTTATCACGAAAGTGGGTCATCCTTTTGTCTTCTAAAAATTTTTGTATTTTAGTAATTAAGTGTGGAATTTACTGCAGTTCACATTGATCAGACTCTAGTACTAGGCTTGTTTCAATTTGTGTTGATGTGTGATTTGAGTCTAAGTAAATTTTGTTGGGGGCCTATATTAGAGGGTTTTATGAGCATGGCAATGCTTCTTCTGTTGTTTCCAATATCAACATTCATCTAAGCAAATAATATATCCAGTTGACTATCACAAGATGTGGCCATTGAAAAGGGCTGCATGCTTTATTTTGGAAAGAGTTCTTGACAAAAAATTAGGATGTACACAATAACTATATTGAGTAAAATCTCACAATTTTCGATCTTTTAATGTTTTAGTATAGCCTTGAGATTGTTTATTCTCCATTTTATTCTCCTTAGCCTTGTATTTTCTCTTTTTTTCCCGAAAGTTTTGTATTTTCTATCATTGTGGATATAATGATAATTCCTTTTGATTGGCCATTTTCAAACATCTTTTTTCTTGCTTATTCTTTTGAATAAGTGTAGATTGTTTTATTCTATCAATGTGTATTGCAAAATGTCATAACATATGTGCTGTTACAATTAGTTGTAGCCTTCTGCACTTTCTATTTGTAACTTTTTTTTCCCATGAATTTTATTTGGATTGTGTATCTGATGAATGTATAAATTTGCAATGAGTTTTCACTGATTTGCTTCTTTTCTGGATGTTATCATGATTGTGATTTTAGCTGTTATGTAATATTACATTAAGATGTGCAATTACTTGGAACTCGGTATTTGTTAAGATAGCCTGAAGTAATTTTTAAAGTGAATTAAGGTATTAAAGGTACTGTTATTGAATGAAATTTAAAAATTGTTGGCCAAAAATACTTATATTCATTTTATAACATTGTTGACTTTAATTCTTTGAAATTATCATGTGTAATTATTTTTTAATTTTTGAAGATCATTGGAGTGTCATTTACATTTGACTTTAAATAATTTTAGGTGTGTAAAAATGCTGCTTTGTCAAAAGAAGAATGGGAAGAACAATGCAAGCTGTGGCCAACATCATACCATCCACCAACTTAGTAAGCTCTACATGTCCCTCTATTACGTTTTCCAGGTTTTGTTGTTTTCCCATTATTCTTAGATCACCTACCTCCTACTGAAATATGGATGTCCCCAAAAAAAAAAAAAAAAATAAACTGTTTAAGAACATAAACATTAATATCTAGGGATATTAACTCTTTTTTTGGGCCAAAATTAGTGTTTTATGGAAGCCTGTTATTTCTGTTCTCTCCTTCTCTATCAATTTAATTTTTTTTTATATTTTATTTTATTTTCCTTCTTGTCATACTCAATTGGCAGTCTTTGAATTCTAGTTGTATAATGGCAGCTCAAATTCATCGATGAAACATCTATATATCTGAATTGAATAGTTTAATCTTTGAATACATTCATAATTGATTTCACAATTTATGAAATGTATTTCTTTTATTATTTCTTCCTAATATTTAGAGATTCCATTCTCTTTCACTCAGTATTAATATAATTTTTTGGGTGTTTTACTGGATTTTGCAATTTTTTGGGTTTTGCATCTACAGCAATATTGATGGCATTCCTGGCTTTAATGAAGATGACTCCCAATCAATTTTCAGCTTCATGAAATCTGCTGTTGAGTTGGCACAATCTGGTGATGGTTCGGTAACTATATTTGTTCCCTGTAATTAGTTTCATCTCATGCATCTTGATAGATTATGCTTCTTCTACTAAATTGTGCTAGTCAAGTACCCTATTTATGCAACTACCTCATAAAGCCTCTATTATTGGTGCTCAACTTGAGGGTTCTTGACTAATTTTTAAGATTGAATCTAAGTGACGGTTAAATAGTTAGACCCATGGGATACCTGAGATGCTTCTTGTTGGACTTATAAGTTAATGGTGTTAGATTGACCACTCAGAGTTTTTGATTTTTCTCTACATTAAAGAGTTTGCTATTCGATTGTGCAGAGTGAAATCACTTTATATTTACCACTGGATTTGGATATAAGTTATTATATAAGTAATTTGTTCATCTGTTACTTTCCAGTTTAAGTGGCAGAAAAATTAAGAACCAAATGCTCTCAATTTACATGAGTAATTGAGCATACTTATTCTATTTTATTTTTGTTATAGACTAACTGATTCCCCTAGTTCTATTTGGATCTTGTTTTGGACAGTGATGCAGGGCTTCTAGAAGTCGTCTTCATATTAATTGTAGTTGTTGATGATAATTTTAGGTCAACTAAAGAAATAAATAAACAGTAACAAAACACAAAGAATTTACATGGTTTGGCGCTTGGCTTACATCCACGAAGATAGAAAAAGCAATTTTCATTATTCAATGAGAATGACATGAAGGTTTTTTTTTTTTTTTGGTTTAACTATTTGCTTGTGTCCTCTATGCATCAAGGGCTTCTATTTATAATACAGTTCAGGTATCCTGATTGAGCAGAAATACAGCAACTGACAAGCATCATTTTCATTCTCATTTTAATGTTATAAAAATATGAATTGATAACTAATTCCAAACACATCCTAAGGAATCAGGATACCTAAACTGTATTATAAAATGGGGAGCCCTTGATGCATAGAGGACACAGGCAAATAGTTCCAAAAAAAAAAAAAAAAACTTCGTTGTAATTCTCATTGAATGGTGAAGTTGCTCTTTTTGTTCCCATGGATGTAGGCCAAGCGCTAAACCACGTAAATTCTAATTGTTTTGTTCCCGTGTATTTAATTCTCTGGTTGACCAAAAATTAGCCTCAACAAGAGTCAATGGCACTAAAGGATGTGTTTGCAAGCTTGTTTCTGTTTCTAGAACTTACTGAAGATAAATTTGTAAAAAGAATCCGAAAAGAGAAGTTACTTGACTTCGTCTCTTTATTGTTATCCTGCATCATGGTGTCTCGCGGTGATAAAAATTTGTCCTGGATCTACAGTAGAGGTCTCAGAAATGAGCATATATAAGTTTCAAAAAAAAAAAAAAGAGAGAGAGTGTGTCTCTTGTATACATAGATGTTGATTATAATATTTGTTGGTTTAGGTTCAGTTGCCTAGTTTATGATTTCGACTGAAGCCACCTCATTCTCTGCTATGCAGATTGTAAATGCTGCAGTTATAGTGGATCCTTCCATTAAGCAGGAGATTGCAAGCGCATGTGATCAAATCTGCTGTTGTTCCATTTCCACGGAGAAGAATAGCTTAGAGAGCTGTTCAGAGCAGCCAGAAGTGCTTAGCTCTGACCTTTTTTCAAATGGAGAATCAAACCATACATCTTTGCCTCCAAATGATTTTCCTAGTGAAACCAGAAAATCGTATTCTGGTGTTTCGTGTTTGAACCCTTGGCAGTGGGCTCAGGAAAACTCACATACGACCTCTTGTTATTGGCATCCTCTACGACATGCTGCTATAGCTGCTATACAGTCTTCTGCTGCAAGGGACAGACTCTTGTTCCCTGGTATGGGACATGAGGGAGATAAGCCCAATGGAGTTCATAATATACAGCCTACTTCCATAGGTACACCAGCAAAAAGACAAAAGACTGACCTTGCAAATGTAAGAAAGCTTCTTTCTATATGCATTTGTTGTTTTGGGTCTGTCAAGGGTGCTGGGTACAGGAACATATCTGTTGTCCCCTAATTATTTTTATATTTTCCGTTACACTAAAAAAAGGAGTCAAAGAGTTGATATGATTCGATCTCAGCTTTTATCTCATGTTCTTATTTTTTCATTGGTTTGTTCTAGGCATTCTTTTGAGAGCAAATGTTAAATTCTTTTTATTCCTGTGTTATTATTTCCAATCAATAAAGAGCGCTGGTGCAGGCAGAGCTGTAAGTGTGGCTGGAATTTTGGTTCAGTTTGGTTGGGTTAGACTTTAACCAGAATCAAATTGGGGGTCTGTTATGAATTGTGACCCCAGAATCAACAACTTGATTGTTGGAAATTTAAATTCTGTTATCCATTCCAATTTTACTTTAGTTGATTTAAATGTTTCTTTTCAATTTTTTTTCTTCAGCTATAATAAACCTAAAATATGAAACTTCTACCTAAAAAGAATTGAGTTCACTGGAACCAAGTATATGAAGAATCATGTCAAGCTTGGAATGGTCAATTGATTATACTCCAAAAAAGAAAGGGAATGAAATTTGAATTACTTGATTCCTGCACTATTTTTTTTCCCCTGTATTTTGAATTAGAAGCCATAAGTGTATTTAAATTGTGTTTGTTCGTGAGTTGAGCCATTGTAGCTTTTACCAGTAATTGTTTCCTTTTCTCCTGTTTGTCTGCTATGACTGGAAATTGTCATCCTCATCCTTGTGCTATTTCAGGTTGAGAACAGTGAGGAACTGGATCCTAGTGCTGGAGGTTTTCATCCAGAATCAGCCAGACCTTATCTATGCACTGGTTATGACATCTATTTAGTTTGGGAGCCTTGTGTAATGTAAGTCTGTCAACACTATAGTCAGATATGTATGCATGATGAAATGCCTTTTTCTATTGGTTGCTATGTTTTGTTTGTAGCTGATAGAAAACTCTCATACTTAGTGTTGCCAGTACTGGCTGCCCAAGTAAAAATGTCAATGTTGGAGATGGCATCTGTAATTTGGCACGGCCCTTAACCAAATCCCTTATGTTGTGAAATACTTGAAATTGGCTGCACTGTGTGACCAGAATTGTTCATAATAATTACTTCGATTACTTTCCATTTTCTTTTTGTTTCTTCTTTTGTCTCAATTTGTTGCTCTGCTTTGGGAGTGCTTGCAATTATTAGGAATATGTAATTTGACCATCCAATTTCCTTGTATCAGCTTAAACAAGTTAAGCCATCTATATATGAACAAGGTTGTTTGCTTATAGGCATTTTTGGAATTTACTTACAAAACATTCATCATGAAATAGTGCTTGCCATTTTCACATACATTATACAGAAACCTGTGTCGCGTGCTATAAACTTCAAGTCAGAGATGTGCGTATGCATGCTGTCTGTAACATAAAAAGCTCTGTTATTTACATATTTCCAATTTTTAATGTTTCAGGTGTGCGATGGCGCTTGTTCATCAAAGAATAAGACGTATATTTTATGCTTTCCCAAACCCCAATGAGGGCGCATTGGGCAGTGTTCATAGACTACAGGGGGAGAAAAGCTTGAATCATCACTATGCCGTTTTCAGAGTTCTCCTTCGTAAAGAGATTCTAAATAAAAATGAAGTTGTCGCTGCAAGAACTAGTACTACTAACACAAATGCAACTACTGTTTGTCAATAAAGAGAGCCAACAAACACAGCTACTTGGCTTGCCTTTGTTTCTACGATTGTAGGTTTTTGGACATTGAGTTGCATTTTATGCTGTATTTGTAATGAACTCAACGGGGCGTTTGTATTTTTTTGGTCAGAAATTTGAATAAACTTGAAGGATCCCCTAAGTTATATGCATGTAACTTAGCATTAGCCAAACTTGAATTGGGTATCAATCAGAATTTAAAACTATCAAATCAAAACTTCAGACAAAATAAACAACAAAGCGGGCACAGCTATAATACATGTATGTATGTGATACATGCAAGTAATAAAAAAAATTAAAAAAAAGAGAGCAAACACATTGAATTAAATTAAAAAAATAACTGGGAGCAACCGGTTTTTGCCACCGGTTGCACCTTAAATGAATTAAATAATAATAATAAATATAATAATGTTCAAATATAATAAATAAAATCATCATTATTTTAATATTAAAGGATACATAACAATAAAAAATTATTTTTATAATAATAAAAATTGAGTTTCAAGTTTAATGGTCTTGATATTAAGTTTATGGTCTTGGTTTTATGTTTATTGGTTTATTAATTGAACGATTTTTGTGGTTGAAAGTTAATGATTTCAAGTTTTAAGTTCATTATCCTATATTTCAAGTTTCTTTGGTTTCAATTTTAATGATGAGGACATCATGTTAATGCTTCTGGTTTCATGTTTATTGATCCATTAATTGGATGATTTTCATGGTCGTAAGTTAATGATTTCAAGTTTCATGCTCATTGCCCTAAGTTTCAAATTCCTTTGGTTTCAACTTTAATGGTTTAGGTATTAAGTTAATGGTCATGGATTCATATTTATTGGTCAAATAATTGGATGATTTTCATGATTGTAAGTTAATGATTTTGGATTTTATGTTCATTGGCCCAAGTTTCAAGTTCTTTTGGTTTCAAGTTCTTTTAGTTTCAAGTTTAATAGTACAAGTATCAAGTTAAAGGTCATAGATTCATGTTTATTGGTCCATTAATTGGATGATTTTCATGGTTGCAAGTTAATGATCTCGGGTTTCATGTTCATTGCACCAAGTTTCAAGTTTCTTTGGTTTCAAGTTTAATAGTTCAAGTATCAAGTTAATGGTCATGTCTTCATGCTTATTGGTCCACTAATTGGATGATTTTTAACACGACTCAAAAGTGTATTACTCTCAAGTATAAGAGTGTCTAGTTATAATATAACCCAGTGAGACCGGGGTCGAACCACAGGGAGTTTTAAATCTAGTAAAACTAAGAAAATTAATTGTGGGGAAAAGAAATTATTTGAAATCAACTTAAAAATAAGCTAAGGTTTAAGATCCACTCTCTGTATTCAAACTATAATTTTAATACTCTCTCATTTATATTTTACCTTACTTTTACCAATTAATTATTATATCATTTAATTTTATGTGTGTGGATAAATATAGAATAAAGTACCTAATGTGCATATTAATGTGTCGACATTATGTCAAAATACCATAAAATCAAGTGAGATTTATAAATTAATATGATATAAAAATAATTAGAAAAGAATTTAAAAACTCATTTGAGAAAATAATAATAATTAATAGTTTGAAACATTGAGCTTCACCCTTCACCTCAGCTTAATAAAATTAACTACTCATATTGAAAGAAAACACAACACTCTTTTTATTTGATAAACTTTTTGAAATATATTATAAAGAAAATTGATACAAACGGAAACAAGAAAAGAAAAGAAACAAAGAAAGAAAGAAACTCTTCAGCTAAACTCTCTCTCGGCTTTTGAAAAATCAGCTCAAGCTTCTCCCCTCTGGCGTGCCACCCTTTGCCTTTTATAGGCAAAGTAAATCATCTTCTTTTTTTTTATTTTATTAATATAAATATTTTATTTTATTTTATTTTATATTATATTATATATATATATGTGATGGTCAGGAGGCGTGATGGCCTCCTGACCATCACCAACATACTTTTGTTCTTTTGTTCTTTTTTTATTTTTTTATTTTTTATTATTACATTTCTTCAATTGTGTTTCAGTAGTTCTTTTTTGTTCCCGCTTTCAATTCCAATTCCATCTTTATTCCTAAAAAATATTTACAAGATAAAAATTAACAAATTACGAATTAATTTAACATAAAATATATTTGGGGAGTATTAAAATAATTTAGAAATAATGAACGCATTAATCGACACAATAAGTGAAACACTAATAATTTTATCCTTTTTAAATGTACACTTTTTAGTGTCAATCAATTTTTATAGTTGCAAGTTAATGATCTCTGGTTTCATGTCCATTGCTTGAAGTTTCAAGTTCCTTTGGTTTTAAATTTAATGGTACAAGTATCAAGTTAATGGTCATGATTTCATGTTTATTGGCCCATTAATTAGATGATTTTCATGGTTGCAAGTTAATGATATCAAGTTTCATATTCATTGCACTAAGTTTCAAGTTCCTTTGGTTTCAAGTTTAATGGTCTTGGTATCAAGTTAAGGGTCATAGTTTCATGTTTATTGGTCCATTAATTGGATAATTTTCATGGTTGCAAGTTAATGACCTAAAGTTTCATGTTCATTACCTAAAGTTTCAAGTTCATTTGGTTTTAAATTTAATGATCCAAGTATCAAATTAATGGTACTAGTTTCATGTTTATTGGTCCATTAACCAATTCTATAGATTTCAGGTTTGTAAAATTTTTTCATTATTTATCATTTAAATTCATCTCAACCATTGGATTCATTATAT
>NW_006262339.1:9075009-9134150 GCF_000493195.1 Citrus x clementina | reverse complement strand
TACAAGTATTGTAGCATCAGCCTCAACGAAGCACATTCCATATGTATCACATTACCAAAAGAATTTAGAAAAAATAATTCGTAAAAAGAAAAAAGTAGGCTTAAAAAAAGAGAGGTTAATAAAAGGTGGGTGGCTTATGTTTTTAAGAGACAACTAGTGGCGAGCTAGAGACATGGTGTGGCGTGGCACAGCTAGTGGCCGACAACGTTAATGTTTAATTTGGAGAGATTGCGATTGGAGGGGTATTTTACATTTTTTTTCTAATGTAAAACCTTATGGGCTTTATTGTTCGGTTTGGGTTAATCCAAACTAAAAAGTAAACTTAATTGGTTTTACTTTTTCAAGCCTTTCGGTTTTGAGGTTCAAACCGAACCAAATTGCAACCTGATATAAATTTCGGATTTGGTTTTATTCAATTCAACCTGGCTTAAATATCGACCCCTGTTTTTAGGTATGTTTTACAAATAGGAAATCATTCATATTCCTTGTGTTTACTTCAAAAATTTGAGTTTAGAAATTGGAATGGATAGTATGGGACTAGCTAAAATTGAGAATGGAGAATGCGAATGCCATTCTCATGAGGTGTTAGGCCATTTTGCCCCACTTTGTGATTGTGTCCCTATTACAAAATTAAATAGTAATAATATTAATTACTATAATAATATTATTTATAAATAATTGTTCGGGGATAAATTTGTAAGGTTATTTATGTTGGTAGAATTAGCTTAATTCAGAGGATAAAAAGTAGAAGCAAATAAAGATATTTTAGTGCCACAAGTGTATTTCCTAAATGTTAGCATCAATAAGTAAAAGTTCTTCATCTTTTAGCCTAAGAATAAAGAATCAATATGAAATCAAATTTATAGAAGTACCTAGCAGTAGAGGACAAACTTTTTTTTTTATTGGACAGTAGAGGACAAACTTAACATCTCTATATCTACCATCATCGAGCTGCCCATTCAACAAGCGCCATATGGAACATCATTTATAGTTTGGCCAATAAGCTCATTTGAATGAAATCTCCATAATATCTTCATTTAAAGAGGATTTAGCCAATGGAGAGATGTCATATTGCATAAAAGATGAAAGTGCCTCTAGAGCACCCAAGCTAGAAGTATTCACCTCAAGACACATGAATGGTTCTTTTTGGCCTTCTCTCTAACTCTTTCTTGAGACTTTAGGGTTGCTTCATCTTTTTTATCCACCATTTTAGGGTTTTTCCATTTCTAAAATCTTCATGGAAAATCTGAACCGTCTTACCTCCTAGCACATATAAGATTGTAAAAAGATATGTCGTCAAATTAAGAACGACTTTTTTACATAAAAAGTTGCCTCAGTTACTATAGTAGTAAGTTGGGATGAGACACATAGAATTACAACACAATTATATATATGGTCTATTGTCATGGAGCTTATGTAATTCTAAAGAATGTGTTGCCTTGATTAGGTCAAGATGAGGTCATATTAAGTAAGTTATTGGACCGACAGTGATATACTCCATTATCATGTAAACCTGCATTAAGCAAGATATGGACTTAGGCTCCATTTGGTACAACTTATTAAATAGAGCTTATAGCAGTAGAGTTTATAGGAGTAGAGCTTATACTAATAGAGTTTTTGGACAAAAAGTCATTGGGTGTTTGGTTGTCAATTAAAAAAGTACTTTTGAACCATTAAATTGTTTGGCTGTGTAAAACTAAAAGTGTTTTTTGTGTAATTAAATTACCAAAAAGGATATGTATTCATAATTATATAACATGTAACAAAATGCATTCAAGTTATCAATTAATAAGAAAAAATCAGTTCAATCACTTTTTTAATTTTCAAAATTAAAAATTGCATAATTGATATATACTCTCTCAAGTGTTGGGTATGTGTAGGGATTGTAAAATTAAAGTGCTGGTTATTTAAAAAAAAAAGAGAGAGAGAGATAAGTGAAGTAGCGGCAACAATATGTTTATATAACGGCAAAAATTTTCGTTGGGTAGGTTTTATACAAAGGGTATTATGTAATTAATGAAATATGTCAAGGATATTTTTGATAATATATATTTTTTGGAAAAGCTCTCTAACCTCTACTCCCAAAAGTTCAAATTTTGGACTTTTCCTATTAGAGGTAAATTAGTTTATTTAAGCTAAAAAAAACTCTACTAAAAAAATAACCAAACACCATAAAAATTTTTAAAAAGTGCTTATGAAATTAAATAAGCACTTATGGCTCTTAAATAAGCCATACCAAACAGGCTCTTAGCGCCTTGTTAAGGCAAGCTTATTAAAGCTCAAGTTAGGCACTTTGATAAGTGCCTAAACTACGATTTGTACAGTGAATAATTAAACATATACTCTTTATGAAAAGAGAATTCAGTATAATGCATGATTCATACCGCACGTGCATTTTGTGACCCATAAGAAAAATGAGTGAAGAATAGATAAATGAATCCTTACTTCCTCATTGAGTAAGTTCCTTTAAGATATAATGAGAACTCGGCTGCTATCCTTGGTCATCATCCAATATATTTTAAGATTAAAGATTAATGTTTGTCAATTTAGCATGTTATCTATAGCTATGACATTATGCAGCTTATGAAACATGTCTAAGAAAGAAGTTAGTCTAGCATTTTCAAAATATAAGTAGGATGGGAAGAATTATTGCTATTACATATGACTTATGTATTCACTGATTGACTAGTTATATAATTCACGTAAAGATAATTACAATTGTGGATACATAAAGCTCATGGAGTCAAGCATATCTTTTATTAAGAGATTAAGTATGCCTAGATCAAAGTAATGAAAATAAAATCGAGGATACACGATAAACAAATATATAATCTCTTATATTGGTTTACAATTGAAATTTCTAGCTATTTAAGCTCCAATTTATTACTCACGGGTCACATGTTGCATTTTCCCACATAGTAATACATTCAAGGTTTTAGGCCAAATTGCTTTCATTGCTGCATTTGTTTTGTCATCCCATCATGTGCAAGTGGTAGATGTTGGAATTGACACCCATGATGGGTTAGATCGGCCTAACATAAAGAACATCTAAAAGCTTCTTTAAATAAAGTTTCATATGACTATTTTAAGCTTAATCAGACTCTAAGAGTTTTGTAGTCTTTTGGTTGACTTCAATCACTCTCATTAGGTTCTATATAAACATACTTGTTTATCTAAAATATAAGTATGTGAGAAACCTAGAAATACATAAAACGTGTTAGAAAATATAGTGAGTAAAAAGTTAGTGAGCTCTTATAACGTCACTTGAGGGGATTTTATTTAATTATGATTATCTTTCGACCCTAAACATATAGTAGCATGAGGAATTTCCATAAATTTATCTTCTGTCTCTATAATAACATGATCACATTGTGATCCGCTTTCGCATTCATAGAACAAAAGATACAATTTTGGAACTCTTATTAATTGTATGTTGAATTTGCACGAAAGTCAACATAGTAAATTTATAATAGGTCATGTTTTCATTGTGAGTTAGAGAGATATATACAAAATATAATAGTCCAATAATCTCCAAAAAAGGCAATATAATCCCCACTTAACCACATCCACTAACCCACTACTAGATAGTATTTTATATTGTCTAAATAAAATAATTAATACAATAAAACTAAAATATAAATAAAATAATGTATTCGTGTCAAATTGACTTAGGAAGACTTAGTGCAAACACATAATATAAAGAAACAAAAGACACATTTTGATTGTTTCAATTCATTAAAGTCAATAAAGCAGTTCAATGAAAATGAAAATGAGATATTATGTGTTTACACTAAGTCTAACTTACATCAATTCTAAAGCATATATATTTACATACAATGTAGTTGCACATTCAATCATTTTCTCATCCCAAATTTTCATCTTAACAAAATTCTCGTCTATTGAACTGTTGCGGCTTTTTCTTCTCATTCTCGAAATAATAAATATGATGTTTTGCTTTAGTTTCAAAGGAGAGGACACTATAACTTTACTAGCCATCCCTACTCAACTTTGCCTCAAAAGGGTATTGAAACTTCCATTGACAACAATCTAAAGAGAAGAGATAAAAGTTCAAAGTCTCTTGTAGGTGCAATTGAAGTATCAGGCATTTTAATTATCATTTTCTCATAAAACTATGCTTCTTCAGTTAGTGTCTAGATGAACTTTTAAAAATCATGGAATGCAAGACCAATTATGGAAAGATTAGGAGTTTTGGGGATCATAATTTTTTTTAGATATTGCATGTTTCTTGAAAGAAGAGTGTAGAGACCATGTACTAATTTTTCTTGATGCCTATGACTTCTTTGCAGAAAATAAGATTACGTATTCTTATCGATAAGTCTCTTGTAAGGATACTCCCAATATAATAACAATGCATGACTTGTTCCAAGATATAGGAAGGGAAATTGTCCAGAAAGAATCAGTTTGATTGTATAGAAGAATGCAGTCCATTATGGCATCATAAACAAACATATTTATTTATGATGTTTTGATAAAAAATATAGTGAGCAAACAATAGCTTCTCAATTCTATCTTTTCCATGTTAGATTTATATTTGTCTTTTTTGTCTAATTTTTTTCTTTTTGAATAAAAGTAGAACTAGAATGGTTGAAAATGAATGGAAGAATTAATATGAATCTAGAATCAATGGAAGAATTAATATGAAGAAAAAGGCTATAGTTACAATGCAAGGATTAAAATCCCCTCTATAGTGCATAAGGTGTCTCTAAACCGTTAGATTAAGCTCATTTGAATGCAACGGTTGGGGTTTTGAAATTAAAAAAAAAAACAAAAACAAAAGAGTGAATAAAAACAAAAGGAAAACATCTTCTCATTCCCTTTGGATCTTAGCCACGAAATCATCTTCTTTCTCTCTCTGATCATAAAGCGAAAGTCTATTCTCTCTCCCTCTCGATCTCATGCTCCGTGTTTGGATAATAAAACAAAAGCCTTAGTCACTAAATCATCTTCTCTCTCCCTTTGGATCTCACGCTCTGCCTCGCTCTCACTCACTCTGCCACTCCTTCCGCTCCCACTCCCCTCTCGCTCTCATTGTTGCTGTTGGTGTTGATCCAACTCACACTACATTCCACCTTGCTCTCACTTTTGCTCCTGCGCCTGCTCTTAGTCCCGGTCCCAATCTTTCGTCTTCTCATCGAAGTTACTCAGCTTTAAACTTAGTCTTGTAAATTGTTAAAATTATTAGATTTATAAATTGTTAAATTTGGAGAAAATGATTTGTTAATGATGTAGTACAGAAATGTAATGCACACACTATGTTTGACAAAATGCCACATAGAATTATTTTATTTTTTATTTATCCTTTTATTATTCTAGGTTGCTTTTTTTTTTTACAAAATGTTGCACCTATGGTTTTTTATTTTTTATAATAATTTTATAATGAATAAATATTAGATTTGGTCTTTCGAGTGTGATAGTTTTGCGCAATAGGTTGGTGTATGCATTTGTTTGGTGCGATAGACATCATGAGTGCCTTTGTTTAGATGGTTATCGCACCTGTGGGCTGTGATTTGGTGCGATAGACGACTGTTGCGCTAAAAACAAGTAAAATATGTAGTAAATGTGTTCTTTATTAACTGCTTTCTTGTAGGTTTTACAAAAAAAACATAAAATTTGTTGATGGTGAGAGAAAAAAAAATCAAAAGAAAAATCAAAATCGTTGAAAAAGGAAGGATTGAATAAAAAAGTATGGATATATTATTTGAAAGTAAAGCTTATATTTACTTATGTATGCACTATATTTAAAGGTTTAATTTTTTTTATTAATGTAACTTTAAATATTGATTACAGTACAGCAGAATCAAAACGACTGAAGCTATTATGGGTTGAAAAGGTGGATAAAATGGTATGTAATCTAACTATGACTTTCTGAATGTTTCATTTTCTCTTACCTTAGATAATACGCCACTGAATTTATATATATTATCATTGTCACATGATAGATATTGCACAAAATTTGAAGAAACTAATCTTTGAGGAGAGGCGTCGATGAATGCTTAGTAATATGAATGAGATTTATGTTGTGCAAATTTTAATGTACTCGCAAGCGCACGAATCTATTGTAGTGTAGATCAATGGTGACGAGTGTCGATCCCACGAGGAGGTGGATTTTAATTATATATAGAATTAATTTTGTAAATGGGTGGTTGGAATTATGGTGGAAATGATTTGGAATATGCTAAAACTTAAATTAAAATGGCGAGAATAAATTCTAAAACTGGAATTGCAATGGAGAGAATAAATTGAAGAGAAAATCTATTAAATTGACGTACTTGGGTATCTGGATCCGTATCAACATGCATCATAGGCTAAATAATCCGTATTAATGTCAATTAAATCATGAGGGGGGAATCCACACCTCATGAACCACACTCTAATCAATATGGTGCTAAGGGCTTATCGTGCCAAATAATAATAACCTTGTACCAGAGGGCCGGTGAAACCAAGGCGGTACTAGACAAGATTAGTATTATTTGTCGACGAGAAGTCAAAACATTCACAAAAACTAGAGGGGAAGAGAAAATAAATTTACCAAATAAAGCCCATGACACATGTTGAGACTTCACCTTCAACCCAAGCTTGAAAGAAAATTAGCCACTCATAATTGAACTAGGGGCAAAATGGGAATTTATTAAAATACGAAGAAAATACAAGATGGAGAGGGAATTACAGAAAACAGAGTCCAAAAATGGATTCAGAGATATCAAATTAGGGGGGGGAGGCCCCTTTTTTATAGATACATGGAGTAAATCATGGCCATCGGATTAAAAACAGTTTGGACGCTCAGGATTGCGCCACGTCATCAGTCAACAGTCCACGGTTTGACCACGCGGATGAACAGTAACACGGTTTGACCCGACTTTGAACAGTAACGCGGTTTGACCCGGATGAACAGTAACGCGGTTTGGTTGAAAATAATCCTGTGTGATGCATGCACCGTACGCGAGATTTTTCGTCCACTGATATGCTGCCACGTCACCATCAACAGTACATAAGAATTTTAGTCCAACAGGATCGTGACACCTCATCAGTCAATGCCACATCATCGGTCAATGCCACGTCATCATCCGTCTATGTGAACAGTGTCGTGAACGGTAACGTATACAGTACCGTACACGTGAATAGTACCGTACATGTGAATAGTGCCATTTTTCCTTTTATGCTCCTCCTAAGGTTTTCGACCGTCCTGAGTTCAAAAGTGATGTCCGTTTTGCCGTCTGATCTCTCCTTTATTGTGAAATGACTATAATGCCCCTAAAATACATAAAATACTTAATTAAAATAAAACACATGTAATTAAATCACAAGAAGGTTAAATATATAAAAGTAAGGGTTGTTAGTAAGACTTAAAATGTAAAATGACGGTTTTCTCCTTTATAAATATGCATTTTCTAACACTCAACAATTTATACCTCAGATGTTGGTGAAAATAGTGGAGCGAGTAAAAATACTGAGGAATTTGATGAGGACAAGGCTGATGGTGGCAACCTTCTATCTCGATGTCGTGTAGCCTCTTTCTTAGAGGTGGTTTCCTCTTTTTCAAGTGATCAATAAGCAGTAGTAAAAGAAATGGGCTTTGGAAATCTACTTAACCTAAAATGTGGGCGCTTAAGACAAGAGTTATGTACATCATTAATTGAACAATGTGATATAGCCAGGCAAAGTATAATTCTACATGGGAAAGAATACAATTTAAGCCCTACAATGTTTGCAACTATAATGGGGGGTTAGAGATAGAGGCACACGAGTGGATTTAAATGACCAAGCTATTGATATAATTGATTTGCGTACAATATGTAACAGTGGACCCAAAGAAATTCATATAGCAGATGTGATAAAAAGGCTAATGAATAATTCAAGTTCTGATGATGAATTTAAGATACTTTTTACTCTTTTGTGTTGGGAACTATATTATGTCCCACAAGGGCAATATACATTAATCCATTGTATCTTCATATACTGAATGATACAAATTCTATTGGAGAAAAAAAATTGGACTAATTAGAGCTTTATTTTTTATGGGAAGGTGTGCAAAAACTTAAAGAAAATAAAGTGAGCATCTTTAGTGGCTGCGTTCTTTTCTTAAAGGTTTGTTTAATATAAAAAATAAATTGTAACTTGCTTCTTGTATTTTAGTTATTTCAGTTCATGACATATGTACTTTGCCATTAATGCATAGTTGTTCTACTTTTCTTCTATTGTATATGATCGATCTTTTATGAATAGAACAATATGTCCTATCAGTATATGGAATAATGATGAGATTCGACGATTCTTGAAATGACAAAAAAAACTTGGTGGCATCAAAAGCAATACGGTATAAAATACGTGCATACTACTTTAATGAAATCGATTTACTATATTTTAGACTAAATTATTATTATTTTATGAATTATTTCAACTTTCAATGCGTTAGTATGATCGTCTTTATAAGCCTCAACAGACAGAACCTCTTAGGCAGAATAATGTTAATAATGATGTTTTTTAATTACTAATTGAAAGGTTTAAGGCATTCTTCGACCAAAACAAAGAGTCATTCCTAACCCTTGAACTCAGACTGGAAAACATAGAAATATTATTAGGTGAATTGATATCAAATTATCATGGAGGATCAACCAAACAACCATTTACTCCTGCTCCACCTTCAAATCCGAAATATCAAAATCCTACATCTCTGGATGGAAAAATAATGTCAAAAGCTGAAGGAAAAATGATTTTGGTTAGTGAGGATGACTCTGTGGATTGTAGAGTGAAAGCAAGTTTACGAGTCTTTGATGCCATGTTGGGCTGTATTGGGACTATTGCACAAGTTAGCAAAACTCCACTTGATTCATTTCAATTTGATGGAAGCCATGTTTTTAATCTAACACCGCTACCCCAAGAGAAAGGAGAGGTTTGTCTATGCGATCTTTAATTGTAATTTGATTTTAATGATAATAATGATAACAAATTAATTTTGAGCTTGGACTTTTATAGAATTTGGCCGCACCAATTAACACTAAGCAAGAGTTCTAAACCTCCATTAATATCAATATACCAGTAACATAACCAGAAAGGAATAGAAGGCCTGGACAATACCAACTTTCCCCTTATGATAAAGTGTTGTGGAGAGCAAAGATTTTAAAGCTAGTCCTTTCCACATAAATAATCCTTTTTCTCTTCACCAATTGAAGCTCATTCAACATGCATTTGATAGAGATACTAACACAAGGTACTTGTGGTTTATATGAATTTGTATTTTTTATTTTCCTGTACATATGTCTTGATTACCTAACATTTTATTACTTATTTGTGTTTTCAATGAAATCATTATGTCTACTGATGATCAATTTATCTTTAGACATATTTTTATGAACTTTTTGCCTAACACAACTGTGAACGAAGAGGTATGCGGTGTATTACTACTAACTTTACATACTATATGTTTGAATGTCTTATTGTTGCTGAATATTAAATTGTCATTTATTAACTATTGTTTTAGGTTCTTACCATGATAGCAGATCACCTCATACTTTGTGAACAAACTAAGGATGAACTAATAAACTGGTATTTACTAACACTAGATGCAGTAAGTATCTAGTACTATTGTTTTCATGTGAATTGAAATTATTGTTTATCTATAATAATTTTTCAAACATTACTCTCTACAACAATTTTTTTTCAATGAGTTATTTACTGATATATCACTTGTTTACTTATTATTCTTTATAGTAATCAGCACTTACGGTTGGAGTTGACGTAGATGGTTTTGCACATGCAACTAGTGTTGGAAAACCTTTTATGCCAGACTTTCGAAGATGCCAAAAGGTTACTTTCTAAACGGGGTCAATAAAATTGACCCTCTCTATGAATCAAATCGACCCACTTTTAGACATAATACTTGTAACATGTGTTATGTTCATGATATAGTGCAAGTTTGGAGTTTCATGAATGTCTAAATGTAACACGGGACTCAATTAAAATCTATTTAGAATTCGGATCAATTAAAGTCTATTTACAACTCAAACAAAAAAACAAACGCCGCCTTAATGTCTTTTATTTAAAACTTAGATCTCCATGATCATTTTTCTAAATCTTAGATGTGTAAAGATAATTTTTCTTAATATAAAAAAACTTATTTAATTCTCATATTTTGATATTAGTGTATGTTCAGTCCTTGTAATTTTAAACTATTGATTATAACATCATTTTCGTTAAATTATTGATTACCCTGCCATTACTTTTTGTTCTTTTTAACTTACTTTGTAATATTACATTCTTACAAAAAAGTTTCGTTTCTATTTTTTAAACATTAATACGAAACTAAATAACCAAGAAGAGATAAAAAAAAGAATACATATTAGTTTTGTGGACCATTCTGTTGAGAAATTAATATATTAATTTTTTAATTAATGTCCAAAAACAATGGTAATTTAATATTTTTACAATAATAACTTTTTCAGACATACATAAGCTTACATAAAAATTTATATATCCTTTTGTTTTTATTTTTTGAATTAAATTGATAATTTATTTTTTTAATGTAAAAAAAAAATATTATAAAAGGATAATAATCTAAAAGCAAGCTAAAAAAATAATATTAAGGGTATCAATAGTTCAATGACCAAAATGTTTTGAGGGCTTTTTTTTTTTTTTAAATACTGAGACTAATGAACTAATCTCAAAATATAACTAACTTTTACCTTTTCATAATTACAGCCGTTTAAGCTACATCTTAATACCATACCAAACAGGCCTAACTAATAATTATTGATATAAAGCCATCGTGATACGAAAGTTAATTGAGAGGGCAAAATATCAATAAACGCACGATTGGAATGAGTTTTTATACTTTTTCCAATTCCAGGAGTATTTTGTAAGCTAAGCAAGCTACAAGTCTAAAACACAGATATTGGCTCGCTTTTGATAGGCTAATAAAGATTGCTAATTGTCACACACTTGATAAACTAAACTCGTAAGTAATCCAATAAGGCTTGGCCTAGTGTGGGCTCATAAGTTCGAATCCCACGTACACAAATTTAGGTAGAGGTATGGAGCAAAATAGCAAAATTTCAATTTGATCTAAATAGACTAAAAAACGTATGTAATAAAACAATACTACATTCTAAGCAACACCCTAATTAAAAATTTAATGAGATCATAAGTTCCCAACATTAATGCTAATTAACCAAAGTGATCATGTGCAGTTAGTAACTTTTGTTTTAGGCAAAGATTGGTTGAAGCAAATAATTTTAAAATCATTATTTTCATTTTTGTTTAATTACAAGTAGAGAAATTATATTCATTTCACTTCCTTTTTTCTTCAAAACCAAGCACAAAATTGAGGAATCATTCAAGTCACAAATTTTCACACAAAGTAAAAAGGCCTATCAATAAAAGGAAAAGCCAATTAGCCAAAGGATGAAACAACCAAAATTCCACCGTCAACAAATGAACAAACAAAACAAAACCAAACCCGGTTCATCACATAGTCCAAACCAGCCGGTCCAAATTAACCTCATGCACCAGGAGCTGCATCCTTGACTTTACTCTGCAAATACCCACCATACTCCCTAGCATAGTCCTTCACATGACTGGCAGTGTCATAAATCCGGCTCCTCGCGTAATCAAACCGGTTCGAACCGGGCGGGTGCATTCCGTTAAAGTACCTGTACATCCAAGACAAACCGGCGAGGACCGCGACGCCGAACCCACAAACGGATAAGAACCCAGCAACCGCTATGAAGAGAATTGTTCCAATGGGGACCCAAATGGGGCTAGAGAGTATAAGCAACGGCGCGAAGAAGATCAGGCCGAGGATTGTTGCGGTGACGGTCAAGCCGATGAGGAGAAGAAGAATCGAACCGGATACGAAAAGGGTTAAAAAACCAATGAGTTGGCTCGAGTTCGGTGCATGGGTTTGAAACCTGCGTAGCAAGGAGTTGCTGCTGTTGATGTTTGAATTGTTTAGTCTCGAGGAAGGTCTCTGGTGGATGGTAGGGTTTCGAACGTCAGACATGTTGCTTTGGTTTTTTTAAAGTGTTTTTTTTGGTTTTGTTGGTTGGTTTATGATTGTGAACCATGAAGAGGTGATAAATTGTGGAGCGGGGAAAGTTGGGGGACAGGTGTAGTGTTTGATGCATGCACTGGGACACGTGGAGGGTAGGGAGGGTTTGAGCATTCCTAGATTGAGGGTTTGCGTTATGGTGGACTCTTTCTGACTTGACTTTTTCTTTATATTTGCGGGCGAGTTGATTTGGTGGTGTTGTGGCGAGTAACGATGATCGAAGAGTTTGATCGGTGTTTATTGATCGTCCGATCTGACATATCAGCAAGAGTTCATAAGGGAGTACTTGTAGCCAAGAGTGAAGCTTGGTATTCTTGTTAGTGTTTCATAAGTCCATGTCAATTGTCATGAATAGTGCGTGTATGATATAAGGGTCCTGCTGTAAGCCTGTAACTTAGCAAATAGCACTTGCCATCGATTATTTTATCAAATTAGGGATAAAAATTGATGAGTTCCACTTCGGTCGACTGGAGACACCGATAACAGATATTAATTATTAAATATTATTATGAAGAAGTAGTGAGCGGAGATTTTAATGGATATTATATAAAACTAGTTAGATGAATGTTAAAACCTACACGTTTGGGCCGGAAAATGTTGCATGATTAGAAAGAATGAGTTGGACCTGAGCTATGAGCTCGGATCGTCAGAAAAACGACGGCGTTTGAGGAAGCTAGAGCTCATAGCGACAAATCGCGAGTCATATTAAATTCCCTCGTTCATTAGGTTCTTGCTGGGGCACATCTCAATTAATTATTTACGAGTAAATAAATATACATATGTTAAAAATTGAATGGTTTGAGAGAGTATATTCCGAAGTACCTAGACACATTGATTGAGCTACCACCTAGCAACAACAAAAATGGTGGATGAGTACAAACGGCAAAGGGTTCTCATTTCGATGTCGGCGTCACGTACTATTTCAGAATCCCAGTCCAGTGGCAAGCGAGAGAATCAAACGAGTAAAGTATTCCTACTGTATTTTAACTTCCATCCACGTAATGAGAATAAAGTTTTATCTCTCTTAGTGGTGGGGTCTATGTTTCGACTTCGCTGAATCGATGCTGCTACTTTTTCGTACGCCTGTTTAATTACTCAATCTTAAATTTCTAATTTCCTATTAAATTCCCACTTGAAATTATTATTTTTAGAATATTACTGTTTAAATGATAAAACGAAATTACGTTAATATCATAAATAATGATATAGGTTTTTTTTTCAAAATAAATAAGTAAATAAATATTTTATCCATATTTTTTAGAAATTAAACATCTATTTAATTATAAATATGTAATTGATTTCAATTTTTTTTTTCAACTGAGGTAACGTATTTCCATAAACAGTAATAAAAGAATAAAAAAAGAAAAATCTCTTTCCGCAAAGCAAAATATTCTGAAATTCGTTTTATCGTCGTTTTGATTCCTCAAACCCTAAAACCATCCAATTTCCGATTTCACGTCCAATAATTTCCCAAAAAAAAAAAAAAGCTTGGTGGCGACTGGACACCACGCTCAATGGACGCTCGTCGCGTTTCGCAAGTCGTGCCCAAAGTCCGGCAGGTGGGCTTCGTGACTCATTCGGATCCGAACCCGCCCCCGCAGGCAAGTCGGACACAGTCAGTCCCCATTGAGTCGAACTCGGGTACTCCTTCCGATTCTCCCGACTTCTCGCCCGTCATGATTCCGCCGCCACGTCACCACTCAGAAAACCTTTCTCACCTCCGTTCCGCGGCCGTGGCAGTGCCGGAGTCCTCGTCCCGTCGTCCAATGTGGGATGACCGCGTCGCGGTAGTCGGGAGCTACAATCCGGGGAATTCGTTGCTTGGACAACCGGTTTCGCCGAATTCTTCGGAGGTTAATTCCGAGGCTTCAACGACTTTGGGCTGGTTCGGTAGGAACAGTTCCGGGAAATTCTCGGCGGGTTCGAGTTTTCCTGGTGGCGGTTTTGACTTGACCACAGTGAAAATGGAGAATTTTACCCAATTGGAGGGTAAAAAACCCGAAGCTGTTCCTGGTAATGTGTAATTTTATAGTATTTGTTCATAATCAGAAGTAAATTTAAATTAAACTATTTTGTTTGGTAACAAATTTGATGGTTAAATTTTATTGTATATTTAATTAAAAAATATAATGAATGGGATCAAGAAGAGATATAGAGAGTATGAAAGCGACTATGTTTTGGGTTTGTGGCAGGGTATGTTTGGGATTGGGTTGCCGGCTGCAGCTTTTTCAAACACTTGCTTTGCTTTCAAAGTAGAAGCACATATCCTATCTGTGTTTAGTTGCATAGTTTCTATTGGCAATTGCGTGGAATTTATGGTTCTGATTTAAGTAAAGAAGGTATTCTCTGTGGTGGTATTAGTGTTTTGGGATTCACTAAAATTCTTAGGTTGTTGAATGGTGCTGGTTGTACTTGGGAGGCTTTCTTATCATATGAAAAGGTTTTCTTTTTTATGTGATTAAAACATCTAGCATTGCAGAAAGAGGCGGAGGGGCTGCTGTGGAAGTGCATAATGAAGTATCGAGTTCAACAGCAAAAGCAAAAACAACAAAAGCTGAAAGGCGTGCAATGCAAGAAGCTCAAAGAGCTGCCAAAGCTGCTACAAAAGGTTCAAACAGCGATCTTATCTTTTCTTCATCTTTTGAATGTTTGGACTGATACGTGAAGTGTTAAAATTGATGATTATTAGAATTTAAACTGGATATATATAGTTTTTTTGCCCTTTAAAAAGGAAAAGATTTGTAATTTTGGTTGAAATAAAAAGAATGGAATGAAGTTCAGAATGCACAATTTATAAAAAAGAATGATTTTCCTTTTTATTTTTTATTAAGTATTTAGACAAGAAGTCTAAATATTTTAGGGGTTTTTTCTTTGTGTGCCCCTTGGTCACATTTTGTAATTATTGTTCTTATTAATACTAGTTTCTTTGTTTCCTATCAAAAAAAGAAAAAAATGGCATTTAGACAAGAAGTCTTGTTTTTTTCTGTATGTTGAATATGCTTTTTACTGTAAGACATAAGAGAGATTGTGCTTCTGCTCATGCTTTTGGGTGGCAGGTCAAAATGCCTTCAGTTGCATAGTTTCCGTTGGTAACTGTGTGAAATTTGCGATATGTTTTAGGATGATAGAATGAATATTTTCAGGATTGAGATTATGAAACATGTTTAAAGGATTTCTGTAAACATGCAAGACTGCCAATAGTGAGCAACAAAGCTAGCTAAAGGAGGCATTTGTGAAGTTGTAATAATGTTTGAGGATTCACTTAGATTCTGAGGTTGTAGCTGGTGTCTGTTTGTATTTTGAAACCTTTCTTATCATATAGAAGTTTTTTTTTTTTCCCGTGTCTTTTACAATGTTTTAAACACCACAGGAAAAGGTGGAGGAGGTGGTGTGGAAGTGAATAATCGAGAGTCAAGTTCAAACACTCTGAAAGCAAAAACAACTAAAGCTGAACGACGTGAAACGCAGGAAGCTCAAAGAGCTGCCAAAGCAGCTGGAAAAGGTTCAAAAGTGATCTTTATGTTCTTTTCAGTATTTGAAGCCAAATTCTGCTAGTAGTAGTAAGTTTCTTTGGATTTAAATAACAAAATTCTTACTGTTTTCATTTTTAAATTGCTCAGTGAGAGGTACAGGCAATTTTATTGCTATGTGCTTGTATTCCCTTTGCTGGTTTGCTATCTGAAGAATTCTCTTTTAAGGGGCCTCCTTTACTGCTACTATGTTTGATCCATAGTTTGCTCTCTTCTACATTGGTACCAAAAGAAAAAAAAAAAAAGATCTTTTCTTATTTTTATCTCAAGATAAAATAAAATTCGAAATTGCAACCAATAGGTTGTACTAATTTATGCTAAACTAATGCTGGAGTATAGGCAGGGAGTTGGTCCTTCATAAAACATTTTTGTTATTATTAAGGTGGCCTTTTTTCTTTCGGGTCTGAAATTTGGATAAAGCTGAATTAGTCTGAATTTTAGATAGAGCTAAATTTCTAAATCTAAATGGACATGTTTATTTTTGTATAATAAGCATTAAGTTTTTTTTTTTAACTTAAAAAATCTGAAATCAACACCTTTACATTTGTGCCCTTGCAAATTTTAAATGTTAAATAAATAATAAATATCTCAATGAACATAAATAAGATTTTATCATAACATATATCATGTTCAAGTGAATATCTCCCTTTACTATTTTAAATTAGAATATATTAATCAATTTTATTGTAATTTATGATGTACCATATGGAAAAATATTCATAAAAATTTGTAAAGATAAATAATGCTAATTTGAAGAATATAAACAGATAAAAATAATAACAGTCTACTACTTGTTTTGGTCTAACTCTATTGATAATTAAATAAGAATATTGATAAGAGAAAAATTATAGAGGCTATTGACTCTTTCTTTGTATTAAAGTGGAGCCATCAAGATTACAAAAGATGAAGGTACTTGTGGAAAACTTTGCCATCATATTAACTGATATAAAATCTAATCATAGGCTTATTAAATAAAATTGTAATTCGTAAATAACCTTTAACTGAATTGGTGGTAAAGCCTTTGTTTGATAACAATACTATATTATCACAAGTTATGGAGATGAATAATAATGCTAATTAGTAAGTTTATGTAAGGATGAAAATAAACTAATTAGATAGGGATTATTTGGAGAATATCTTTTAATGATGCCATTTAGAATTTTTCGATTATGCAAAAAACCAAAAAAATTTGGCTTAACGACTTAATGACTGAAAATTTTCGTTAAGTTGAAAAAATAAAAAACAGAATTAATGACTCAACTAATTGAAAGTAAGTCAATTAAGTCATTAAGTTAAAAAACAAACGCCCCCTATTTCCATGAAATTTGAAGACAAATTTTGGCATATCCATGTTCTGCATTTTCCTCATTCATGGTGTTTTTTACAGCTCAAGGAAATAAACCTGTTGCTGCGGCTGGGGGAGCAGGCCCTGGTAATATTCTGAGGCAGCCTTCACAAAACAGAGATGATCCTGCAGTTGGATCCACAATTGCTGGTTCTGACAGGAGAGGAGGCGATCGTCCACCAGAGAGAGAGAGGAAGAAAGACGTTCCCCCTCCACGCATGCAGTTTGATGATCAGGGTCGAGTGAACAAGTCCAAAAAACGTGCAGTGTTCAATCAACCTGAAGCTAAAAACAGAGTTGAGTTATTCCGGCATCTAC
Source organism: Citrus x clementina (assembly GCF_000493195.1). NCBI lineage: Eukaryota > Viridiplantae > Streptophyta > Magnoliopsida > Sapindales > Rutaceae > Citrus > Citrus x clementina. The sequence continues at coordinate 9,116,893 of NW_006262339.1, read as the reverse complement.
CTCAGTATGAACATGGATCACAGCTTACTGATCTTGAATCTAAATTTTTAGAACTTGATTCAATGCATCCAGCTGTTTACAAGGTACTACTTATGGTGAAATGATTGCTTAATCTAGCAGTCAAGTTGTAATTGAAACATGGTTATTCATATTCTGATCATTAATCGAGCTTGTCACCAGTCAATTACTGGCATGACGAGTGAGTGTGTGTATGCAAATAGATTCATTTTTAAATTAATAAACTGTAATTATCTATCCTCATTCTGTATGAGCTGTCGAAGTTCTCTGAAATTTAGTTCTAGATGTGTTCAAGCATGTATCTGGCAACTATGTACTTTACACTCATACCTCGATGTCAAATATGTCTATAGCTTATATTCCTGTGTTCTTTTCACATGAAGGCATCAGGCCTGGGTAGTAGTTAAATGTATGTCGACTCACTTTGCAACATCCTAGTGCAGATATTACTCCTTGGTTTACTTGTCTTTGGGACTTAGTATTGATGATTTTCCTTTTTCCAGCCACGGTTAAATGCCATTTTTTGGACCTTTTTTAATGAACAAAATTAGGGTTGAATTATTATACTAAGTTTTAAATAAGTTGGTATTGTTACAAAAAAAAAAATTTATTGTACCGTGTGACGTCTGTTGCCAATCGTCACCTTTTTTCGTGAATCTTATTCATATCTTGTCAATGTCAAATTTTGTTTCAGCTGATTCCTTGTCTAATATGCGACAGCTTGTGAAGTTTACATGAAATGAAATTTATTGGGTTCTCATGTATTGGAGAACTAGATTTAAAGTATGTGCTAATATAACATAGAATATATATAATCTCCTACTTCCTAAATATAATTAAGATGCCCTTAGTGCCTGAAAACACTGTGAATTAGTTATGAATTCTTCTGTTCATTGATGTCACAATAAACTGTCAGGTTGGAGTGCAGTATTTGGCAGGAGATGTTACTGGGGGCAATGCTCGTTGTATCGCAATGCTTCGAGCATTTCAGGAAGTCATTAACGACTACTCTACGCCACCAGGAAAAACACTTGTTAGAGATTTAACAGCAAAAATCAGTAGTTATGTCTCATTTCTGATTGAATGCCGGCCACTTTCTATGAGCATGGGAAATGCTATCAGATTTCAGAAAAGTCGTATTGCCAAGCTACCTTTAACTCTTTCTGAAACAGAAGCAAAGGCTGCCCTGTGTAACGATATCGATCGTTTCATAAATGAGAAGATAATACTTGCTGATAAGGTGATAGTTAGACATGCTGCTACAAAGGTCAGGGATGGGGATGTTCTTCTCACTTATGGATCATCATGTGTTGTTGAGATGATTCTATTATATGCCCACGAACTTGGGAAACAGTTCCGTGTTGTGGTGGTAGACTCGCGTCCAAAGCATGAAGGCCAAGCATTACTTCGTAGACTGTTGGCAAAGGGCTTAAGTTGTACATATACTCATATAAATGCTGTTTCTTACATTATGCATGAAGTTACACGAGTTTTTCTGGGAGCTTCCTCGGTTTTGTCTAATGGAACTACATATTCAAGGGTTGGGACTGCCTGTGTTGCAATGGTTGCTCATGCATTTCGTGTTCCTGTACTAATCTGTTGTGAGGCATACAAATTTCATGAGAGGGTACAGCTTGATTCGATCTGCTCAAATGAACTAGGTATGCTTGTTTTGGTGCTTGTTAGATAATTTTTTGCTTTCAAAGTGACTGCATTGATACATCTTCTAGTTACTTGCAGGTGATTCAAATGATATTGCAAGAGTACCTGGGAGACCAGATGTGAATTCTATGGATAATCGGACCAATGAGAAAAATCTCCAATTTCTCAATTTAATGTAAGTTTTTAGATATTTTATCAAGTAGAAGAAAAACGTAAAGTGTAAATCTTTTATCTATTGATTTTGTACTCACTTGTGTCCGCACGATGCTAACAGGTACGATGCTACTCCTTCAGAATATGTTTCTATGATTATCACAGATTATGGCATGGTAAGTCACATCGATAAAAAATGTTCTCCTTTTTTTTTTGGCTTTTTTAGTAGTATGTTAGAGAATGTTTAATGTCTGTGCAGAAACAACACTATCTATGGACAATAGTTGAGAATAAATTAGCAAACAGTAGAACTTTAAGCTACTAAATTATAAGTACCAAATAGGTAAGAACTTTAAGCTACTAAATTATATGTACCAAATAGGGAGTACAAGTGTGGAATATATATCTTCAACGTTTCATGTTAGCTTTCTTTTACTAGATTGTTCCAGCTAGCAGGTGCTTTGTATTATGATTTATTCATGGTGGTAGGACTTGGCAAATTTATAGCTGCTTGAGATTTCTTTAATTGTTAGTTTTCTTATGTGCTTCTTCTTCTCTTCCGTAGATCCCGCCCACCAGTGTGCCTGTCATTGTACGCGAGTATCGAAGGGAGTATTTGTTGATATAAAATATTCATTCATCATTGGATTTTAACAGATAAACAGTGTCTATTCGTGCTTCAGTTCTCACAATTACCGGCAGGGGATTGTATGCACTGGATAACAGGACTTAATTCTTCAACTCTTGCACTAGAAACTCTCATTACTCGTCAAATTAGCTTGAATTTTATAGCCTTTGGTGAATATAATAAAGTGAAGAGAGTGATATTTCACCTCTTCTGTCAATTTTGGTTTGGAGGTGCTTCATTTTTATCTCATAGTTCACTATTATCTTGTATATATTGCACTCCGCTTTGCAAAATTTCTCTCTAATTTTGTTATTATTATTATTATTTATTTAGTCTAAGAGCAACCCAATCTCTTATTCACACATGTGAGCGGAGTTTGAACCATAGGTCTTTTATTTTCAACATAAGAAATTTTATCATCTCAATTAAATAGCACCCACACTCTAATAGGGTAATTTTTGGATACCTTCCTTGAGGTTTGTCCTTACTACACTTGGAAAGAATATATGCATATATTGACATATAGCACCCCTGAACGTTTATAAGGGTTGGGATACCGTTTGGTAGTTAAGGACAATAACGTAATTATAAATTTTAAATTTTAAAATCGTAAAAAAGGCCGTGAACTGATTAAAAAAAATCATTGTACATCACAGTGACCGACTGAACCCTGCATATTTTTACTCCTTTATCTCACTCTTTGATGTCCCGGTAAGGCACACATAATCAATATTAAATTTAAAAAAATTTAAAGAATTTTCACTTATGTTGAACTTCTCCCTTATTTTCTCACAATTTATTGTTTTTATTATATGGGATAAATTTTTTTGCTTCATGACCCAAATTACATGCTGCCAATAAAAGACAACTCTACACTGCATATTTCTTGTAAACCTTAAGAAAAATTTGGAATTAATAATTTTGGGTATTGTTTTATCATTGAAGTAAATTATTTCATTTTCTTAGGAATCAATCACTCACTAGCACGATCATAAACACCTCCAATTTATTATAAATTTATATATTTGGGTTATGTTATTCCACAAGTGATTTAGGAGGTTTCAACAAATTTTATATATATATATATATAGAGCAAATCTACATCTTAAAATTTATGAGCTTCTGCACTGCGGAATGTGACGAATGTCGTATTATATTATCAATATATTTGAAGTATAATGTTGAAAAGAAGTATCTTTTTCTTTAATAAGACAATGATTTAAATGATTTAATAATTGTTGAATTTTTTAAGACAAATTATTGGGTTGAAATAACAATAAAGGCACAATAATACCCTTCATTAAGACAAATTATTGGGTTGAAATAACAATAAAGGCACAATAATACACTTTTTTAAGACAAATTATTGGGTTGAAATAACAATATACAGTTTTTTGTTGTCTAATATATACCCCTTAACCACTGCAGATTTAAGTAAGAAAAGGGAATCATAATTAAACAATAAATCAAAGCCCTAAATATAAGATTGATATGAATAATAAAATGATAAATATTAAAATCGTCTTAAAATTATTAAAATTTAATTTTTCATATGTTAGATTCTTCGTTTTTAAAAGCATTAACTTCGTGTTACCCTCTAGTAAAGTGATAATTTTCAAATTACTTTTTTACTATTGAAAGCATCAATCTATCCTTCAAAACTCGTTATCTTTAATCATTGACCGTCGTTGGCTCATGAAAGTAGGAAAGTATCCCTATCTTAGCATAATATTCTTGTAACGAGTTTGTTAGGTCAACAAAAATAATTTATATACGTTAAGTCATTGAAAATGTAAAAAGTTAACTATTAAAATATTAATATGTAAATAGTGAATAAATTATTAAAAAAATAAAATGTGGAAATGACTTCATGGGCTTGAAAAAGTAATTAGTTTCCCTGAATTAGACATATTAGCTAGGGAAATTACAAGCTATGACATTGTATGCAAATTACGATAAATGACAAAATTTCACGTGACCACCTAGTTCAAAATTCAAATTGACTGTGCACAGCATTACTTCATAAATTTATAAGACCCCTATACACAACTCACAAGTCCCAAAGCATCGAAATCCAGTTATTGCTGCAAAAGCTTCAACGAAGCAGTGAGAATGTCATCCTCTAAGGGAAGCTCCAATAACTTTTTTTATGGAGACAAAGAAGAGAAGTTGCAAGTGAACGGCAAGGTCATCAAGTTTAGAAACAAATTGTGTACTGACTGTAGTGAACGAGCCACAATTAAAATTTTTGAATAATGCAAATTCCAAAAGGCTTTATTATAAATGTGAGAGGCCGACCTGCGATTACTTTAAGTAGTAAGAACCATCTAGCTTTGAGTACAAGGTAATTGCAAGAGGGTTGGGTAAATTGCAAGATGAAGAAGAGAACCAAACTTTCCATCACGAAAATAAAAAGCTCAGAACAATGACCACCAAGCTTGTTGCAAAATCAAACAAGATGAAGAGTTTGTTGTATACCATCATCATAATGCAGCTACTAATGTACATTTATCATCTTGGGCAGAAAATAAATAAATAAGATTACTATAAGGCTTAAATAATAGAGTTAAATAAGTAAAGTACGAACATAAGTAATGAAAATGATGTATTTCATTATCAAAAGTTATAGTTCATTACATTGATAGTGCTGCCATTCCTATATATATGTATGTTGCAATGAATATTTCACAAAAAATCAAGTGAATGTCTGCACATTTCTATTGCTGCTCCTCCTACCTTTGTCCAAAATATGAATTGCAACACACTAAAAAATTTAGGCTAAATTTCCTGTTTTCCAACTATCATATTCATTCACTGTCATAATATACTATTATAGATACGAAGTTATACAAAATGACCAACATCATTTTTTGGTGATGAATATGTAATTAATGAATTAATGATGTTGCTCTATGCCTTTACCTGCAACATACTCTACAATAAAACCCAACAACAATATTTTACAAACAATTTAACACAATTAAGGAAATCTAATACATCATTGTCTTTGTTGTAGGAGGGGTTGATCGTGAAGTGCCTCTTGCACTAGCTATTTCTTCTGTAATTTGAATTCCTTTTGCAGGTGGAATTCTTAAGGACCTATGTAGGGGTGAGCATCGGATCGAATTCGGATAAATCCGATCCGATCTGATCCTATCCTAATTTGTTTGGATCGGATTTGGATTTACTTTCAAATCCGATCGGATTATAATTTCTACAATCCGATCGGATTATAATTTCTACAATCCGATCGGATTTGATTCGGATCGAATTGGATTCGGGTCAATCCGAATAATCTGATTGTATTGCACTATACTAAAAAAAAAACTAAAGATGAAAAATCAAAACCCAATTCCCAAATCCCAATTTCCAAATGACAAAACCACACACCACCGCCACGCGCCCTTGATGAGCCAATCCACGACCACAAACCACACCACACCCATGGGCCGCAACCTAACAAGGCAACCCAAGACCATGTCGCCGACGACACAAACCGAACGAATTCGACACAAACCCAGCCGCCAAGACGTCCTCCAGACCAAATCAGATTCGACACAAACCCAACTAGATCAAATTCGGCATAAACCCAGCTGTCGTGACATCATCCAAACCCATGACGAGCAGCTGATAGTGACAGAAACCTTGCATTGTTCATGGTAATCCACTAATCTGACAGCCCCCGATGATTTGCTTTTGAAACTTTGAATTTTTTACTTGTTTATATGATTTGTCTTGATCATTCGCAAATATGATTTGGTTGCTTAGAAGTTAGAATATACCTACATGTATTTTATCAATACCGTTAATGTGTTTTCTTTTTTATTTTAAATCTCGTACGGTGTTCATTAATTACATATTTCATTATTTTTTTTGTGAGAATTATAAAAAGGTCCCAAACTCGAATTAATCTGAATCTAAAATATAATCTGAACTTGAAATATAATCCAAAATTCGTACTCATTTGAATCCGATCCGAATTCAAAATTATCAGAAATATTCATCCGATCCGAATTAATTCAGATCAGATTGGATCGGATTAAGGTTCAGATTGAATTCGGATGGATCTTTTTTCAATCCGAATCCAAAATTGCCCACCCCTAGACCTATGTGGAGAAACCTAGAAACTTCTACCTTATGTGTACAATTGGTAGAGAAGTCTAGATCTTGGGCCTTAGTATGTGATTTGCTAAGAGCACTATAGATGGCTTATTGTGTTGGCGGTCCATTTCTAAGCGCAACCCACTTCTAAGTACCCTGCCTTTTGTGCTAAGTGCATCTCGCTTCTAAGCGTACTCCACGTCGAGGCAGAGTTTTGCTAAGCGACCCCATATGCGCAGAATTAACCTCCGATTGCGGGAGATTTAGGCTGCCCGTGACAATCTTCCCCCACCTATGCTCGCGGCATCCTCGTCGCGATCTCGTCCTTACTCCTTTGGACTTGTTTCGTGATTTGTCGTTGGTCTTCTTCGCGTTCCCATGTGGCTTTGCGTTTGGAAAGGTTCCGTCACTTGTGTCGCGTGCGGTCGTTTCTTTCTCTCGCTTGGTATTGCGGCGTCCCCTCTTGTGCTTCTGCAACTCCTCACGCTTGGGAGGCTTTGCGTGTTGCTCTACCACTTGTCTCGGTGGAAACTTTGGAGGCATAGCGTCCTTGTCTTTGTCGTGGACGGCCCGTGCTTGTTGTAGGACTTGGATTGGAGGGTTTTAGGAATCCTCTCCCTTGTCGTGTTGCCGGATGGAGATTAAGGAGTCGGGATTCTTCTTGAATCCTCGTCTGCATCGCATGACCGAGAGCGCATTTTCCGTGGACTGTGCACGCTCGACCGGTACTACGCATGCCTTACTCCTAACGAAAATGCTAAAAGAGTTCGTGGCTGGAAGTGGGAAGGCATGGGCCTTGTCAAAGAACTCCATGCCAAGGATCACCGCGTAGTCATCCATCGGCACTATCGAGAAGTCGAGTTTCCTATTCCATATCCCAAGCGTAACGTGTATGCCTCGTGTGCTTCCCGCAAATGACTTGACAGGTGAGTTTATCGCCTTGATGGCGCCTCTATGTTGCGTTGCCTTGAGGTCTAGATGCTTGGCCTCATCTTCCGAAATGAAGTTGTGCGTCGCTCCGGTGTCGAGCAAGGCACGCACGGCTTGTCCATTGATAGACGCACTCACGTACATGAGTGCTTTCTTTGTAGGTGCTGGCGAGTGGCCCTTGAGTGCGCCGAGGCATTGGAGGGTACCCATGCTGTGTTGGGGTTCCTTCATCGACGGTGTGGAGTTACCCTTGAGCTGAGCCACGAGGGCATTAAGAGACTTTTTCTCCGGGCCATCGCGTACCCAATAAGGGCCATTACAAACGAAGCATGGGCTTCAAGGCTTGGGCAGCTTCTCGGATTTACCTTGCCCGCTCTTGCTGCTTATGGGCTTTTTCTTGCCCTACTCCTTGCGATGCGGTCGTTGGCCCTCTCCCTCACCTATAACGTGAGTAGGCCTCTTGTCTTTGAGTGAGGTAGAGTAATCGGCAAGTGATTTTGCAACGGCAATGGCGTCATCGAGAGTTTGTACGTCACGCCTATCTAGTTCCGCCTTGGCCCAATCCTTGAGGGCATCTTCGAAGTAGAAGAGAGAGTCCTTATCGAACATGGTGGATATCTCAAGCATAATGGTAGTGAAATCATTGATGTAATCGCGGATGCTACCCGTTTGTTTGAACCGACGTAGGCGCGCTCGAGCTTCCTTCTCAGCGTTGCTAGGGGCAAAGTGCTTGCGGAGTTCGTGTTGGAACTCGGCCCATGTGTTGACGGGCCAATTTACAGATTCTATCTACTTCGGGCATGTATTCTTCAAATTAAATCATTAGTGGAAGGAAAAATTAAAAAACAAAGACATTTGGAAAATATATATATGTATAAAACACGTACCACATCCAGCCTCCTTAAGTATTGATACCGGCTCTTTGATGTCAACTATGAAATTTCTCCAATCTAAATTTATATAAAAGGGTAGAAATCTGTACAAAAACTATATGCATCGTATCAACCTTTTGTTGCATAAATATCCAGTACATGGCTAAGGTTTTCTCACAAACACACTATTATTGTCTAGTTTTTATAGTTTTTTTTTTTTTATATAATCAAATTCTTGACATTTAATATTTGTGAACTTCTAGCCTTCTAACTCACCTTATGATGTTCTAACAGTCATTAAGCAAAATGTTTCAACCTTCAAGATCAATGTAAATACATGTTACAGTAAACCCTTAATTCCATTGTTGTAGCAAACGAATAACAAACTTTACTTTTCTTGTTATGCAATTTTGCTATGGAAAACATATTTGCTTAGATTTGATAACTTGCATTGCTTGTAGAAGTTTAAAGTTGTTTTGAGCTTCTTCTTCCCTTGAATAGTTGATGTTGGGATTTGTTTTTAAGTGTTTTAATCAACTTTCACTGTTGAGGGGGGAAGTTTAGGATTGGTGACCACATTAAGCTATGCATACCCACATTTTCATAGCGAAACATGTGTACATGGAACGAGACATGAGCATAACATTTAATTACGTTTTCCAGTTAATCACCTCTGGCTTACGGTTTGCTATTAAAATAAGTTTATTTCCATTGATTGTCTAGTCGGATTCGTTATATATAGTGGTAAAGTGGGCTTTCCAGATTTATCATATTTCAAAGGTCTACAATCAAGCAACAGATTTTGAGCTGTTCATTCTTTTATATACATGAAAGTTTTTCCATCCTCCTTTACTTGTAATATTTTGAATTTTTTGACAATATGATTTTCTAGTTTTATTTAAAAAAAATTTTACATTTTCAAGTAATACTTTTAGATTTTGATGTAGTGCTTTTACTTGTCATTATCTATAATAAAGTCTCACAAGCTACAAAAATTTAAAAAAAAATGATGATCCAATGAAATATAGAGGTAATTGAAAACGATAGATGGTAAAGAGAAGTTGAAATTCACCAACAACAAGGCAAATAGTTCATAATAATACTAAAATTAATTAGAATATATATATTCTCATACAACCGGCACTACTTGGCTAAAGGTCAAGCCGCAATTGGAAATTTGGAATATTGATGTAACTAAAAGTGTTTTCTTTACTGCACTAGTAATTTATGCGAGAGCATAAATTAGTTTTCATGGCAAAAAAATCTAGGATCTAGACAAAACTTTTCATCTCTACATGTCTTTCATAGTTTGAATAGATCAGAATATTTAAATCTTATTTATTATATAATGCTTAATTTTTTTATTTTATTTTCTTTTTTAAATGAGAACATTTGAAAACTAGTATTTTATTTTACGTAGGCACTAAAGTTTTACAAGTCAAAACAGTTTGATAAGATCTAAACGGATTTGTTTGATATTTTAAAATGGGAGCCGGCTAAGTTACGTTAAACGTAACTTACGCCAGGCACAGCAACAGTGACAAGTCCCATCACTAGCACTGTTGCTGTATCTGGCGTAAGTTACGTTTAACGTAACTTAGCCAAAGCCTTTAAAATGGTATTGTATCAAATTATAAGTTCAAAATTCTAAAAGAATAGTTAAAAGAAATATTTATTAGCAACATAGAAAGTTTTAGATCTTTGTATAAATATTAAATAAATAAATTATATTCGAGAAACTAAATTTAAACCGCTCATTAACACTTCATACTTTGATAAGAGAGAATTTTTAAAAATGAAAACGACCCAAAAAATCCTCAAGAGAGCCAAAAATTACGGACAAAAGATTACCCTGAGATGATCTTTATAATATTACTCTCTCTCTCAATCTGATAACACTAGTTAATAATTACAGTCTCCTTCCCTGGTTAACATTATCATAATCCTCAACTGTACAGTAATACATAATTTTCACTTCGTACATACAACAACGACCAATAGAATTTGAACTTCCACAGTTCCACTTTCTAGCGGATGCTAAATTACAAACAGATTACTAAGGACATGGCATAAATTAGAGGCACCAGCTATTTTACATCTTCTGTTACTCAATTCTTCAAAGTTGGGTCTCCATTGTCATTTTTGTTTCTTGTCGGAACTGGTAACATTATTATCAGCTACCGAAGCTGCTGCCAATTCCATCAACCTCTCGTAATCTATCTCAGTAGATCTATACTTGAACTTGATTCCATCCTGTGCCCATGACTTTATGCAAAGGATAGCTTGCGTGCTATCATGTGGCATGGAAAAGCGTAGTTTATCAATTTCATCGCCTTTACTGCAAAATAGTTCTTCGGGAGCCACTGAAGTTGCCTGTACTGCCAGGAAATCTCGAGCCATCACTGATAGCCGAGGGTATCGGGTGCTGTTCACCTTCCACCACTCCAGAACATCTGTTGGCATTGGAGCTGGAGGCTCTGAGAGATATTGAGTGAGCTCGTCCGTAGCACTGACTATGCTGCCTCTTCGTTTCTTTCGGGCGATTTCCTCTGCAAAAGAAACACTCCCTCCATCTTCGATCTCATGAGCACCATATCCACTTGTAACGGATGGGAAATGGCCGGTAGAATAATTTCTCATAAAATGGGCTCTTGCTTCTTCTAGGTGATTTTCTGAGTTGAGGTTCTCAGGAATAAGCTCGCATTTGATCCGGGGATCAAGAATGGCTGTCATGTAGGTAAATATGTTGCAAACTTGGCTGCTGTAACTCCTGGCCTTTTTGGCCATGTCTTCAGCTGCACTCTTTAGCCACTCAGGGGTATGACGGGATTCTCTGCACACAGTAATCATCTCAGAAATGTGATCCATGAAGAAGAGAATCAGCCCAATTGTGGGCATTTTGGTCGTGCACATGTTATTAGTGGTCTTATAGAAGGGTTCTAAGTATCCGTGCACAATACTGACTGCAGTCTTCTCTGCGGCGGTTAGTATCATCCGGTCACCTAATTTTTCTCCATTCTTCCTGACAACAGCTTCCATGGTCTTACCAGCCTGCAATCTCAAGCCATCATTAGCCACTAAATAGCATCTACGGAGCACAATACAAGAGATGTAGAGTATTGAGTTATTTTCTTGTACCTTATACAAGAGCCTTACAGGAAAGAACAAGTACCTTGTGCACTATATCAAGCATTTGGTAACTGCCACTCCATCGTGCTGAAGTGTCGAGGGGAAATTTCCAACTGCCTTCTCTATAGGCCATTGAAAATTGAATAAAATCCTCCGAAAAGTCTGTACATTCATTTAACTGAAGTGCAAACTCCCGGACTCTAGAGATTACAGGTTTCGTGGTTCTTAATCCATCATCTATGATCAAGCTCAGGGTACGAGCAGCACAGGGGATATAGCAGAAGGGTCCCACTTTCTGACCATCGAACTTCTCTTTTAAAGTATGGCATGCATGGATAGCATTCTGACTATTATCATGTGTACAAGACAGAACTTTATTTTCAATATTGTAATTCTCAAGAACCTTTTCTAGGGAGTGATAGGTCTCTGAATCTCCACAAGGGTAAGGTATGTGACATATATCAAGAAGCACCTTCCGAAAGGACCAGCTTTCATCAATCCATTGACATGTGACACTCATATAAAAGAAACTCTCATAGGAAGTCCAGAAATCAAGAATGATTGAGAGTTTAGAAGAAACTTGTTCTAATGATAACCTTACATCTTCCTGCATGCTCCTGAAAACTTCACGAAACACTGCTTTGTACTTGTCACCCGGCCAAAGTTGTATTGATGGATTTAGAAATCTAAAGGAGTTCATCAACCACTTCTCCTCCAATGTTGAAGGAGGGAGAGAAGCTAGAATGAGCCACCTGATCAGCAACCAGTTTAGATGATCATAATCCACCTGGTGTGCTTTAGCCTGCGGCTGAGATTTCTTAACTATGACTGTAGTTTGTGGTGCTGTGGCAGTACTGGTGGCAGCATCCCCTGATTTATCATATCCTGGATGCCGATTAGCCAGATGTCTACCCAAATTACCTTAAACAAAAAGGAAGAGTATTAGACGCAAGAGCATTGCATACGGGTTTTGATATTCTAAAAATGCTCAGGCCTCCCATAAGCTTGCCAAATAGCAAAACAGATTCATCTAGCATTTAACAGGGTAAAGGAGAAATAGTAGTGACATCTCAATTGCAAATGCTCATATATAACTATAAATAGACAGTTAGATATTCATGGTCTAACTGAAGCAAGTGGACGAAACATACCAGTGGCGGTTGCAATGGAATAGCTTTGACCACAAAACTTGCATCTTCGACTTTTCCCATCCGGAGCCGTCTCAAAAAACTTAAGGTAAACTGAAGTCATTGTCTTCTTTCTTGGCTTAGCTGAAGGAGCAGCATTTCCTTTTTCTGAAGAACCCAATCCAATATCTATTGGATCAATGCTTGGAATTAGTGTCATATCCATCATGTGTTTGGGCTCCACTTCTACTCCTACAATCAACAAGAGAAAAGGAATTTGTAGATTCTTAGTTAAGGCATGATTCATTTCTCCACCACATCTTTTAAAAAATAAAAAAGGGAAAAAAAAAAAGCAAACTGCATTGAACACTTCAGATTACTACACAATATTAAACAAGTCAACAATGCCAGCCTAAGCCAACCGTTAAAGTTCTATGGATCCTTTCATCAATCCCTTAACACCCGCATTATGTCCTGCCTACATCTCCTATTGTCGAAATGTTGTTCTGGATTAAATTACATGGTCCAATAAAGTTACTATCTTCAACCACACTAGCAGTACAAAATATTACGTAAGATGACACAAACAAACAGCTTTTAGGAGAACCTTACGCTCGAACAACATAGGTTAAGTTGGTTAACAGCTGCTCTGTTAACATAATTTTTAAAAGCACTGACAGTGAAAAGCGTTTCGTAAACACTCAATTGTACTTGAAAGCTAAGTAATTCCATTATACTGTAAGCAGTCTGTGAATTAAAAGCAGCAACACCTCAATTTTTCCAATCAAATTTAAATGAACTATTTGTACCTTTGTAAGTTTTGTAAGCAGTGTTTACGCTCCAATCCATCGAGCCTCCAGCTTTTCCAGTCACTATTCCTGCCTGTAAATCCAATCCAGCTTTCAAAATACAGATTTATTTTTTTTAACAAGAAAAACAAAAAAAAATATGGAAATTACTTTTTAGACAATCAGTTACTTATTAGACAATCAAAAGACTTTACAAGAATCACTCTGTTACTTACCGCGAAATTCATGAAACCGCCGCCGCCGATCGTTTTACCCTGTTGCGTTCTTCAGTAAGACAGCTCAACAACTTTTTTTTTTCCCTTACAAAAGAGAAATCATTTCATAATTTGATTTTTTTAAGCTATTTTCCAGCAAAAAGGAAGTGACAGTCACTGATCGTAAATCCGATCGCTGACTCCACCTTCGTAACTCCAGACATCAGACTTCAGAACCGAACAAGCAAAGGAAACGACGACGTAGCTCTGCTGATGGAGTGAGAAAGAAAGAGAGAGAAAGAAGAAGTTTGTTTGTTAAAATTAGACAGAGAAATGGAGGGAGAATGAAGAGAGAAAGAGGGAAAGATCGGCGCTGGATCTAAGCCGGATCTGAGCCGAGCTAGCGAAAAGACTGAAGAACCAGAGAGCAAAACAAGAAAAAGATCAGCCGGATCTGAAACTATACATGTTTCAACGGCTTTATTTTATTTTTTTATTTTTATTAATTTTCTGGCTCGGCTGTGTGAGTCAACTCAAATAGTCAAATGATTGGAACGGGGAATCCGACTAGACTCAGTAGCTGGGGGGCAGTAGACTCGGGTCTTTTAAGAGACAGGAGAGTGAGCGAACAACAATAATAATAAGTGAGCCAGCTTGCTCTTTGTTGAAACAAGTAAATAAATAAAAGTGGTGGGGTGTGGGCTGCTGCAGCCACGACGCTGGGCTGGTTCCTGGTGGCGGCTAAGTTTTGCAACAGTTAGTTTCTAGCTGCTGTTTGTTTTCTTTGTCGAGCCCAAGGTTCCCGCTAGCTTCCGTTTTGGCTCCGACTTGAATTCGCTCGCTCGGGCGCTCCCTCCTTTCACCTTGATTTCAAATGAAACGTTCCAATTTTTATAACACAATTTTTGCAGTCCCTTAGTTTTGTAAGAAAGATAGAAACTGAACAATGTTTGGGAGTCCCAACTTTTAAGTTGTAACTCAAGTAAAAATATGATGTGTCACTTACCTATTGGATAATAAATGTAAAATTATTTATTATTATATTTTATGATTCAATTGATAAATAACAAAATCAATTCAAATTCAAATATTAAGATTTTTAGTGTCGCACAAAACAAATAATAGTAAGATAAAATAAATAAATAAATACGGTATTTATTCATTTGATAGTGGAATGAATTAATTACTATCAAGCGAATAAAGTCTCGTTTAGAACCTACAATTTAAGAGATGTCTCCTAAATTAAGTGTCACCTTAATGTATGTTGAACTACAAATATATAGTAATTTAGAAGTGTAGGATTCTTTTCTTTCTTTATATAAATTACCTTAAATTTTTATTTTGAAATGATTCGTTAGTAGCGAGCTATTAATATGAGAAAGGGTTCGAGTCTCTTTGTGTACAATTCAAATATCTAGAAGTATAATTTATTTTGAGTTTAGATATCCAAATTATACTATCACGAAATTGATTTATCTAGATAGGATCTCTAATAACGTGCACATGTTATTAGTGTTAAACAATGAAGAAAGAAAAAGAGAAATATTTATTTTTAATTTGGCAGCGCTTGACTTACATTTACTGTAAGTAACATTCCGAGAAAATGAATCGTTGGATTCCTCATTTTGTAGATCCAACAGCTATGATGAAAGTTAACGCAAAATTAGGTTCAGGTACTGGCTGTAAATTCATTTTTAAAAACAAAAGAATGGCAACCTGCTAAAACGGTTGTTGAAAAAACTAACCTAAGGGGTTAGTCGGTAATGATAATTTTAGAGGGAAATGATGAGTGACGAGCGGTCGTCTAAATATTCCAGAAAATTCAAGACAGAAAGTACAGTAAATAAGTTTTGAAAGAGGGAAAGCAATAGAAGCAGCAAACGAGATAACCAAATTCCTATTTCATTTTTTCAGATCACAAATTGGGGAAACCAAAAAAATTGCAGCACCACTTGTCAAAAAAAAAAAAAATTGCAGCACCATAAAATCGAAGGTAGAGGCGCTGGAATATCACAGAAAATGCTAAAATTTGAAGCATCATCTTGTTAAGTTGTCTTCACCATATATTTTCCCTCACATCATTCCTTGTTATGGGTGGGTCGTTATTATTGGAACACGGTGATTTGGAAAAATCTCAAAATTGATCCTGATAAAAGCATGGCAGCAAAATGAGCATGGGTTACGTGTGTAAGCGAAGCTTAGTGAAGGGCGCATATCAAGGGTTAGGAATGAAAGGATGAAAGTAGGAAATTTGTTAGTTTATTTTAGTGGAAAGGTAAAATGTTAAGCAGATGGAAAGAAATGACAGAGCAAATTGAACCGGCTATAATGAGAAACGCCTGGGATCGACTTTACCATTGATCCATTTTGCAATTGGTTTCCAACTGATTTCAATAAGTTTTTATTACTGTCCCAAATTGACACGTGTTGCGCTTACATCAGTTAATTGGTCGTGTCAGTTATGTTTCTTACATAAATTGTAACATAAGCTTACTCTTTTAATTTATATATGTGAGAAACCTAATACTGGATTCCGTACACCTCTATAAATAATAAAGAAAGAAAAAGAGAAATATTTGTTTTAAATTTATATATGTGAGGAACCTAACTTGTACAATTTTTTTGAATTTCAAAGATACAGAGCACGGTTGGTTTAACTCGCATTCTTCTCATTCCTTAGGCAGTAACTAACTAAAAAGAAGATTGTGACAATTTCTTAATACTATAACACCGTAATTAATAAAAAAAAATTACAACCAAAACATAGTATTAAAGGCAATGTGTCTGTCTGGTGATGAAATTAGACAATTCCTTGAGTCTCTTAAGTTCTGAAAGGTTAGCTTGGAGGGCTGAACCAAAGCATCTACAGCATGCAAGCACAACAAAGCCGACAAAATTCCGACACAAGTTGCAGTGTAAACGAGCAATTCAAGGATCTCCCTAAGTTACTGTTTTCATAACTTACAGCCTATGACTTGACTACTTAACCAATAAAAGTGCGCCACATGCACATAACAGAAATAAAATGTAACTGGCTTAAACGATAAAATGCTTGCAGACGGGTGACTTAAAAAAATCAACCCAAAAGATTACCGGTCTTTTATTATCATTAATTTGGCTCTAGTTATCTTACCATGTAAGGAATATGATTCTTTCACAGTCATTTAATAAAAATTCAACGATTGTAAAATAATATAATTTTATTATCTTATATTTTCACGATCGTTAAATTTTCATCAAATGATTGTAAAAAAAATCATATTTTTTATATTATCGTACAAGATAACAAGCTTCATATTATTATCATTATTTTAGGTTCGGCTATGGTGGTACTGTGTCATCGTTACATTCAGTCGTTAGATCTATTTAGATGAATGAATTTATTGGGATTCAACAACTGAGTGCAACAATAATATGATACCATTGTTGCACTATAATTTTCTCTCATTATGCCACCATTGCATCCAGTTGTTAGATTCACTTAGATGAATGAATCTTTTAAAATTTAACGATTAGGTGCAATGATGACACGGTACTTCTATTGCACTATAATTTTCTCCTATTATTCTAATCTTCATGTGAGCTCTTTTTTATGGATTGGACTTGTGACAGTGGGGTGGATGATGATTTCAGCAACTTTAAAAAATTAATTAATTAATTAACCATTTTAGTTCTTGCATGCTCAAAACATCAAATATTTTAAGATAAAATTTCAAACACCAAAACAACACAACAAATCAGGTGATCAGCAAGTAGAGTAATTACCGAATTTTTTTATCCCAATTTCATGATGTAAGTTTTTTCAAAAAAAAAATAAAATTCACGATGCATGCGATTAAATAATAGGGAGCTTGCTATCGTACGTTGTCTGTTACGTAGCCACCCAATGGTGGAAGGACATACAAGCACAGGAGAGAGAAATTACGAACCAAATGCACCCTTTGTGAAGCTGACTAAAGTGCAGCTGTGCTGTTAGGTACAGCGTCTGTACCTTGGCCATCTCCAAATAATAGTGTATATTATGTGCAATTATAAGTACCACTTTTATTACGAGATTGACCCCTAACACTTATTATTTTATATTACATAAAACACTAAAATAGGTATTAATTAGAATTAATTATTAAATAAAATTTTATTACCAGTTAAGGACTTAAGAGTAATATGTTAAAAGGTGATGAATGTTATACAACTTATGCTTATCAGCACGACAACACTTGTCTAATGTACTAGATAATGTTCACGCAATTGTTATTAATAGTATTATAATAGTAGGGGGTAAATTTAATATATTTTCACTATTGATATCATTTTCTATTAAATAAAAGTGTTTCATTAATCTCAACTGATTACATTGTTGATAGCATGTATTACACGACATACATCATAGTTTTCATAAGGTGCATTTGGTAGGTTACATTGCATTTAGAGTATTGTTTTTATGGTAACCCATATTTGAATGTAGTTTCTGATTGCATTGCATTTATTAAAAAAATGTAGCTAATACAATAAAATACATATAAATAAGCTCTTGCAAGCAGGGGCGGATGCAGTGCCAGTGCAGGACCATTGGGGGCTCAAGGCCCCACTAAAAAAAAAATCTTTTTTTTGTTTAAAAGAAAATTTAAAATTTAAAATAACCCCTGTAAAAATTATTAGATAATCTCATTCTTTAAAATTTAAACTATTATTTTAATAATTATAAAGTAATAATTTTACTTAAAAAAATAAAGCCCACAGCCCAAAATATTTATAATCCCAAAACTGAACGGTGAGTGCCAAACTTGTAATTAGGGATTGTCTTGAAGAAAAGAGGAAGTTGCAGGCATCAGTTCTGTTCTTTATTCTCATAATCGTAATGAGAATAAGCATGTTCTTTTCGGTTTTTTTTTTCAAATTAAGTTAAGAATTTCGTATTTTATTTTTTGTTCACATGTCAACACATCTCTATATAAATTGTAATTGTTCAAGTGACTAATTATAGTCTTTACAATTTCTTTTTTTAGTGATTTTGCTTATAACTATTAGTAAATTAATTTTTTCAATTGTAATTAATTTATTTTTACATAAGTACTCATATATATAATTTTGAGCAATGAAATTTATGAAGAATGAACTTCGGAATTAGATAGGAGATAAATGGATGAATGATAATTTGATTGTTTGTGTAGAAAAAGATGGATTTAATAGTATTGATAATGAGTCTATTGCACAATGTTTTCAGAATATGAAATCGCGTAGAGAACAATTGTAAGTGGGTTACCAAAAATTTTATATATTTAAGTTTCAATTTTTACATTTTGCTATTATTTAATTTAGCCCTCGGTAAATTATTTTTCTAAATCCGCCACTACTTGCAAGGTTCAGTTTAGGTTTTATTGCATTAAAATACTATTCACATTTTAAATATAATTATTTAATTTTTTATTATTTAATAAATTATAAAGTTGTTAAATTTATATTTATATTTAAACAAATATAATAATTTAAATAATAATATAAGATAGTAATAAACCAAAATATCTAATAAACAAATAATAATACATTATTTTATTTTCATTACATAGAATCGTTTTATTATCGTTATAATAAGTAAAAATTAAATTTATAAATTTTATTTAATCATTAATTATTTAAAAACACACTAAATTTAAAAAAAATTAAATTAAACAATTATATTCAACATTAGTATCCTATATTATAATAACTAATAAATAGAAATAAATGATATTACAATATAATATGATTAATATAAAACATAATATTGCAATATTTTATTATTTAATAATAGTTTATTATTAAATCATTTTTATTACAAAAATTAATATATAAAAATAAATATTTTAACTTAATTTCAAAAATTATTAATAAACCCCTAAAATCTTAATGAATTTAAAATAATATTAATTTAATTTTAACATTAATATAAATAATACTATTTTATATAATAGAGTTTATATTACACCAAAGAGGGATATACCTTAATATAACACAGTATAATGCAATATAACTAAAATAATATGGTACAAAACAATGTGCCAAACGCATCCATAATGCTTACAATTCAATATATCTTAATGCTAATTGTAAGTGTCTCATATTATAACTGTTTTTTTGAATGATTAAATGCAATAACCAAAAATCTAGCAGTGTTTTATTTGTCCCAATTCAATTATATTGATTTTGGATTATCAGTTATATTATTTTTTGATTTGTAAATTTACTAGCAATTTCAATTGAATATGTGGCTATACTTCAAATTTTATCACTTACGTGTAAACGATTCACAATATTACATATTCTTTTAATGAAACTAAATTCAATATGGTTAAAAAAAAATAGATACTACATTTCAATAATGATTTTAATTCTATTTGTTGCTATCAAAAGTATTAATACACTCCGAAGAATTGAATTAAAAAAATTATAGTTAGGTGCTATTTGTTTTTTAGTTTGAAATCTGAATTTAACTTTTTTTTAGATAATTATTTATTTTAAGTTGTTTATTTTTTTTTAACTTATCACTTATTGTTAGACAATTTTATCTGAATAGAAAAAGTTCACTTTTATCTAAAGTTTGAAGTCTAAATGAAAAATTTTAATTTCAAGTCTCAAAAATACCCTTAGCAATTTATGTATTTTCAATATTATATATAAACCTAATTTTTTTGTATTATTCTTGAAGTTATTTTTTAATTACTTAAAATTTTTATTGATATGATAACACATTAACTAAACTGAAATATTGAACAAATCAAATTATATCTATTGTGATGAATCAAAAACAAAACAATAGTGTTGACTTTATAATAAAAGTTGATGTTATAATTACATCTTTTATTACAAAATTAAATTAAGATCAACTATGATAGAATTTGTTTTTAATGCTACCAAACTAATCAACTTGTGAAGAACAAATATATGCACCACTCAAAAGAATATTTATGTCAAACAACTAGATTACTATCTTATTCTATTAAAAAGATTTTAATTTATTTTACTTTAATTAAATTCTATAACTCTACAATCCCTAGAGGCCTAAACCAGCACTTTTCATTTTTTAATTTTTCTCCCTTTTCAAAAACCCTGGAGCATTTCCTCTTAAATTTATAATTTTTACCCTCCACAAATAGTCTTCAAACCATTTGTTCAGGTTGCCCATCATTCTAAACAAACCAATTCAGCCAGTTTCCATTCGTTACTACTTTTGGACAAATTAAACATCATCCATTGGATAAGATTTTAACAGATTGAGTGGTTGAGATCTTTTAGACTGTAATTTACGTTTGACCTAACTTAGTGATTGCTTGTGCTTTTAAAGAAATTAAAAAAAAGAAAAAAGATAAAGATAAAGAGATAAACCCTAACAAAAACAACATTAAAATGGTTCCAATTTACCGTGTTCACAATTAAGTAAATTGAGCTCGGTTTATGGCTGTTTTTGTTAACATTTTATCTAAAAAATTTTGTCGGAATATCAGATCAGTACCTTCTGAAGAAATTGCTTAAGGATTGGTAGGTATTGAAGCCCAAACTTGGCTGCATATAGCAAGAAGAGAAGAAAAAGATGAATGCTTTGTTATTCTCACTGTGAATGCTGTGTTATTCTCACTATGTGTACAAACTACAATGTCGTAATCAAATCTTCCACAAATCAGAAATTTGTAAGCAATGTCAATTCCACTGTGCTTTTGTATATCTAAGTGTGTGATGTGAGGCAAGTTAAAGAGAGAGAGGAAGGGGGTAAAAAAGGCAGACACCAGACTGTGCCTAAACAGCCAAAACTATCTAAATGATCTGTCTGGACGATTAACAGGCCTTTGATATATAAATTAGCTCACAAGTGGGCCTCCCTTCGAGAACTGCCCTTTCTTCTTGATTTCCTTGATCTCCATATTATCGCAGATGGGTTTGGGCAGATTCGATATGGAATTTTTGGTGGAGGAATATCAGGGACTCTGCAATCCATTCATGATAGTATCTGCATTAGTTAATACATGGCCAACGATATGATAATGCACTTGACACAATGTTACAAAATTTATGAGCAACATAGGTATCTCAGCTATTAATAATTATTGCTTTGTATGACTTGTTAGATAGGATACAAACATTGTGTGTAATCATCACTTGAAAACACTTGATTCTTGCAACAAAAGGCATTTGGGTTGATGCAGAAAAATAGTTTGTAATTTGTTCATCATTAGGAAACTTTATCAGGGGAGCAGGTAAATAATGATGGGTAAGAAATTGAAATGAGGAATCTCACTCTAATCTATCAATCTCAATCTGCGAAAGCGAAAAGTCCAGGTTAGATGATCTGTCAGGTGTTGTTGCTGCACTGGTTTGGGTCCTCAGCTGGGGTGATGCTGCAGGTTGTTTGATAGCAAGTACTCTGCAATTGAAGCTGCTTGATATATCGTTATGCGACATGGCCAACCTGCACAATTATGAAAACAAACACTGTTTTGAGTTCTGTCTAGTGTCTACTTCTATAAATATAATTTCTCTCCTTGGTTACAGCACAAAGTTCACATGAACCAATGTCGTTTCATTTCTGCATAATTCATATGGATAAGATTTTGGTCCCTGAAGCTTGCAGTAAATGATTGCAGCTCATATACCCATATTAATTTAGTACAATTGGACGTCTTGTGGCAACCATTTTCTAAAGGGTCTTGTTGTTTGATGACGTTTGAGTGGATTAACAATGAAACTAGTGGTTTTCAATCACATTAGGGCACGTTTGGTCAAGGGCCCCCCATTTGCTACTGCTATTAACAAAATAAAACTTTCTTCTCCAGTTTGTTAAGATTGATTCAGCCACCAAACCAATATCTACTATTGACCAATTTCTTAACCAAAGGTCCAAAAACCCATAAAACATTTTGGCTCCTTCACTTCACCATCGTGGCTGCAACAATGGATTTTCAATTTCAAGACAATGCTTGAAAGACAGAAACTCAGCCCAATGACCTACAAGACAGTTGATTCGCTAATTGAACTTTCCAGAGAAGCTCACTTTATCTCCCTTTTAACCCACTAAAAAGCATCATCACAATCATCACACAAATCATAAAAGTAGAGTTTTAAATATGTACAAACTCACTTGTGAAGAAAGCTGCGATCATGGAGACCAACAACAAGAGCAGAAGCACCAATCTCCCTCACAAGAGCCGCAATCCTGGCACCCTCTTGATCCCCTTCCGTGACTATTATCTCAACATTTGTCTGTAACATTACAATTTTCTCATCTATATCAACAACATAAGATCCATCGACGACATAACATCCATCAGTCTCATACAAGACGCATTCCCACAAACAACAAAATTTTGCTAAGATTAAACAGTAGCTCTACGTACGGTTACAGAACTAAAACTTACATTAAAGAAATCGTTGCATATGTCTTTGAAAGAAAGAGCCAACTGATACCCTTTCAGGCGAAGCAGCCTCAGTTTCTTCCTGTTTCTTGAATTCAACGAAGGGAATACATGAAGAAGAGTGACGACATCACCGAAACGAAGAAGATTCTGAAGTGCCCACAAAAGTGCTGCTCTTGCCGCGTCAACATCTTCTACAATCACCACTATTTTCTTCACATCCATTGGTTTTTGATGTTCTAACTTAATTTGGCGAAATGGGTTTGCTGGAGACAGCTCATAATATATTTCTACTCATTGAGTTTTTTGAGTTGTGTTTTGTCTTTGTTTTTGTCAAGTCTTGATAATAAATTTGGCATAAGAGTTATGAGCTAGCTGGTTTCTGTACTCAGAAATCTGGATTGGGCTGGTCGAGTTTTTAAATGGCATGAATTCGCGACAGCTGAGTTTGATCATTATTAATTAAGAGCCTAATGTGATTGTTGGGGAATTATATTGTACAGCTGTGCATACGTAACATGTCAAAATCAGGAGCGTTCAAATGGTGGGCAGAAATCCTTACAAATAGTATCAGATAAATTAGAATGCGAATTGGCATTTTGATCATACGGTGTGTAATTATCATATCATATCGAATAAACAAAAAATTCAAATAAATTTGGGATGGTAAAATTTTATGATGACCAAAACATGTCACTTTTATCCATAATAAATACTAGCACGTCCCCTTCACATTCATGAGAAATATTGCAATTATTAACAAATATACGACGTCGTAATTTGTATCTCATCATTATACCGGCGGTCAACTTTAAGGCCTTAATACCACTCGATGATTGCCAAGTGTCATGGCCCTGATCGATTCGAAACCATTTGATCAGATAAACGAGCTGGGCATGCATAGAGCGCGTCATCAGCTGACAATGCAACGAACCCACGTGTACGGTCATTAGCTTACTGATTAAAAATACTGATACGAATCAGTGGCTGTCTTGTCGTTTTATTTTTCTTTTATCTCGGTGGATGACGAGTGATGACGACAGAGAGAGAGAGAGAGAGAGAGCGCGCGCGCGAAGTGGTTGCGTTGTGCTCGACGTCGGTTATTTCTGTTCCATTTGGTTGTGTCGTTTGTAAGGCCTTCGTTCTAGTGCTGTAACAGTCCACTTGCATCAGTGACGTACACGTCAGCAAAAGGCCACAACGGTTGGGCCCCGGTGACTTGAACGGCCTTGATTTATTTAATATGTCCATCAAATTGGACCACCCTATACGTACCATGAGATTTCTTCTTCCTTTTTTTTTTTTTTTTAATTAACAGGAGAACATTTACAAATTAGAAGGAATTTTTATGGATTTATTTGATTAAAAAAATAAAGAATTGGTTGGGAGTATCTTATTAAGGATGCGTAAAAAATGATACACTATTAAGAGAAAAAAAAAAGGAAAGCGAACTTTTTTTTAAATAAATAGATGCCATCAAGATTGAGATAAATACATATTATTTAGATAAATTATTAAATTAAACAATTTTGTAAGGTAATTATTTTTTTTTTGGGGTCATATTATCAATTTTGAAATGGTCATTACCTATGCAATAAACGTTTAAATTGAGATGTATGCAGTATACTGCAGCAACAAAACGTGCAAACTTTCAGCAAAAGTATGCTTTAACTAAAAAAGTCTTAAACGTTGTTATCAGTTATCACCGCCACTTCAGTATATTACAATTCAGCTCTATTTTTATTTCATATATGTACTGATGTATAGATTGCATACGGGTGCTGTTATTTCCACTCTAAAAAATTTACTTTAAACAATATGATTTTAATAAAAAAAAATTTATTACAAATATAGCTATAGTATAAATTACTATTAAGGATATTTTACCATAAGTCAATATTATATAATTATTTTGAAAACTCATGTAAGACATTCATTATTTAATGTATAATTCTTATTTCTTAAACCATAAAACTTTTATTTTTAATATATTAATTAATATTTAGATGAGTAACGAGAAAATCAATATTTAAAAAAAAAAACTGACTAGATAATAAATGCGATTCGTTTGTCTCAAAAATAAAATTAAAAAAACTCACTTTATGTGAATTTTTTTTTTTTTGGTATTACGTATATAATACTTTCTGTTAAGGTGCATTGCAAGTTATTTTTGGTGGAAAATCTAATATTGAACATAAATAAGTAAAAATTTAATAATTAAAATTATGCTAAATAATCTATTCACAACTTGACTTGATTATATTATCGTAAGTGTCAAATCGCTTAAAATTATGTGTATTAAATGATCTTATTGGTCTTTTTAAGTAAATAAAATTATTAATTTAAATAATTTAAGTAAGATTTTTTTTAAGAATTTAAAAGAGTATACAAAATAAAACTTAATTTTTTAAAAATTAATATGATTACACGCAACAACATAATATTTAAAATAATTTTTACAGTGTAAATAACCCACCCATTACACGCTGAGCGGTGGCAACTGGCACGATTAATGTTTTTTCCAAAATGTACGAAAGAAAAAAAATGAACATACGCTAGATGTATAGTGGGAACGATGCAGTGATTTTTGACCGACATTATTCAATGACACATGATGTACAAATTTGAACTCCGATGATACTCCATGGCTACATATTATTCACAATTATAGTCCAGCAATTCGGACCATTCATTCAATCTTCTCCTCTTTTCAATTTTCATCACAATAGTATATCCACCTCAATTTCAAAGAACACATGTGAAGTGTTCTTTTTGAAGTTCATGAAATTCACTAACTCACCCACCTTTTCAATTTGTTACTCGTCATATACATCACAATATATCACACTATTTATTTTCAAAATTTTCCCCAATTAAAGCACCTTATAATGATGATATGATGAATTAGCAATGAGCCAATAACCCCATTGAAGAAACCAGCAATTTTTCATTTTTCTTTGCGGCATTAGAAACGTCACCGTCGATAATAAAGATTGATACCGAGAGCTTTTCTGGCTTAAAAGGATTGGGCCGATTGGCTCAAAGTTTTTCACACTAGGCCCAATTCTGCATCCATCACGACTAACTGGGAAGAATAGTGAAAAATATAATTACACAAGTGAACCGAAATTCGAGTCAATGTTTAATGAATTCCGGTTGTTCCCATTTCAGGCTATGCTTTCAGAAATAGCCCGCACCTCTAACCTCTGACGGAGATGGTGGCTGCGCATCACCACCTTTTCCCAAAAACACAAGACGACCTGCCACATCCACATTGGAAAAGCTTGTTAAAGATGATGGGAGGAGGTCAGCAAAATGAAAAACACAGTTCTCTATCCATGAGTAAACTTTTGTCACCATAAACTAAGTGCGAAAGCTTCTTAGCCATCTAAAACTTCCATGATAACAGAGTACAAAATTCCAAGGTGGCGCAGCTAATCTCAAGAAAAAAATCCAGACAGAAATAATATGCCAGTTAGCCATCTCACCCAGCTGATGTTGGATTACAAAATTGACAGCCCGAACATTTTTGGTTGTTATATTTTGACAATAATTACTGTTGTCTTCAGCAGAAAATTTTTCTTGCATCATTTTCAAAGCATTCGGACCACAGGAAAAGGGACGTTTACACAAAGCAAAGATGTGTTTGTTTAAAATCAATATCACCTTATATGATGAGATACATGGAGGAAAGACAAAAAACACTTGATCTCGGTAAGTGCCTAATTAGTAATTGTTAAGGTCTTCAAGCAAGTTGCCTAGCAAAGAATAATATGACTTCCTTTTTTTTTTTTAAGAAGAATAATATGACAGTTAAATTAACTTATAAAAGTTTAGTCTTTAACTGTTCATAAAAATTAATGTCATTTTAACTTCCACTTGTTTGATTGTTTTGTCAAATGGCTGGGTCCAAAACAACCATATTCCTCACCCTTCCTTACTCACAATTCGCTTATATTTTGCACTTATGATCCTTAATATTTGAGTATTCCTTACATGTCTTCAATATAATACTGACACTCCTTAATTGAAATTATTCTAACTATAGCCACTATACACCTCTGTCTTCCTGCTTTCATTAATAACCAGTGTTCCCAAAATATATTATATCTCATGAGGAGATATATATTTCTTCTAAGTTAGTGTCATCCCCGAGATGAGAGAATAGCCACATAGTTTGTAATACATGTTCTGCTTGGTGGAGGAAAAAAAAAAATTGCAAAACTAGTCTCATGGAAATGGGGGAAAAAATGCTAATCATGTCAGCATAGGTAAGGTAAAAGAATAATATCCGACTAGATGATACAAGAAAGCAGCATAGAAAGATACTTTTCAAAATGTTGAATGCAGGTTGCACATAGTTTGAAACAAGTAATGGAGGTTAAAGTAGCTACTGAATTGTCACAATGACAAATTTGAAATGATTTTTTCAAGTAGAGCCGTGCTTCTAAAGTGGGATGTCTTTTTTAAATAACTAAAAAAAAAAAAAATTAAAGATAACTCTTAAGTAATATGCTACAAAAATAGAATTCTATAAGTTTGAGGTCAGATTTTATTGATGCAGTTTATGTAAAAAGAAGAAGAAAAGTAATTTTCATTTTTTGGGTGCCAAGTAACACACTAGAAGAAAATGAGGTAAGTACCATTACGACGAATAGCAATCTCTCTTATACGCCGGACAAGGCCAGTTATTGGATCATTGAAAACTTTTTGCTCCAAATTTCCTTCAACATAAATAGTTGACCTATAGCAAATAAAAGAATTTCAATGTCATAATGGAGATCAGGAAGTAATAACCTGCAACTGAAATCAGACACAATCAGAAATACAAATTCAGAAGAACCAGCAATGTTTAAAACAGAAACAAACAAAAGAATGACAAAAACACTAGCAATAATAGTTAAACAATACAAATGGTGAAATGTTCCACATCACTGAAGTTGAAACAACAAACAATTCATTTTTTTCCCAGAGACTTATAGGTTACCAATCATCTCAGATCATCATCTAGTTAACAACAACATTTGGTATATAAGCTACAAATACTGGCATTAAGTTTACCCCACCACGAGAGTCCATGAGAGCCAGAGTTTCACTTGTAACCCAGTTAAGCCAGTATAAGTTTCAAATTTTGAATTATGGTATGGTTAATGATTCTTGATTGAATGCTTAATATGAGTTCCCATGCCAATGAGCACGCAAATTTAGACTTTCATCATGCTCTGATGCTCATGAATAATTTGTATCAATCTTATATTATTTACTAATTAAATAAAGTACTATAAAAAAGGCTCATAATGAAACCGAGATGAAATGTGGTTCTACAAAAAGGCAATCATTTACACCATGAATAAGCATGCATCCATGTGGCGTCATATATTGAAACATTCTTGATAAAAAATAAAATAAAATAAAATAAAAGGCTTACCCAGGAACAAGATGCTTCATAACAACCCCACCCAACCTCTCGGGGTAAACCGAAACTCTATGCCACTGAACAGCACACCGATTTGCATACTCGGTCGGATTTTCATTCTCCAATGGCCTCCTATTGTTACGAATTCCACCTGTCCCCAACGAGAACAGCGTTACAGTCCTCCCACTCTTCAGCTTCTTCTGCACCGGACTCTGGCCCACCTGTCCTACCAATATTGCCTAAAAAAATAAAAATAAATAAAAAAGAAAAAACAAACTAACACCCATCAAATGTCAGACAAATTTGTCCACCGTGTACAATAAAAATGCCAACAAAATGTTTAATTTAAATGGGGGGGCGAAGTTTTACCTTGAAAATGCCAGGATCGAGACCGTTTTCGAGGGGCCGATCAAAACTCTCTCGTTGCTGACCCGAGTTCTGAGTTGAAGATGAGTCAGGGAGTGGGTCGGCGTCGGAGTGGATAGCAGACTCGTCCAGGTCGGAGTCCACGCGAGATGAGGAGGAGAAGATGTTGGAGGTGAAAAAGGGCTTTGGAGACTCAGAGAATTTAGGGTTTAAGAGAAGAGAGCGATAGAATCTTCTTGTGAGAGCTGCCATCATCTTCAATTTCTTTTCTGGGTTGATTGATTAGTTTCAATGCCTTTGTGTTTGTGATTTTTGGTTTTCGTGGTGGGTTTTGGCTTAAACCCTAGTGGTGGCAAAATGTTTCTTTCTTCACTTTTCGTGGTTTAGTAACACGCGGCAAAAACACAATTTCTTTTAGTATTTATTTAATGATTTATAGAATAAATATTGAACTTTTTTTTTCTTTTTTGACAGAGAATATTAGACTACTAATTGCTAAACCATGAGCATGTAACATGTTAATAATCAAACTTGTAGCAAAATTATAATAGGATCACGATCTAAAAAGTTTTAATTTGATACCGGAATTAGACCAAAGTATACTCTAGTTTCCATTTTCGAATTAGTCCATTACATTCTGGCCTCATGCATTTTTGTTCATGAAAATTCTTGAGTGAAGTTCATGAAATTATGGACCAAGATTCTCTTTTTTTTTTTTTTTTCTTATAGTTGTGGTCCGCATAGGATTTGAGACCTTGAATCTAAGTTGGGAGTAGGCTTGGCCCACTATGAACACTTCAGATTGCTGATGTGCATTCAGTGCCATAAAATCATAAAATCATGCCTTTCCAAGCATATCTGGATGGATTTGGCCTTGTATCTTATCCTAAAAAATCCCTTACTCAAATGAGAAACAGATTTTAGGCTCACCAAAAAACACAGCCTTGAGAACGAAGGCACCAACCCAGAAAATAATTTGTTCTTAGAAATGTTACAAAGCCAAAAAATCTTGAATTCTTCCCCACAAATCCTTCCCCCAACTCCATCACCAAAAATTCATCCACTAGTACAGAACTTTCCCACGTCTCGATCTCTTCCCAGCCTCAAACAAACCTGCAATTTATCACGCCGAGAGCTCACATTATGCGGCAACTCTTCATTGCTTCTTCTTTGGGGCAGCCTGGTTCTAGAACCGTTCAATCTGTCCAGGGCGCGAGCCGATGAATTGCCTAACGCCGATAAAAATGAGCAAGAACAGAACTGTGCCAACAAAGATCCTACAAAGCGAGTTTTTCTTGACATATCGATTGATGGAAAATCTGCTGGTCGCATTGTCATCGGGTTATATGGAGACAGTGCTCCAGCTGGAGCTGCTAGGTTTAGTAGTCTTGTTAGCGGAACAGCTGGGATTAGCTACAGAAGAAAAGAGTTCATCAAAATCATGCCAAACTATGTGCAGCATGGTGGAGTTCGATCGTATGGTGTGGATGCTGAGCTAGCACGGAGATCAGGAAGCAATTTGGAAACTGAGAGACTCATGGAAGAGTGGAAGGCAAACAATGAAAGGTGTCCTGGGACTAAGAACTTGGCTGGAACTGTCGGTATTATCGTGAGAGATCCTTCCAAGCCACCTCCAAAGATCAAGTTGGTTGCCCGGCAAGGCAAGCTGGAGATTGATCAAGAGGAGGTGGGTAAGGACCCGAACGGAACAGAGTTTGTGATTGTAACAAAGGACTCTCCGGAGCTTGATGCCTCGTCTCTGGTCGTTGGAAGAGTCCTGGAAGGAATGGAGGTTGCAGAGAAGATTGGAGAAGTGAAGACTGTGCAGGAAAATACTGGTTCTCCGTATTTCAGGTTAGTTTTTTTTTTTCAGAAAATCTCAAGTGTTTCCTTGGATGTTTCTCATTCTTTCTCGGAGATCTAGTCTGGTTGTCAAAATTTTAACCTCAAAGCAAAAGCATGTTCTAATTTATAAGAGAAACCGAAGCTAAAACATGATCTAATTTATAAGAGGAAACAATGGGATAATTCATCTTTGCAAAGCTCAAAGCTAAAGGTTGCTCAGTGTCTGCCTTTTCAAAATAGCTTTTTCCTTTGTTCTAACTTGGCTGCTCATGATCTTTTATATAATCACGAAGAAAATAACCATATTATTTGGTGATCAGAGTGGCGAAACTAATAGGAGACAAAAGGGCTGTTGTGGCGGAACGAGGATTCAACCGCCCCTATTCAAAGGTGCTAGTCACAAATTGTGGCTTAATGGAATAGCAACAGTTTGAAACTCTTTTCTTGTTCCTTCAATTTTGTGTAATGAGAGAACAATTTCATGCGAGTAACATAAATTTAATTGCCATTCTCAAAAGAAAGAAAAATCGAACTTTGAAAACACAGAGCCCTGGATCGGGGTTAAGAAATATGGGATGATAATTTGAACAAAACTTTTTTCCTTCTTACAACAGTGGGTACAACACTTTCATGGGTTTAAATTGTGGCACGAGAAGAGAGAATTAATACATTTCTATGGACATAACTCATAAGCATTTTGCATACCAGTGGCACCACCATATAAGAGAGGAATGGAGTCTCATCCCAGAGTCTTTTGGAAACTCATTGACACCTAGACAAACTGATCTGACTGCCAACACTTCAACTTGACCCATGAGTTGACTTCATTCTTTTGGCGACAGGAGACGTGAAAAGCTTTCTAACTGAGGCAATTGGATCATCCACCTGTCAAATTACAAGCAGTAAGATATGAATCCTTTCAGATGATCAAAAGAGGGAAAAAAAATAAAAATAAAAACTCATTTTTGCCATCATTGCCTATATGCTTAATCTTTATACAGGATCAAACTGAAACAGGACCAGGAGGTTTCACAGGGAAAACACTACCCATATTTATACAGGCTTACATTAAAATTAACAGAACTTGAGTAAAACGGGGATGAATCTCATTCCCTTTACCCATTTGGTCATCATGATCGCCATGAACTACTATTAATAATAAAAAAGGTCAGGATATACCTTGATCAATGAGGAAGATGGAGAAGAATCTGCAGGTGATGAATAAGAACCGTCTCTCTGTCGATGTAAAGCAGAAAGGGTTTGTTGCCATCCAGGTAAGGCACCACCTGTTGATACAATCCATGGACAAAAATGTCTGTGCTGCCTAATTGGATCAAACTTCATTGCATTCACTTCCTGTAGTTGCTTCGGATCCATTCCTGAAACAAAGGGGCATCGTTAATAAAAACTCTTGCTAGTAATCCACATGTACCAATGAAAGGATTTAGAAAAGTTAGCCAAGCTGCCAAATTTAGAATTTCAACCAATTTAACTTGATAAGGAAAGAAATCATAGGAAGTTCAATTAGGATCAATCGTCAATGATGTGCTGGTTGCAAAAGAGTACATCTAAGTAGTCAACACAGTTAAAGTTTTCAAAAAGTTGGATAGGTGATCAATTAAACTTGGGAAAAAACATATATATACATATTAAAGAAATGAATAGTTGCTTCTTAGAACTCCTTTCTTTTTTTGGTGTTGGGGTTTGGGAGCGGGTGGGCGGGGCCTTCTTCGAACTTGTGTCTTCTGGGTACACTATCAATTTAGTAGGGGCCCATATTAAACTATAAATAACCAATCCAAGAAACAAATAGGAACCTCCTCTAAGCTCACCTAAGGTACGAATGATATTAAATTAAAAAAGAGTTGCAATATAAAAAGTTGCAACCACATTAGAATTACTAATTTAATTTCAGCACATTTATATGCAGAGGGGATAGTTAAAGACGTAACTAAAAATACTAGACAATATAGATATCAACAAATATACATAAAACAGACAAGAAATGGTTTAGAAATACTAAGTTCTGTAAGGATGATGTAATGGTGAAATCAAAAGGTCAGAGCAGAAAGTTACAATGTCATTCACCAGAAGAGGCAAGCAAGAACCTGATAACAACTGCCAGA
This sequence comes from Citrus x clementina, assembly GCF_000493195.1. Taxonomy (NCBI): domain Eukaryota; kingdom Viridiplantae; phylum Streptophyta; class Magnoliopsida; order Sapindales; family Rutaceae; genus Citrus; species Citrus x clementina. The sequence goes on along the minus strand of NW_006262339.1, from coordinate 9,084,134 downwards.
AGAAAGAAGATGGCATACTTTCTCATTTATTTATTTATTTTTAAAAAAGTCAATATTGAAATAAATATGCAAGAAGTCTGAAAAGTCAACTTCTCAGTTCATCTGAATAAGCAAGAACCCCAAACAAGAGAAAATTAAAACAGAAAAGGCATAAAAACAATGAACTCCTAATCAAGGAAGCAAATATACATAGCCTAGATGAATATCAATGGCATTACAAAATATTAGTGTACGAGCTATGGTCCAACTGATACTACATCTTACCTGCACTTCCAGCCATAACTGCACTGCCAGATGGAATCACAAGTGATCCTTCATTTTTGCTTTGTTCCCCATTTTCAGCCAGCATATCACTTTGACTTTGGCCTAGTTTTTCATTCTGTGTTGTTTCTGTGGAACTTTGGACAATGGCACAACCAGTACCAGCTCCAGGAAATGTATCTTGTCCGGTGACACTCGGTCCTTCCAATGGCACATGATCATTGTTTTCCTTTCCAAGAGTTTCTTCATTTATAGAACTATCTGATCCATGATCATATTGTCCCCTATTTAACGACCCAGCATCTTCAGCCAGGACAACTTGTCCAGTAAGATTATTTTCAGTATGGTCTTTCCCTTCCTCAGGCAAATTATTATTCCTAGATGTGGATTGAATTTCTTTGGGGTGATCAAATGTATAATCTCTAAAATCAGAATCATAAGAGAACTTAGCTCTTAAAGCACGGCCAACAACCGGAAAAGAAATTGTTGCTTTAAAATTCTGTTTTGTTGGTGGGGGACCCCCTGCAATCGTCAGATTTAAATGTGATGAACTCTCAGCATGCGATGGTTCACCATTTGACACGGTATTCATGGCAACTTCCCTATTGCCAACATGATTTTCATTCCCCGAAACATGAGACCCACAGTGGTTTTCACCATTTACTTCTGTATCTCCTACTACCCTGAAAAACTCTACAGGACGTGCAACTGTAGCAAAAGCCCATAATCCAACACTGGCACCACAAAGCCTGCAATCCAACACAACAGACTTATGAGCCCCATAGTCTTCTGTCACCTCAACAATTTCTTTGCTACCAGCAGAGTGGACATTGACACTCGGATTCTGTCCATTGACATCATCGACAAACTGATTTACTCCATCCTCACAGTCAACCACATAAGGAAGTGAACGTGGTTCCCAGCCACATAAACTTATGAGCTTTTCTGCCTGAAAATGACAACACCACTCATCATTAAGAATGCAGAAACAAAGCAACTAAATTGCAAAATTTTTCAGTATTTTGCCTTTTTTCTTTGAGGGCTTGGAAACAGAAGAAGAGCATGAAAACACTGGTGTGTTGTATAGCAAATAAATACACTTTCTAGTTTATTGCATTGAAATGTGAGAGGAAGGTGAAAAAATGAAGTAACACACGCAAATTATATATGAGAGAAGAAATATTAAATGCATTCAACAATAACTGAACATCTTCATTATTTTTTTTAATTGCAAGTACAACGAACATAAGCAGGATTCAAAATGATATAATGATATAATCAGAGTAATCTGACCATCAATATAGATCGAGACAAGCTGACTTCCATCACATAATTGAATTCCAAGTGAGAAATCGGCAATGAATAGAGTTAACATCAGCAGATAATGGAAGTAAACGAGACTGTAAAAGAACGGAAAGAGAATGGAACAATCTATCAGCTAGAAGGAATGCAGTGTCTCAACCATTGCAGTGAATACAAAAAACTCAATATATGATAGGGGCTGACGGCAACAACATTAAATGCACTGAAGCTCATATGCTGATGAGTAAAAATGTTAGGAATAAACATATATTAGTGTGAGTAAACTATAATTTAGAAATCATTCAAACAATTGATACAGTATACTATAAGTTAGAAAACATTCAAACAAGTATCAAACCTGATAATACAGGTTAACAGAATTATCTTGACATTGGTTCCTAAGGGAATCCGTCTCAGAACCCTTTGCCGCTTCATTCCCACATTCTAGAATTGGAAACCATTTAAGAAATTCTTCAAGCTGGGTGCTTCTCATATACTCAATGGCCGAAGGTGAAATTACTGGAAGAGCTAAAAGTTGAATGAGAGCAGATGATCTCTCTCTAAACTTCTCAACTAAAACAGGAGGTGGCATAGGAGGAAACTGTGCCAGTGTTTCATCACAGATATTGTCAATCCACGGGCAGAGTAACTTGTGTCCATTATCGAGCTTTAAGCTAAACACCAAGGCTGCCTTCTCAACTGAGAGAATATAGGAAACAGTCCAATTTAGATAAAAATACACCTAAAGTTGAATAAAAAAATTACACAATTTCGTTTTAATAGTCACTGTCATGATGAAGGAATATGACATGCCTTGCTGCTGCGTCCAAGATGAAGGGGTTGAAAAAAGGATACGTGCCCCACAAGATTCACAGGCTATAGTATCTGTGTCCACATTGATCCAACCTCTCCTAGCACAATTTACAGCACTTACAACCTACAAAAGACATAAGAAGAGTATACAAAAGTTAGTATCAGAGAGAAACAAGAGAAGTTATCTTTCCTCCTCTTGGTGATAATTGTAAATATATTATATAGAATTCGATCACAAGTATGCAGCAAAAGAAAATGACGTTGTAAGGGCTGTTTAGTCTATGACAAACCACATCCTATAATAACAGAGGACTTGATAAATGTAAACCTTAAATGAAGATAACACAACTTCTTACAACATTTGTAAGATCGAAAGTTTTGCATGAACGAGCATCCAAATTGTGGTAATCTCACATCCCACAAATTATAAAAGCGAGAAAGAGAAAATTGAAACACACACACACGCAGAGCATAGTTGAACATATATGATAATAAACAAAAAAATGATGATGATAATACAAACCTATAATAACCAAATGACATATTAATAGAAAACAAGTACATAATACATCATATTCATTCAACCAAACAACTGCAGAGGATTGGAAAATCAAACCTTAGGTTTGGCGAACCATGTCATAGACTTAAATGTGGCGACCCTCCGCATAAGATCACCGCGGTCCCACGGTCTACATAACGGAGCTTCTGATAATCCAGCTGAAGCCGAATGTAAAGAATGGTGGTGGTATCTGTCTACTACTCTCGGTTCTACTAGTGCTAGTGCAGATTCTGGATTTGAACGCTTTGTGCCTCTTCTTAATTCTTCCACTCCTGAACCATTACTATTTATTTAGAAGAGAAAAAATGTTAATACTATGCTCTGTATTTCACAAATGCATAAATAAGATAGCTTCGCCATTTTTTTCCCCCTCAGTGTTTCATTTTCCGAAATCTTCTTGCGTTTTCTCGGGAACCAAACGCTCAAAGTAAAAATTTTAAAAATAAAAATAAAACCAAAAACAAAAACAAAAAGATTAACAAAGAGGAGAACCTGGAGGAGCTTGGTGTAGATTTAGGAGGCTGAAAAAGCTTATCCATGATCGAGTGGAATCTCTTCTCTGAATCCTGAGCCATTGTTTGTTACTTTCAATTAATTTTCTTTTTCAAGAATTTTTGAAATTTGAAATAATAAACCTTTTGTCTCGTTCAGAACGACACCGTCCTTCGGCGTCTCTTCGAGTATGTGATTCCGTCCCTAAATCGGCAGATGGCGATGACACGCGCACAACAGAAAGGCGCACTTTTGCTCACTGTGATGGGGGGACTGATCCCGTGACTGTACATGCAGGATGAAATTTTTTTGTTACATCTGATTGCTTTATAATCACCGTTGATCGGATCGACTTTTCTTTTCGCGAATAGATATTTCATTGAATCGTGAAGTTTTGTGGTAAAAGAATAAAAGATGAAATTTTTAATAATTCTGATTAAATAAAATAATACTGTAAAATATAGGAAGCTGAAATGCTGATTAAGCTTGTCTCCAATAGCAATCCATACAACATAGGCCCAGAATGTGCATAGGCATGGGCTTAAGGCCCCAACAGACAACACAAATAAGCCAAGAATGTGTATATTAAGGCCCCAACCAACAACGCAGACGAGCCCAGAACCCGCAAAAGATATGGGCTACACAGACAGTCCCAATTCAAAGATGGGGATGGATTGGCACTTGGCACAAGGCGAAGATGCTGTCGAAGTCGAACCATCATTGGAACAGTAAGCTATACTGAATCAATCAATGGAGGACCAGCCTAAGTGAAAGTGATGCTCTGCTGGCAGGCCTCAAGGCTCAAGCCTGTAGCATCTAATTGACATGTCGTTTTCTAATCCACGTGATTATCCCCTTGTACGGTTTACAAATTAAAATGAAATGAACGGCCGCGCTTGATGTATGCGCCGTGCGTCTATGTTATTGCTATGGTCTGCGTCAGAGTTGGGCTGCTGTAGAGCAGCGAATATAGGGGCTACTAGATCATTGATTTGTGGACTAAAATTCGCAGAGAAAGAAAAACTCACGTTAACTTACGATACCTGATTGGTTTGAGAAGGTTTAATTAAGTGATTTTCTAACAACTTAAATTGATTTAAGGTTTGCCTATTCCCTGCTGTGAAAATTACAGATTCCAGTTTGAAATTGTTGTATCAAAATAATAGATTTTACCTGTAAGTTTGATTTCACTATCTCGAAAATTGGTAGAGACTTCAATGTAATTCTGACTTGAAGGTGCATGGGGAGCAAAGTCTGCACCCTTTCTTGGGGACAGCAGCTGCAACACAGAAGAAAGCAATACGCACGTGCATACTTTCCAAATTTGTCCATGCATTTGCAGATGAATACAAAATTGTGCAAAAGCATGCAACAAAACTAATTGGTCACCCACAATTCAAAAGCCCTAACCCACACCTCAACGCCAATTAACAAATCGATTGATGCTAAATGCTACTCCATATCCCCAAAACTTTTAACATAGTACTTAATTACCCCATTTGCACTTTCATCACCATCACCCAAGAATCAGCAAAAATACACAATGCTTGCCACTCACCAGCTCTCTATATAGCATTTCAAAATAAACCCTAACCCTAACTCTAGCCCTAAATCCCCATGTAGCTAATCGAATAATCCCGAACAAAACCCCAAAACTCTTTAACTAAAAGCCAACTTCACTAACTTCAAGAGTACATGCAAGATTTTGTGAGATGGCCGATGGCGACCCAGCATATCTAAAAGACTAAAAAGATAAGAGCCAGCTCTTTTTTCGTCTGCAATTGCAATAACTATACATCTTGCGCTTTTCTCCTCGAGAAGTGATTCTCATTACTTACTCTCTCAGCGTTTCTTACACTATCACAAAAAAATTTATATTTTTTTAATTAAAGTTGGTTGGTGTGAGAGTGTCGGTATTGTCATTTCTTAAGAAAGGTCAGGGGTTCAAGTTCCGCTCTCGTATAAAGTCACCACTTTAGCCAGCACTTTACCGCTTATGGGTCAACTCGGTGCGAGCGGAGATTAGTCTAAGTTGTGGTACAAATTTAAAGGTATCTCCCACAGTTGGGGCCACTTAGAATCACCTCGTGGTTCAGACAAAAAAAAATCTTTTTTTTATTTAAATATTCATTTATTCACTTACGTGGTAAATATAAATATAAAAAAGATAAATCTTTTTCATAAGACTCTTCAAAATAAAAATAAATTTATATTATTTTAATTAAATTTTTTCCTCCACCAAAATAACAATAATTATAATACTTTCCTCTACTCAAGAATTATAAGACATAAAATAATATAAAACTAAATTAAAAAGCCCCAATAAACTCTTCAAATGAGATTTTTTAAATGAGATTATCCTTCTCTCTTTTCTATTTAAAGAAATTTTAGAACTCTTTTCACTTATTTAACTCTTTAAATGAGAAGTAGAATCCCATTTGAAGAGTTTTTTTTATGATATTCTTAGACTTTGTTGTTCTTTGAATCATTTTAGAAATTAAATATGCATATTTTACATTATGCATTTTAGATGCTCACACATATTAGGTTAACACGTAAGTTATAAGTACAAACAAAAACGAAGTTACTTACGGTTTTTTGAAACTTACAAATACAATCTAATGACGCCCTTCTTTATTAAATATTGAGCTGTAAAGTATTATTAACATTTTGCCTCTTTCTCTCTGTACTTCCTTTCATATTGATAAACAATCTCTAATTTTCTTCTCTAAAACTTCTGTTTGTAGGCTGAGGAAGGAAATGAAGGGCTCAATTGCAACAATTCGAGATTTACTTCTTCTGTTTCCTTTTGTTGGTCTTTTTCTTTCATGTGCAGGCCAAGAAGGGACATCAACTGTAGCACCTATGGAGAGAAAAGAGAAAGAAGCTCTTTATTCTACAATTCAAGGATTCGTAGGGAAATGGTGGAATGGCTCAGATCTCTATCCAGATCCTTTTGGGCGGACAGGATTGCAGGTTCTTTTTTTTTTTTCACTAAGAAAATACAGGCTATGTTTTTGTTGCATGCAAAATGAATCTATGCTAATATATAATTTGTTAATGCGTGCATGCATTGGGATCGATCATATATGTCTATAAAATGGTCTATTCTTAATTAACTTTTCCTTGGTCAATTAATACCTTGATTTGGGAAAATAAATAATGTTCAGGGAGTTTCCTGCGATTTCTTTCATGGATTATGGCATGTGAGTGCTATAAGCATCGGTCCAGTTTACGACAATTCTCTCGTTTGCTCACAGTGCAAAATTTTCAAACCACCTCTGTGAGTTCAATCACCTAAATTCCCTATCAATTTTCAATTGCTTCTCTTCACCAAGCCAAAGCCCCATTGAAATCCCCTCTTCAAATTGGCAAAAACTTGCAAACAGCTTGGACTCCTTAGAATTTGGATCAAACCCCCGTCTCATTGGCACAATTCCTACAAGCATTGATTACTTAAAGAACCTCCAGTCTCTAGTACTACTAGAAAAGGGATTAACTGGAAAATTACCAATAGAACCGAGCAAATTGGTCAATTTGAGGCGTCTCGCCCTTGCCGGAAACCAAATCAATGGTCAAATTCCGGCGAGTATCGGAGGGTTGACCAAGCTCTTGATATTTGACTTAAGCAGGAATAATTTATCAGGGTCAATGCTATTGACTTTGGGAAAACTTGCTCGACTACTAAAGCTTGATTTGAGCTACAACAATTTACAAGAAAAGATACCAAAAGAGATTGGAAATTTACATAATGTGACATTTTTGGACCTAAGGAGCAATAATTTTTCGGGTGGGTTGGTTCAGTCAATTGAAGAAATTGTATCATTAATAGAGATGGTGGTATCAAATAACCCAATATTTGGTGGTGGCCTAAACGGGATTCGATGGGAAAATCTTCAAAATTTGGAAATTTTGGATCTTTGTAACATGGAATTGATGGGTGCAATTCCGGAGTCTGTGGCAGAAATGGAGAGGCTAAGATTTTTGGGTCTCAACGATAATAAGCTGACGGGGAATTTGCCAAAGAAAATGGCAATTATGCCCAGATTTAGATAAACTTTATTAGATAAATTTGTTGCATTTTAAATTATATTTAAATTTAATATTATACAGATTTAGATAATTAAGAAAATCTGCCCACACACTTTATGGATATTACTTACATGTAGAGTTGGTAAAACGGATTATCGGGTTGTGTTCGTGTCGTGTCAGCTTCGTGTCGTGTCAAATTTAGGTCGACTCAAAGCCGACCCATTTAATAATCGTGTCAAAATATTGAGACCCAAACCCAACACGAAAAAATAATCTGGTTACCCAATAACCCGCTAAATATCTATATATTAAACAAAATTTACATAAAATATTTATACATTGACGTACATACATAAATACATACATAATTTATCGATATTATAAAATGTACATATCTACCAAAATATTATACATTTATACTATTGAAGTTTTAATTATATATATGTATATAAAATATTATATATCGATATTATAAAATATACGAGTCTAGCAATATTTTACACATTTACATTATTGAAGCTCTAAATGAATATAAAATTTTATAAATAAAATACTGTGTTTATATTCATATTTTTAAAAAATAAAAATAAATGAGAGATCATCTCTAATATTTGAGTTTTGATAATAAAAATTTACAAATTATTTTAAAATAAAAAATATAATCAAGTCATTGATTGTATAAATGTGTCAAGAACTTTAACTCTAACCCAACACGAAAAAAAATTATATCGACCCATACCCAACTCATTTAATAATCTTTTTAAATTCGACGACACATACTTATTTATTTATATTACATTCGTGTCGACTAATTAAGTAGTGTCAAATTTTATCAACTCCAATTACACGCGATTCCGCATATTTTTTTTACGAATCTAAATATGAATGCACATCTCAAAATATCAATACAAGGTACAAATTGGGATACACCTGCATCTCGATGCAGATTTTGCCGTCTCTACTCTGGCCCAGTCTCGAAATAAGTATTATCCTCGAATAGTGAAATATTATTAACATAAAGGTGGCCACCACTTATCCTATATGTGCAGAAAACGCAAGGGCAAAAGCAGAAAAGATGATTAGGGTACGGCCTCAAGCTTTGCTTCAGCAGTTCAGCCTGAACTAGCATAGGCACAGTTTCTCTCGTGTCAGATTCAGTACAATAAAAAGCAGCTAAACGATTTTAATTCATAATCATCAACCCTCTTTTTTGACCTTTTCTTTACACGAACCTTTATTTTTTATTTTTTTTTTGGGTTAAGTACTTGAAACGCATACACGCTGCTGACCTAATGATGATAATGCCTCAATGAAATTTAACCCAAATTGGTCACTCTTTCTTCCTTCCTTTCTTTTTTTTTTATTATTAATAATAATAACAACTGAAACATTAATAGTAATACCAAGTCAATTACGGATAGGTCTCACGTCTCAACGGTTACCTCCAATAAACCCACTAACTCCACATCTCTCTCCTAATAATTCTCTCAATAACAGAACGGACTTCAAAGTTCAAATGTCCTCTCCTTTAAGTCTCTAGCCAAAAGCACATCAACCGTATATTTAGTTAACTTCTCCAACACAAAGCTTCCTGATATTCTCTCTAGAGGGAGCTCCCTTTGAGTCCAAACATGGCTTCTATCTTTAAAGCTTCTCTCATTTTCAT